>NC_064630.1:748633972-748945222 GCF_023864275.1 Schistocerca cancellata
AAGCTGAGCGACTTCTGTGATCAGTGCTGCAGAATGCGGTACGGCTGCGTATAGCCCGGCAAAATGAGCATGGAGAGCACGACCGATGCTTCGTTGGGTGTCGTGCCGGCGCCCTTCCACATCAGTGAGGACTTGGATCAGAGCTCGTCGTCGTCGTCGTTGCCTTTCCTGAAGAAGGTGGTACATCGACGTACGTTCTTGAGGGATTCGATTAGAAGCTCGAGAACGGACTACAGTGCCTTCCAAGTTACGCCGCATGATTAAGGAGATCTGCGCCTTCGTGCGATGGACCATCGGCTGCCGGGCTGGCGAGAAAGGCATCGTCGTACAGTCACGTAGAATGGTGTAGTAGAAGTGCAGGGTATTAGTTTGCCACGCCTTTAATTCCTTCCCATAATCAGAGTCTTCCTGAGGGTCGGCTTTGCACAGGAGAGCCACCATGATAAGGTGGAGTCATAGGCTTCTCGACGATGGTGGCAGCGTGCCCACGCTTCTTCGACCATACGGCGACAGTCTGAGGAGGTCAGGTGAGCGACATAGAGTTTCCACAGACCACGACTATGCCACACTTGCTGTCGGGTGAGAGTGACGTCACAGAGGTACGCATCATGGTCTGAAAAGGCCAAGGGCGAGACTTCCGCATGACGTGTGCCATCAGCAAGGGAGGGGGTAACGTAGATGCGATCTATGCGGCTTGACGAGTGAGAGGTGTAGAATGTATAGCCCGGCTGAATTCCGTGGAGCTTCTTCCACGTGTCAACAAGTCGTAGACGGTCGATGACCACTGAGAGAGATGCACAAGGGGAATGTCGCGGGAGTTGGTCCGCGGGCTCTTGTGTCGAGTTAAAATCCTCACCGAGTACCAAATCGCCCTGCGGACCGGTGAAGAGGGGTGTGACGCTTTCGGCAAAAAAAGTTTGTCGGTCATGACGGCGGCCAGTGCCGGACGGAGCGTAGATATTAATAATACGCACGCCGAACAGTGTGAGGGCCATACCTCGCGCAGTGGGGAGGTAGATGACGTCCTCTGCAGTGAGTCCGTCGCGTAGCAGGATGGCGACGCCGCTACCGGCATCGGATGCGGGGGAAACATGGGCGTTGTATCCGGTGGGAACTAGGAAGTCAGCCACAAACACCTCTTGTAAGAGTGCTATATCCACATCCGCAGAGTAAAGATTGTCTCTGAACATGGCCAGTTTATGGGGGGCACGAATGGTGGCAAGATTCATCGTGGCGATACGATATTGCTGTGTACGGCCATCCTCAGAATTTGCAGAACGTGCGGTAGAAGTAGCCGGCAGGTGGAGACCCGCCGGTGGTCCCGCAGTGGTGATAATTACTGGCGGGGCGCCAGCCCCAGTGTCGCCGAGGTGGACTCCTGCGCAGACATGCTGGCAGTATGTTCCACTTCTTCTTCAACGTCATCGGCTCTGGAAGCTGACGACGTGGACATGTGACGGTCACGTACTTCCGGAACGGGTGTTGTGGATTCCGCAACATGAGTGGCAGGGGGACCGCTGTCATCATTCGTTGACAACGGCGAAGACACGTCCCTGGCTGGGAGAGTAGGCGTTACAGGGGGGGCGCCTGTTGCTGCCACATCGCGTGACTGGGCGCAATGTGGGAGATCACCGTCAGACATCAGGTCGACATCTCGCGGGGCCGTCTGAGAAAGGGCGTCATCGGAAGGCGTTCGTCGTCGTTTCCTGTGTTTGCGAGGCGACCGCTGTTTTCTGATGTGGCCTTCTGAATCAGAATGTGGTCGCCCGTCGTCTGACGCCGAACCCGTCTGGACAAAGGCAGACGTCGGCACGACACCGAGGTCGACGCCCATGGTTCCAACAGGAACATCGGTTTCGGTCTGCAAACCGGACAGTCCTGAAGCGAGCACTGGAGGCGACGCCGTGCTTGTGTCCTCGGCGCGTTGTGCTACGGCGGGTGGCGTTGACGATGCTGCTGGCGCAATCGAGATTGGTACGACGGGGTCCTGTGCAACCTTGGCGTAGGTGATTGGTAAGGACGTGACCGTCGAAGCCTGGGTCTCTTCACGTAACGGCGTCTGTATTAAACGGCGGTGTAAGCATTCGGAACGTACAAGTCCCTCCTGTCCACATCCTGCGCACGTTCGTGGCTGTCCATCGTACATGACGATGGCCATCACACCGCCAATCAGCAGGTACGATTGGACATGTTTCGTCAGCTCAATTTTTATTTGTCGGACGCCATTTAATACGGGGTAGGTCGTAAATGTTTGCCACTTCTCCGCGACGTGACCCAAGACGGTGCCATATGGTTGGAAAGCGGCAATGACCACATCCTGAGGCATCTCGAACGGGAGCTCAAACACCCGCAATGTCCGGAGACCGAATCCAGCATGGGCGACTGTCACAGCACCCATATTTCCATCAGAGAGTTTAAATTTCAGTCCGGTGGCATGACGGTGAATTATGTCATTGTAAATTTCCTCCGTCGACATCTTGATGTAGACAACACTTCCAGTGATGGAAAAATGTATGCCGATTACGTCCTGGGGGTTCAAACGTAGATCCTCACGTATGAACTGTTCGACTTCGAAAGCTCTGGGTCGTGGATGCTTGGCCTGAAACGTTACTTTGATCGTTGCACGGCGGTACGAGTGCGCCATGGAGTACGTTAGTACTGGACTCGATAGACACAAACACCGCGACGCGGAAGTAAACACCGCCGAGAGCGGAGCGTCGCACGGCGCGCGGAGCAGCTCCGCACGCTAGCACGGCTGCGAGCCGACTGTGTGCGCTAAATCCCTAACACACTTGACGTACTTAAACATATTGTATTACGGCGTCCTAAAACCGTTAACCGTAGTTAATTATGTTGTTAATTGAAATTTAATTATAACAAATTGTACCAAGAACAATGCGTTTTTGGTGGATCTTCAGTGTGTCGCTGCCTTCAAATAGCCTACTCTCATAATACGCAGGTTACAATAATTCTTTTGCCACGAATACGATGTTCCTCACAATTTTATTGGAACGAATCACACAACTAACAACGGGTTTTTCAGTGATTCTCAATTTGCTGGTGCTCAGAAACGGCATATATACATATAGGTTTGAAATGAACGCCAATATGGCGCCTCACAACTCTGTACTGATGGGAGACGGCGTGCGTGTGACGTAGGTGGCGCTGTGCCATCTCATTGGTCAACGCTCAGACGCACGCTCAGAATATCTGACATGCCAGATATTGCTCTGCACGTTCGGAAAGACTCCCGAACGCGCTATTCAACGCTATGACGTCAGAAACTCGGCACGCTCAACGCTCAACGTTCGGATGCACGACCCGTGTGCCGACGGCTTAAGCAACGTATGGTGTCTTCGCCACATCGATCCAGCAGCTGGCATCAAGTCAAGTAATTCAAGTCCTACCAACGATTAGTGAAACATAATGATGATTGCTCTTGAGGCAGCAAAGCGTTACAAGGACTGTGATGTGATATTTCATGCCTCTTATTAAGTGTGTGCTTCGCTCCTTAATAGTATTCATCTTACTTCAGCTGGCAAGTGTCAAAAAACATTGATACGTGTGCGCAGCCTTACCGAACGATCTATATTCCGTGTCTAAAGATGGCCGTGTGGTACCTTACAGGCCCACATAAGGTGCTCCATGTGATGCTTGTGTTTTAATGAGCCAGTTCCGTTTGCATCATTCGTGTACGCGGTTCTGCTTAAAGGAATGAAATCAGTTTTATTATTGTCAATTTTATCAAAGTAGTTTTCTGTATAAGTTTGAGTATTAAGGTGGAAGAAGGGTTGTTTGGTTCCCTGTTGTCGCTTCTGATTTATGTTTCAGAGATCGGAAGCAGTGGGCTACCGAAGTGCAGAGTCTCTCCATTTAAATTACTAGCGGGCGAACGGGTGGAGGACTTCGCCTGAGCTCGCGTGTACTATTTGGTTCCGATTTCGGTGTTCTGAACGGGATGGAAGTACAAACGGAGGCCACATCTTAATTCGAAGATAAGAACTCAGTCGCCTCCACCGTTCGTGGCCAAGTCGCGGCCTCGCAATCTCGGGCCTCAGTTATTGTACAAGCTGCAGTTTTCTAAAACTTGTGGTGCCTCTGCAAGGTTGCTCGGGTTAAATATTTTAAATATTTGTCTTAAGAATTTTGAGGGATTTCTAGAAGAATGTGTCTTAATTGAAAGCTTTTCCTAAAATTGCGGTGTAATTCAGCCTTAGTGGCGTATGTCAGTTTTGATGGAGAAATAACTGGGTTATTATTGATCAAACTGTCTGTTACCTTGTAAAGTTGTTTTGTAATATCTCGCCCGGTAGATGCGGTTTTTAATTTATGTGGAAATAATAATTGATATCCTGGTTATTTGATGAAAAGTTTATTTTAAATGATTTACTTATACCGAATGGCGGTTTTTTAAATGAGATTAATTCGCTTGTGGTTTCATATAACAAGCAGTTTGTAAAATTGGCCTGAGTGGCGGGTTTTTAAATGTTTTCAAAGAGATTAATTCATTTCTGGTTTTATATAACAAGCAGTTTGTAAAGTTTGCCTCAATGGCGTTTCTTAAAGAAGTTATTATCTGATTTATGATTGTAATTCTCTTAATGATTTATCTGTGATGCAAGTAAATATGTTGAAATGAAATGGTCACTGTATGGGTCAGGTCCTTCCACTCCCTTTATATTAAAGGTTAAGGAATTTGCAGTTCAAAATAGAAATAACGTTCCACTATCCCAATGTAAGAAATATATTTCCAGCTCATGAAATGTCTTCTCCTTGCAGATTTCTCTACGATAAACTATGGTGACAAAATGTAAAAGGAAAAAACTACTTCTTTAAAATTTCGATTGTTTGTGACACACGTGAAATGTAGCTTTCCAGTGGTGTATAGCGAACACTGTTCACATCTAATCACAGTTCACAAACAATACTACACTCGCATCAGTCCTATATAAAATGACCGTTAGTAATGGAGAATGCCTGTTACATGTGATATTACACGCCATGCCGCCATTTACTCCGTAAACGTGACTTCTGTCAACCAGATATATACGTGAGGATTACAGTACTTCACAAACACCTGTCGCTCACTTAGAATCACCATAGTTATGAAACTGAAGACTCGATTTTATGCCCAAGATGTGGCTGTGGAATGGAGTATGTTGTATAAATCTTCGTTCGTCTAGAGGAGTGTGTCAAAACAGGATGGACATCTTTCATCACACGTGAGATGGAAGTCCTCTGATGACTGAGAGGTTTGCTGTTAACAAACGCAAGTAGACAGTGCTCTAAGTCTTACACAGAACAATGCAGATGTATATTAGTCAAATGCCAATTGTGTCCTATAGTTAATGCATCCTGACAGACTGAAAAAAATGGTCAAATGACCTACAGTAACACCTCCCTCTCTCAATCTCTCTCTAGAGTGCATCATCAGTCTACCATTAAATCATACCTCGTTACAGCTCCATCTCAACCACTCACTTCATATACTCTCTACACTCTCACTTACCCTTTAACGCAGATCCAAGTACATTTAGAGGCAGATGATTCTCTTTTCCCAGGGAAGCATGAAAGACAGCAGTCAATTCGCATGTATCATTATTACCTCAATAAACATACTGTAGAATGATGCTTCGGCGAAGAAAATATTTGTTTCCCTGATTCTCGATGCTTTCATGTCAATGTTTCCGCGTATACCTCTTTCTGTCACATACTCGCTCCCATTACAAGAATTGTTGTTCACCAAACAGAAGACATGTAAGTACGTTCTCAATTTCCCCTAGTTTTTTGCGTATTTTGCCTCAATTTATACGTATTTTCCGTCGTTTTTCGTTATTTTATCGATTATGTCACTGACCTTGCCATTCCATATTCTAAAATTGGTTGAAAATGTAGTACAGTCGCCAACACCTAGCGCATATGCACTGTTTTTGTGGTTGGGCAGTGTAGTATAGCACTGTACTCGAAAGAATCCAGTCATCACCAACCATTTAGTCTACAGCTGCCGTGCATTTGCTCTTTTTTTCTGTATGCATGGCTGTGCATGCGTTGCAAATGCCTCCCATGACCCAAAGTAGACCCGAGTTACCATTAACACAGCTTATCCTTTTTCTACATGGGTTGCACAAGGTGGTAGATATCACACTGTCTGACTTCTGCTCAGTTCCGGCCTAAATTGTAATGATCACATGCGCAAAGCTGCAGGGGTGGTGGGGAGAGACTTAACAGCAGTTCAAGATGCATAGCAACTATCTAAAACCTAGTTGGAGTTTTACTGTCCAAGCTGCAGCTGCTTGTTTCTCATTATACTGCAGCTACCTGCAAGGGTGGTCATGAGGAGTCAGCAACCGGAAGCAGCGGATTAGCTCAACCTTTGATGGGTAGAAAGAATGGACATACCTGTGTGATCTTGCCAGCAGCAGCAAAGGCTGGAGAAGTGACCAGTGTGCTGGGTGAGCATGACACAAGTGGACGTGTGTGTTTTACATGAGAGAAGATTCAAAATGTTGGATATTTTGAGAGGTGGCACGAGCCCCCTCTCATATTTCTATCTTACGATTTTCGTCTCTAATTGCATGCAGTGAAAAGTTGCTATTCCTTCACACGTGGACTTCCCACGCAGCGTCTCTCGTCACCCAGGTGGTCCAGTGACAGGCGGGCTCTGCTGATCTTGAAAGGGTAAGCCGACGGGTGTGAGGGAGTCGAGTGAATGCTTTCCAGACGCCGACATTGTACAATAGCGGCAGACACGCTCGGAGGGGCCTGAAGTAGCGGCGGGGCTAGAGGTTCCGTTACTTCACAGAAACTTAGCGAAAACACTTTCTGGCGGGCTACCAGCGAGGCGTGGGAATGACTTGTGTACCCAGGCAGTTTTGGCGGGCAAATTCCCGCGCTTTCTGCAAAATCGTAACTGTGATTGGCTTGCTCAGGGCATAGCTCCGTGACGTAGCAAAATCGGCGCAGAAATTGGCGCCAAGAATCTCCATTGGTGGAATTGTAGTGCTCCGGCAATAGAGTGGATTTTTCCACCGGTTTTCGAGTTTCTGATTGGAACGTTTAACCAAGGCCACTGTTGTGGGGGCAGGAATGTTCTGTGTTCGGTTTGTACGGGTGCTCTTGTAGCAGTCAGCTCTCGCCTTTCAGTCGGAGTAGGTCACAACACTGAGCTCTCGCTGCTCTAGACAGCCTGCCTTCCGTTGGCTGTCTAATATACTTTTATTTGATTGTAACTGTTTAACGAAGTTGCTACAGTTTCGACTTCAACGTAACTTTCCGAGTACAGTTGGCAATTGAGCGTTCTGCGTACAAGCGGCCTATGTTGTCTGTCTTGGGCAGTTTTGGCTAAAGTTGACTGTATTGGAGTTACTGTGTGACTTCGCTTGTGAAAATCAATCACTGTACCGTCAATGATTGTGTGGCGAGCCTTCTTCGTCTCCCTCAGAGGCGCATTTGTATTGCGAGGAAGTCTTTAGTCTGGAACAACCAGACCAGGACAATTTGTTTCGGGCTATACTCGCGACATTATCATCACCACGACGGGACGTCGAAGCAACCAGCCGTCGCTTCCAGTACGCCAGATCGTGTCCTTGCAGCTAAGAAGACAGCTTGGTAATGTATGTCCGCAGCACTGTCAAAGCAGGAATTTTTGCTAGGCGATAATCAGAGCTCAGCAGAGCGCGCCTGTTCCTCTTTTCTAACATTATTCTATCTTGGGTGTTCATTGTCTGAGTTCTCACTAATGTAGCAGCAATTAATGTTGGGTTAGCTGTGTGTCTCTCTCAAGAGTTGAGTTGCAAGGAATTGGCTCCACATACCACTTCGTCATAAATGTCACAATCTAGTTTAGGGATAACTTCACCTTCACAGCGTTTATTTGAGTATCCAATTTGAGCCAGTTTCATGTATTGTAAATGTTTCATGGGTTTTTGTTTATTATTTTGTGTTTAGTCTTAATAAATCATATTGTTATTTTGGATCGAACTTTCATTCTGTTAATCGGTAGAGCAACCCTATCATTTCTCACTACGTTAATGAAACCTTCCTTTATTTAACTTATTTATCAAATTAAATTATTGCAGGTGCCAAACTCTTTTTCTACTCCACTTGCAGGGTTTGTTACAGTCAGCTCGCGTATCTTTTTAAACCATGTGCAGCAGCAAAAGTCGGAGTTAGAATAGGGGGGGGGGGGCTTAGAGCATCATTTCCATATGTAGATTCTTGAAGAATTTAGTGTTAAATACATTGCTAGCCCCGGCACCTCGCAATTTGCACCGGATGTTCCTACCACTCCAATCATCCAACGCACACTGGTGTACACGCGTGTCCGCAACTATGACTGTTGCTGCGTCGGAGATTTTCACTGAGCTCCTTACGTCGCCTTTGGCAGTGTACATGGGGCTGGCGGTACTGTGTGCGCGGACGTCTGGGAAGTGTGTGTGCAAGATGCGCGAGTGCTTCAACGATCTCCTGCATCTACCCACAGGAACCGCTGCTATGGACTGGGTCATGGTTTAACTGTGTCGTGTTTTGTGCTTCTCAATACATCACAGTGGACTCTGTCTTACAGTGGTATTTGTTGTTGTCTGCATTGTATCACACACCTTCTTCCTGCCTTCCAAATGTAGCAGAGAAAACCAATTTAGAAATCCTATAGTGTTTTTTAAAAAGCCAACTGAGATGCCAAACTAACGATTTGATCTATTTATTGTTTCTGATAATTGTATTGTGTGCATGCATGCGTTCGGGTCTCTCTTCAGGCCGGTATGGAGGGGGGGGGGAGGGAGGTATTCTGTAGATGGTGGATGGTGCATGCCTCACGATCATTAGTTCATGTGATCGTCAGGATTTTTTTTTTTACCACATATGTTTAGAGGTATGTTATGGTGGAGGAGTGTGTTTGTGGTGTGAAACTTGGTGCATACAAGACATTGGATAATTTTAGCTCTGCTACTTATTTGTGGTGGAAATTTCATCACTTGAAATTACAATGAAATGAATACCCTAGCTGCATACAGGCGTTGATATAAGTCAACGGGGATAGTTGAAAATGTGTGTTCCGACCAGGACTCGAACCTGGGATCATCTGCTTGCATGGCAGACGCTCTATCCATATGAGCCACCGAGGACACAGAGGAAAGTGCGACTGCAGGGACTTATCTCTGACACGCCTTCCGTGAGACCTACGTTCGCAACTTATTGTGCCGCGCTATATTCATAGTGCCCCTGCACATTATACTCATTACTTGAGGCTTTACTGCCGATTCCCGTAAGAGTTCAGGCACTGTTTGTGCATCTGCACAGAAGAAGATGGTGAAATGGCCGGTGAGCCTGAACTATATGTATATGAAGATAGTATCTGTTCTTTCGGACATGTCCGAAAGAACAGATACCATCTTCATACATATATTCATCGCTTGAGGCGCACAATATTTGTGTGCGATACTCGAACGTTGAAAACATGTTCTATTACAAAGGAGGGCCCCGTAAGGTGGAGATAAGTATTTTAGGCGATTTATTTGATTGCTGTAAATTGATAAACAATTAATTTGAAAGAGTAGTGAAAATGGTTTATTTCACTCTATTTTTATTAACGAAAATGTATCAACTCTCTTGGTTTCCAGCATTAGCGAATAGGAACACTGTATCTGAGGAGAAATGCAAACCTCCATCTGCTTGTTTCGGGATGTTGTTTCACACCGACAAAAGACAGAGATAAAAAGCGACTCTGGAATATCCCGATCAACAGAATGCTGCCAGTTGATGTTTTTTTAGGGACTGTGAGAAGAATGGAGGCCGATATGTGGTCAGCGGTCGGTGATCTGTAATTAGGGCATTAGCTAGTCTTGACCTTCGTTGCGGTGCCCTGAAGTTAGCTAACATATCGTCTTCCGAATTTTTCCTGAAGCAGTTTTTCTCCGTTTATGTTTTCTTGGTCTTGCAGATAACCGTCTCCTTTCAGGGAACCGTTCTCCGTATAAGTTGCAAGCTACTATAGCCTTCTTACTAGCTTCACCATAAATGTAAATCACATCGATTCGGTCTCTAATCATCTACCCAACATCCATGATTACTAAACGAAGTGGATGTAATGTTCTTCTGTGGTTTAAATTGGCTCTGGGGAAACTTATGCCGCCAGCTGCTGTGCCCGAGCGGGTCTAGGCGTTTCAGTCCGGATCCGCGGTGCTGCTACGGTCGCAGGTTTGAATCCTGCCTCGGGCATGGATGTGCGTGATGTCTTTACGTTAGTTAGGTTTAAGTAGTTCTAAGTCTAGGGGACTGATGACCTTAGATGTTAAGGCCCATAGTGCTTCGAGCCATTTGAACCATTTTAACAATTGCATTGGAGGTGGAATGTATTCAGTTATGGGGGCATCGATCGCAAATATTGTGGCTCAATAACGCTACCACTAAACTACAAGTCGTTCCCGATTTACCTGTTTTGTTCCGAATCTACCGCGATTGTTTGTAATATTGTTCACAGACGAAAAGTCAGCCAATTTGCAACGC
Source organism: Schistocerca cancellata (assembly GCF_023864275.1). NCBI lineage: Eukaryota > Metazoa > Arthropoda > Insecta > Orthoptera > Acrididae > Schistocerca > Schistocerca cancellata. The sequence continues at coordinate 748,644,479 of NC_064630.1, forward strand.
AAAGCTCTTTTAATGATGCCCGTACAAAAAGATGCTCTCTGTCCCAGAGCGCAGCTTCAAGGTCTCCTTATTCCGTCTGTACTAATCCAATTACGTTTCGGCGGATTCACGTCCCTCGCTCAAAGAGCAGAGGGCCACACATCGGCAGAGGCGAAATTCGCCACTGGTAGTTCCGGTCTAAATTACGCTCGGCAGATTTCGGACAGGTATTTACGCGACCGGCGGAGTTTGCTTCGCGATAAATTTCACCGTGGCGCCGGCCACACGGAGGGGGCGTGGCCCACCTGCTGCGACCACCGCCAGGCCTTTGTTACGTCACCAAACAAGTAGCGCGCACCGCCTCGCTGCCAGAGTTCCAATTACTGTTTATCGGCCGCGTAAATTACGACTACGACAAACATTCTCGTTATGCTGGCCATTGCCGGTCCGACGCGGTACTGACGATTCATTTTACGTGCGCCATAAATTTCTAAGATATAATTGGCCCCCCGGAAGAAACACGGGCGTCTCAATTAAAAATAACGAGTTCCCGGAAGTGGCACATGCTCAGGGGTGGATGGTGGGGGTTGGAGGGGGGAGGGGGGAATGGGCGTGGCTAGTGGCTCGTTTCGCAAATGCGTATCAGATCGCCGTGGAGTACGCGCTCACAAGTGCTGCATAGAAGTCCGTCTTTTTCACTAAGCCGTCGGGCGTGTGTTGGTTCCAGAGACGAACGGAAGCACTAGAGGAGATGGAGGTGGCAGCTGTTGGTAGTGTTGATAGTGAAATCGTAATCGGAACCTTCGGTCATATTCTGGACACTAAATTTGCAAGAGTTTCTCTGACACTCATACTTCTTCTAGATGTTTAATGTAAGGAGGTTTTCCTGAAGTCGATGTAATTCATGTAGTTTCCAAAAGAACCACTATCATAACCGCCCCTAATTGTAGATGAAGTTTGAAAAAAATGGTTCAAATGGCTCTGAGCACTATGGGACTTAGCCGGCCGTTGTGGCCGAGCGGTTCTAGGCGCTTCAGTCTGGAAACGCGCGACCGCTACAGTCGCTGGTTCGAATCCTGGCTCGGGCATTGATGATAGGTTTAAGTAGTTCTAAGTTCTAGGGGACTGATGACCTCAGATGTTAAGTCCCATAATGCTCAGAGCCATTTCAACTATGGGACTTAATTTCTGAGGTCATCAGTCCCCTAGAACTTAGAACTACTTGAACCAGTCCCCTAGAACTTAGAACTACTTGAACCTAACTAGCCTAAGGACATGACACACACCCATGCCTGAGGCAGGATTCGAACCTGCGACCGTAGCGGTCACGTGGTTCCAGACTGAAGCCTCTAGAACCGCTCGGCCACAGAGGCCGGAAAATCTTGAAAGACATTGAACATTGTGTCATTCAGTTATAAGTTTTTCCGTGAAATAACGGAGTTACAGGACAAAACAGGTTACATTCCCAAGTAAAATTGTCATAAGAGATAGTTTTATCGTAATGTAGCTTGAAAAAAATCATTTTTCAGGACCCTCTGTTAAATATTTCTTTGTTCGCACCCGATTTCAATCTTCAGATCGTCTTCATTTATATGAAACTTGTTTATAAAATCTTCCGTGGCAATATTAAGCGAGGTAGGGCGTCAAACGGGCCGACTTGGAACAAGAGGGGCACCACAGGTCTTTTTGATTTCCGTTGTCTATACTTTTACAAATAAATTTATGAAACATTATCAGCATGACCAGGGAAGATTGACGATTCAAACTCATAGCAGTGGAAAATCAAAAACATAAATTAATAATTTTTTTAAATCTGAAATTTCATCATATTTTCAGTAAGTATTGGCTGCATTTGTTGATATAGATACACTTTTCTTCATACGTAAGAGAGATACTTCGATAAATTTTGCACAGCATACAAACCATACTTATAGGTGTATGAAGCTCTAGAATTTTCAAGGTCTATTAAAAACTGTGGTAAATATTGAGGTAATTATCTATAAAATTTGAGATTTTTCTAAACATGAAGTTTAAAATGTAACAGATCACTCAGTTTTACATAAATAAATACTAGGGTTGAAACACCTGTAACTATCGTTTGTATGCTGGGCTAAACTAACCGAAGAATCTCTCTTACTTATGAAGAAAAGTGTACCTATAGCAACATATGCAGTCAATAGTAAGTGGAACAAATGATGAAGTTTCACATATAAAAAATATTATTTTATGTTTTTGAACTTTCGCTGCTATAAGTGCGAATCTTCAATCCTTTCTGCTCATGCTGACAAAGTTTTATACATTTATTTGTAAAAGTACAGACAGTGGAAATTGAAATATCCTGTGGTGCCTCTACTGCTCCAGGTTGGCCCGTTTGACTTCCTACCGCACATAAAACTGTAGCATCAGTAACGTAAAAGCTACCTTACGTCAATTCATATTCTTTTCCTTCGTACTGCATTGTAGCTGGACGCACTCTACTTACTGGCTGCTACAAAGCTGAATATGTTGAATGCATGGAGTGCTTCCACGTCAAAGTTGGAAACCATATGTAACATTTAGAAGAAAATTAACGGTTTACGTACAGGGGTTGCACCAAAACATGCCAACACCGCGAGAAATACTTGCTACAACATAAACGCAAATGCTATCCACGTCTTCGGGTTGCTCTGTTGTTATTTGGCACTGAACGCCATCTGTGCATTGTCCTCAAGACACTGCAAGTGTCTTTCGTGGCCAGAAGAGCGTTCTGTGTGAGTGCATTATGTTGGAGCTAAGTGAATTCGAACGTGGGAAAATCCTTGACTCCTTGGTGTGGGTGCTTTTGTAACCAAGTTATCTGAAATAACTGATGTTTCAAAGGCGGAAAAACATCATCCACTAATATACAACGAAAGTTTGTGTTGAGTGGTCATGACGGACAGGCTTTGCAGAACTGAATGTCGCACTTTCGAATGCATTGCGCACCAACACAGCACGAAGGGAGCTCTATAACCGGGGAACTGCAAGGCGAACTGGAATTCCAGAACGACTCATCAGTAATGCAAATGCCTGTAGCTGAAAAATGTGGTCCTGAAGCCATAGCCCCTGATTTGCGGAGCAATGGAATAAAGAACTTCTGTCGGAGGAGTTCCACACTGTTTCGAACTTCTGGGTGAGTTGACGCCCCAGAGATGAAACACGACGACAGGATGATATTCATTTGGGTAGCAACATTGTTTTTTTCCATGGACACCATGGGTTCTCCACACGGTTGCATAGCTGCCAAGGGTTACGTGATCTTCTAGGCTTATGAGGTCTATCCCACGGTAGAATGTTCCGCAACACCAATGTTGTGTTCCAAGAAGACGGGGCCCTTGTCCACACAGCTTGCTTCGTCCTGCAGTGTTTTTGTGAGCATGAAAAGGAACTCTCGTATTTTCAAATTCAGACGGCTCTAAGCACGATGGGACTTAACAACTGAGGTCATCAGTACCCTAGACTTAGAACTACTTAAACCGAACTAACCTAAGGACATTACACACAACCATGCCCGAGGCAGGACTCGAACCTGTGACCGTAGCGGCAGAGCGGTTCTGGACTGAAGCGCCTAGAACCGCTCGGCCACAGCGACCGGCGACTGTCGTATTTTCCCTGACCACTGCAGTCACCAGACCTAAATATTATTGAGTATTTGCGATCTACTTCTGAGAGAAGTATGCACGATCGCAATCCACCTCCATCATCGTTACCTGAACGTAACTTTTTTGTGTGTTTTTTTTTTTAAAGTAAGACTTGATTATGGTTCAAATGGCTCTGAGCACTATGGGACTTAACATCTGAGGTCATCAGTCCCCTAGAACTTAGAACTAGTTAAACCCAACTAACCTAAGGACAGCACACACATCCATGCCCGAGGCAGGATTCGAACCTGCGACCGTAGCGGTCGCGCGGTTCCACACTGAAGCGCCTAGAACTGCTCGGCTACAACGGCCGGCAGACTTGATTATGGTCAACAAGTTCTATCCTATTACCACAAACTGAATGTATACTACGTCCTTCCAGGTAGAGAAGGCTTGTGCAACGAAGATGTTATCTCCACATAGTACTACGTGAGACTAGTTGTGAAAACCATTCTCCTCATACTTAGGATCAGCACGCGTCTCGGAGGTGACAAAAGGTCAGATCTACTTTATACTTGCCGTAATATGTGTGCAGGGAGATTACTATATAGGGTGATTCTGAAGTCACTATACATTTTGTAATTAAACAAATTTTATTAACCAATATGTAATGGCACTGCAACTTATGTTACAATAGGACATAATTTCAGTACATTTCAATGTGACCATCTTTCGTGTCTAGGCACAACCACCAGCGCTCCAATGTAGACCGAAAAACCTGCCCAAGCATATCTGGTGTAATCTCAGCAGCTGCGGCTCGTATCCGCTGTGTTAAGTATTCAGTGCTGCCGATCTTCACCCCCCAGCTTGATGAACTCCCATGCATAAAAGTCTAAGGGTGTCAAGTCCGGAGAGCGGGATGCCCACATCCGTGGAGAGGCACCGCCAATCCATCTGCCGGGAAATGCTTAATTCATGCAAGCCCGAACAACGAGGGCAAAATGGGGTGGTGCACCATCCTGTTAAAAAAACAATAGTATCCATAATCCCATCAGGTATCAACTGGGGCTTAAAAAACTGTTCCAACATACATAGGTATATGGTTCCAGTAACGGATTGTTCTGTGAAGACGAAGGGCCCGTTCACTGTTGACCTCGTTATCCTTAACCACACGTTCACTTCTGCTGTGTCCCGTTGCCACTCCTGCAGCACACTTGGTTGTTCGTCTGCCCAGATCGTGCAGTTTTGTCTGTTCACATGTCCACAGGTATGAAATGTAGCTTCATCACTGAAAAAGACATTTTGCGTCAAATTATCATTTTCCACAGCTTGTAGCAGGTCGTGACACGTAGCTTGTGTGGCTACGCAGCCCTCCGCTGCAAGCTTATGTACGACCTGCATATGGTACGCACGTTTGTGCTGCTTGTAACGAAGAACTCTCCATACAGAGGCTTGAGGAATACCAAGCTCCCTACTAAGTGTGGGAGGGCTACGTGTGATCGCATCCTGCACACTTTCCACGGTGTCTGGCGTTATGGCCGGCCTCCCTGGACGTTCTCCATCTGCAACACCACCAGTACGCTGGAATTTATTGACTAGGGTCTTGATAGCAAGTCTGGTGGGCCCTGTTTCCCGGAAGTCTGTCCGCACCTGTCCATATTTCATTCCACGAAGACGAGCAGAAACAACAGCGATCCGTTCATCTTTGGTTAGAATTCTGCCGTAGTAACTGCAAGAAACAAATATTCCGTTACTATATCAGTAAAATGCATAGTGACTTTGGAATCACCCTGTATAGTCCGATAATGGCAGATTGTCTGTGTGGCATCACATATCAGTACCACCCCATGGGTGTTGTTACGTTGGTAACAGAATTGCAAAATTCCGTTACCCTCCGACAGTCTTCATGCAGGTCCTGGCAGACCCAATGAAGCACTTCCATGGAGCAACACCTCCAGCGCCCTCTGCCGCCGCAGTACAGGACCAACGGCGTCAGCCGCCCAGCCACTTGTTCCCTCAAGCCTGATCGCACCGACACTATACTTCATGGCTTACTACTACGAGCATCATCCTGGTTGACACCGTGATAACTGGACTCTATTTCCAGTTGTATCATTTGTAATGAGTCTTCGTTCGCTTGGAGACACGCAAGTTAAGTAAATTTTCTGTTTGTTTTGTTAATTTGTTTCCTAATTATTTCTGCTCCTGTCAGGCTTTCCTGTGATGACAGTTGTCGTACCTCTCTATAGCCCAACACTCCATTCCACGGCGTATAAAGTGGTACACAAAAGTCTTTATAACAATTCCACTGGAGCTGGAATGTATTCAGTTATGGGTGCTCAAATCACTTACGACTTTAAATAGCAAATGAGAGCATGTCAGCTGACCAGCAAAGCGTGATAAATTATGTGTGATGAGAAAAACATTTGGAGGTAATGGCTATAATTATTAATAACACTCAAGAAAACCAACATGGTAGCTCAGGAGTGAGGCTGCAGCCGTCATCCACGCGACTACGTGAAACACTATTGCCACAATCGCCAAAATAAGGATACAAAATAATTAAATTTGTAATCCCCATATAAACTACATACACTATATGATCGAAAGTATCCGGATACCTGGCTGAAAATGAGTTACTAGTACGTGGCGTCCTCCATCGTTAATGCTGGAATTCAGTATGGTGTTGGCCCACACTTAGCCTTGATGACAGCTTCCACTCTCGCAGGCATACGTTCAATCAGGTGTTAGGAAGATTTGTTGGGGAATGACAGCCCATTCTTCACGGAGTGCTGCGCCGAGGAGAGGTATCGTTGTCGGTCGGTGAGGTTCGGCAGAAGTCGGTGTTCCAAAGCATCCCAAAGGGGTTCTGTAGCTTTCAGTTTAAAACTCTGTGCAGGCCAGGCCATTGCAGGGATGTAATTGTCGTGTAACAAAAAAATGGTTCAAATGGCTCCGAGCACTATGGGACTTAACATCTATGGTCATCAGTCCCCTAGAACTTAGAACTACTTAAACGAAACTAACCTAAGGACAGCACACAAGAACCAGTCATCACGAGGCAGAGAAAGTCCCTGACCCCGCCGGGAATCGAACCCGGGAACCCATGCGTGGGAAGCGAGAACGCTACCGCACGACCACGAGCTGCGGACGTCGTGTAACAACTCCGCCACTGGTAGTGCATTATGAACAGGTTCAAATGGCTCTAAGCACTATGGGACATATCAGCTGAGGTCATCAGTCCCCTATACTTAGAACTACTTAAACCTAACTAAGGACATAACACACAACCATGCCCGAGGCAGGATTCGAACCTGTGACCGTAGCAGCCGCGGGGTTCCGGACTGAAGCGCCTAGAACCGCTCGGCCACCGAGGCCGGCATTATCAACCGGTGCTCGATCGTGTTGAAAGATGCAATCGCTATCCCGGAATTGCTCTTCAACAGTTGGAATCAAGAAGTTGGTTAAAACATCAATGCAGGTCTGTGCTGTGACTGCCACGCAAACCAACAAGGGGACCAAGCCTCCTCCATGAAAAACACGCCCACACCACAACACCACAGACTCCGAATTTTTCGACTGTTAAATTTTCCAATGTTTACGCTCCTTACACCAAGCAAGGCGTCGTTTGGCATTTACCGGCGTGATGTGTGGCTTATGAGCAGCCTCTCGACCATGAAATCCAAGTTCTCTAACCTCCCGCCTAGCTGTCAGAGTACTTGCAGTGGATCCTGATGCAGGTTGGAATTCCTGTATGTTGGTCTGGATAAATGTGTGCCTATTACACATTACGACCCTCTTCAAATGCCGGCGGTCTCTGTCGTCAACAGACGGGGCGGGCTGTACGCTTTCGTGCTGTACGTGTCCCTTCACTTTTCCACTTCAATATCACATCGAAAACAGTGGACCTAGGGATGTTTAGGTGTGGTGTCACCGCCAGACACCACACTTGCTAGGTGGTAGCCTTTAAATCGGCCGCGGTCCGCTAGTATACGACGGACCCGCGTGTCGCCACTGTCTGTGATTGCAGACCGAGCGCCGCCAGTTGTACAGCCGACTTTGCTAGCGATGCTACACTGACAATTACGCACTTATTTGCCGAGACGATAGTTAACATAGCCTCCAGCTACGTCATTTGCTACGACCTAGCAAGGCGCCATGACCAGTTTATATTGAGACTATATAATGTATCAGCAAGAGCGATGTTCATCAATTGTGGATTAAAGTTAAGTATTCTACCAGTTACTCTTGTTTGGCTAGTCTTATTTCTCTGACCCGTTCCAGACCTCACGCCAGCCTGCGTGAGCTTAATCGCGTGCTATTCGGCTACAAGTCATAGTGGATTGGCTGTCGGGTCAGTCCACTACATCAGGAGCGTGGAAATCCGTTGTACAGACCTATGACACATGTGACACCCAATTACCTGACCCTATTCGAAGCCTGTGAGTTCCGAGGAGCGCCCCATTCTGCTCTCTCACGGTTTCTAATGACTACTGAGGTTGCTGACACAGAGTACCTTGCAGTAGGTAGCTGCAAGAAGCACCTAATATGAGAAACGTATGTTTTTGGGGATGTCCATATACTTTTGACCACGTAGTGTAAGTGGGATGCTAACGTGAACCGTGACCATTATTGAAGGATAATATACTGAAAGCGCGATATTGATGATTAAACATGGAATAAAATCTGCGTCACGGAATGACGCATTTAACCTTGGTTAAAAACGCAGCACATTTATAAATCTGAGAAACCGCGCGAACAAAATATCACGCAAAACCTCACTAGCAAAACATGTTTTCTCCCTAAATTCCCGTATATTCCATCGCAGAAACGTCCATCGAAGAGAAACACTGGACGAAGTCGTCTTAATTCGAACCAAGCGAACCATGAATAGTGCTCGCAGCGACCAAGTGATGCCACTGCAGCAGCGGTTGGCGGAAACACAAGCGTGCTTTGTGTCACAATCTTGGTAAGTCTGGCACCACATCCAACGTATACAGGCATGCTGTCACTATGCAGCCATAAACTGCGGCATTCCAAGGAGACGAAACAGATGTATAGAGAGACTTTACAACTCGGCAGCAAGTTGTATCTCACGTAAAGACAAATGGTGCGTAAGACGTTTTCTAATACACTGCTTTTAAGTTTTAATGTTGTCATGTGAGATTACCAGCTATGGGTCACCATCTTCCCAAAATACACTGCCACCAAAAAATATTAGTACACCCTTTTACAGGTTTCCAATTTACTCGATGCTGCAACAGTGCTTATGGATTACATGAAATAATTACATTTACAGTTCAGTAGCACAAACAGGCGTACCGGGTACCGAACCATACTGAAACACCCATATTAGTATGTGATGTAGCCTCTATGGGTGGCAATGCAGGCGCTGGTAGCCAATCGATCGTAAAAATGTCGTATACTGTTCTTGGAAACGTTATGCCACGCCTGCCCGAGCTGTTCACATAATTTTGTAAGAGTTGTTGATCGATGAGTCACATGAGTAACTTCTCTTCCCATCATATGCAACATGCGTTCGATTGGAGACATATCAGGAGGTCTTGTAGGCCAAGAAAGTTGCTGTACATGTTGCAGAGCATATTGAGTTACACGGGTAATGTGTGGGCGACCATTATCCTTTTGGAAAATCAGATCTAACAATGAAACTTCCTGGCAGATTAAAAATGTGTGGCCGACCGAGACTCAAACTCTGGACCTTTGCCTTTCGCGGGCAAGTGCTCTACCATCTGAGCTACCGAAGCACCACTCACGCCCGGTACTCACAGCATTACTTCTGCCAGTACCTCGTCTCCTACCTTCCAAACTTTACAGAAGCTCTCCTGCGAACCTCGCACTCCCGAAAGAAAGGATATTGCGAAGACATGGCTTAGCCACAGCCTGGGGGATGTTTCCAGAATGAGATTTTCACTCTGCAGCGGAGTGTGCGCTGATATGAAACTTCCTGGCAGATTAAAACTGTGTGCCCGACCGAGAATCGAACTCGGGACCTTTGCCTTTCGGGGGCAAGTGCTCTACCATCTGAGCTACCGAAGCACGACTCACGCCCGCTACTCAGAGCAGACAGTGTGTTTCTAAACTGAATGTAAAAAAAGGAACGATCCGCTAGAGTGAGTCATCAGAAGCACGTTTCACCTAGCAGCCCATGTCCGCATCCCTTAACATTGGGGGCGCACTGATGGGAAGGTAGGCATACAGAAGTCCATTCCAACATGATAGCAAATCTGCAGGGCAAGTTTTCAGATTCTTTCTGATATTAAGATAAAAGAGAGGTGAGTGTCCTCATTTCTTGACACAATGACGCAGGGCAAATCTGACTCTGGAGAGTGCATAGATGCTACCCTGTTGGCGACGCCGTGTCAGACACGAATTTCCATTGCCAGACCGCCCATAATATCAGCTAAAATTTCGACTAGGATGGCGGGTCGTGTCTCTACCTTCCTGACAGCAAGTGCCGCTCTCAAATGACGTCTAACGCCGAACGCTAAGGGATGTTGACTTGGGTTGGTATGTCAAACTTGCTTTCTATGTTCCACTCTATCAGTCAATTCATTTTTTAAATTCATTTTAGAAACACCCTGTTTACAAGCCTGAAATGTCCGGCTTTTGTTAGGGTTTCTTTGTGATGAAGCAGATACCGTACTTCTAAGGGCCGCTGCGAGCTAATGAAGTAAGCGCGAGGAACAAGTGTAAGGGGGAATAAGATGTACCGTAAAAGTGTATGGATTGAGCAACCACCGTAATTGCTGTGTTCTGTCTTTTTCTTCGTAGGACGGACGAGTCTAACACAGAATGTCACAACCGCACTATGCGCAGACCGATCGACACCGATCAGCTAGTGCCAGCTCTCCGCGGTAACTTGCTCCTGAACAGTGTCGTACTGCGCAGGCGTGAACGCTACGCCTTCGCTAGGAAAGCGACTCGTGCGCGGTTTCGCAGGTCGCAGAGTTACTGTCGTCAGTGAGCGCCAGATCTTATTGCTTATTCGATTTACTGAAGAACCTTTAGTTTACTTTGACGTAAGATTATCGTAGAAAGAGAGCCGAGCAATTAAGGAGACGGCGAACTTAGTTGTCATCATAATTGCCAAATTGTAAGACCGTTGACTGATTTTTTAAGGTTGTGTATCTCAGTCGGTAAAAAGGGAACCCTTATATGATGGCACTGATGTTCGTCTGTCTATTTGTCAAAATGTTCAAAATCCTTATCTCGGGAACGAGAGCCGGCCGCAGTGGCCAAGCGGTTCTAGGCGCTTCAGTCCGGAACCGCGCTGCTGCTACGGTCGCAGGTTCGAATCGTGGCTCGGACATGGATGTGTGTGATGTCCTTAGCTTAGTTAGGTTTAAGTAGTTTCTAGGTCTAGGGGACTGATGACCTCAGAAGTTACGTCGCGTAGTGCTTTAGAGCCATTTGAACCATTCGGGAACGAGTAGCCGTATGAAGTTGATGTTTATGTCACGTATTACAGTCCTTTGGCGATGTAGAAAAGAGAAGCAGAGAAGCTTATAAGTACATTGATATCACATATTTTGATACTCGCAGACTCACTCATCAAAGCGTAAAGGCTACCCCTCGTTGACGTGGAGTCACGAAATTTTTCAATAAGAAAGGTTTCGCATTATAAGTAAAGGAAAAAGAGTCAGAGAGCTGTTAATCTGTTACTGTATCACGCGAAAAAAATATTTCTTTTGTCATCTGTTATCAGATTTTAATCTTGAAATTAAAAAATCATCGACTTTGTCGTGTTGTGACTTGGCAAGACAGCCAACCCACTATGAGGTAGCCGAAAGCCACGCGTTTAAGCTCACGCAGGCTGGCGTGAGGTCTGGAACAGTTAAAGGAATTTAGTCTAGTAAAAAAGTACGTAGCTTCTGGAATACTTAACTTTAATCCATAATTGGTGAACATCGGTCTGACGGTACATGCATCACAAGATAAATAGCAAATGATAATGGCGCCTTGCTAGGTCGTAGCAAATGACGTAGCTCAAGGCTATGCTAACTATCGTCTCGCCAAATGAGAGCGTAATTTGTCAGTGAACCATCACTAGCAAAGTCGGCTGTACAACTGGGGCGAGTGCTAGAAGTGTCTCTAGACCTGCCGTGTGGCGGCGCTCGGTCTGCAATCACTGACAGTGGCGACACGCGGGTCCGACGTATACTAACGGACCGCGGCCGATTTAAAGGCTACCACCTAGCAAGTGTGGTGTCTGGCGGTGACACCACATGTCGATGCTGGGAAGGGTCTCACAAAAAACTGACCGTAACTGATCGTTAATGATGTACTGAAATTAGCCGACTGGTCATATCTGTTAAAAAGAGAAAAAGGTAGTCGGTATTTGAGGACAAATGTCCGACTAAACATAGTAACGAGTCTGGCTGCTCTATTTTTGAAACTGGCAACCCTAAACATACCAGATGACGCACAAAGTGCAGCGCGTGGGTTCGCTGAAAAGTAATGCCCCCGAATTCTTTATTCTGTTCTCAGTATCGGTCGACGTCGACTTTTCCGATCCGCTAACGTAAGAAGAAGCTCTCTGCCGCTAGAGGGCTCCGAATTGTAGTGTGTAACATGGCGGCGTGCAACGTAACTATGTAGGTGTACGAGAAACGGTGGAGGATGGGGCGCCTCCACGCACACACCGACGTGGTGACCAAACCAAAAGCTCCACTGTCACCTCCGTAGAACGTGTTAGTTTTAGAATTAAGAGTCGCAGGATGCGGTCTGTGATGTTTTCCATGTGTCTGGGTAGGATTACTCACTGACATGGTCCATCAGGAGATGGAAAGAGGACGAAAGCGATCGAAGGGTAGCGGTTTCTAAGGGCAGAGTGGAAAAAAGTGCCAAGGCAAGCGCCAAGGGAAAATAACCTATGCGACAGTAGGACGGGTAGTAAGGGCAGTATCGGCTTTCCAACTGCGACGGTGCATGCAAGGTGAGACTACGTTAGTGCGAGGTATCGTGCACCGTCACGTTTGTCCCTGCGAGTGCTCGTTGTAGATGGGTCAGTCCGGGCGCTGCAGCTGGGCTCCTGTGATTTCTCCTGGGCTGGTGCAGCAGCTGCGTCCCTGTAGCAGTCCGAGGTCGTCATACATTAGTGGGCGATAGGCCATAGATCAGCTCACAGCGTAGGGGGGGGGGGGGCTGGTTTGCGTCTTGTGTACAGTACAGCTTCCCTGCGATTGCCTGTTTTTCTGCGGGTCGAGCATCTCGGGTTGCCAGTAGTAGCTCGCCAGTACCGTTCTCTTAGCGTGCTGAGGACCATAGATGTTTAGTTCCTTGCTAACAGTGTCTTTTGTCTATCATGTTTCTATCTATGGTTGTGGTCGTAGATCCCCAGAGAAAGAATAAACGGGTTACGCGAGTGTCTCGAGTTTCTGTACAGTCGTGTTGAGAGTTTTTGGAATACTTGCAAGAGGATGTCTAGCCGATATTCCCTGTGAAGATTCGCGGTGCGTGTGTAACGTGGAGCATTGCTTATGATTATGAGTACTTTGTTCTGTACGAGAAACAGAGTGCTGTAACCAAGTTAATAACCACAGAAAACGAGCCTCCAATTGAAACCCACAGAAGAGTGAAGGCTGTGTATGGCGATGACTGTATCGACATCAGTAATGGGCGACGATGAGGTTGTTAGTGCTCATTATGAAGGAAACGGTGGTGCTAACCTCAACGTATAGGACATCTCGCTGTGGACCACCGCGCACCGCAACCGAGGTGATTCATCGGAACCACGATGACGAACTTATCGCAGAAAATCGTCGGATAACACAGACGCAGCCCTCAGGTAAGCGTGGCATACCACGAGAGCGTCTACAGGCCATCACTGCAGAACAGAGGTACAAACATGCGCTTTGCGTGTTGGAGCCCCGAATGCTCCCTCCTTACGTGAAATAGAGGAGTTTCGACACATGCCAACAGTTTCCTTTGCGTTTTCAGCGTGAGGCTGGCGGGTTCCAAAACAAAACTTTAACAGGTGACGAAAGGTGGGTGCAACATTTTCACACCGAAAAGAAGACAGCATCGATGGAGTCCCGTCACAAAGGACCACCGAGGATAAGAAAGTACAATACTACGCCATCAGTAGGCGAAATCATTATCACAGTGTTCTGAGGTGTTAAATGTGTGATGCCCTTCCAATTCATACCGAAACATGTCACCACGAAGTCTGCAAGGTACTCCCAAATCCTGACAAACCTGAAAGCACGGTTTCGAAGGATTCGTCCACATACGGCATGCACTTGCTCCTTCAGCATGACATTGTCTGACAATACGCGAGCGCTGAGGCTTCTGCAACAATCCGACGCCTTGGATTCACTGTCATCGATTATCCTCCGTACAGAGTTAACTTCATCCCATCCGACTTTCATCTGTTTCCAAAATTTAAAGAACACCTTCAAGGACTTCATTTTGATATTGTTGAAATGGTGCAGGTGTGACGTGAGGTTGTGGCCTCATAAACGAAGTCGAACGTTCTACAGTGACCATATGAACGAACTTGTCTTTTGTTGCGAAAAATGATTTCGTCACTGGAATTATTGTGTTGAGAAATAAGAATGCAGACGTGAAGAATAAAGATGTATAAAGTTAATAAAGTTTTGTTTTATTTAAGAAGCCTTCAGAGTTTTCACGTAAGTAACTCGGACGCATTACCTTTCAGCACGTCCCCGTCATAAAACTGTTTGTTTGAACTTAGCGATGAAATAATGTTTTGATAGCGCAGTATTAAGAGGTTCTTCAATACTGTTATGAACAAAATCTGAATATTAATTTAGTGGTAATTAACAATCGAAATCGAGAACTTTGACAAGTAGGCGAGACGACAGTCCTTTCATCTTTAATTACAGCAGATTATCAGCGTGCTCTTCGCTTCGGTTGGCGCAATTTTTAAGTAGCACCATCTGTGGTTCTTGCCTCAGTACAACTTAGAGCGTCATACGTTTTCTACCGTATCTTTTCTTAACTGAGATGTGATACGCTGGAATAAAGCAGCGGCTCCGACAGAGAGATGTTTCGAGTGCTCAGAAAGCTGAGTTCCAGTCGCAGTGCAGGAAATATACACTGTTCCACTCAATCTCAATTACCAAGGACTCTCTTTTCCTAGACACCGCTACGCCCGTCTTAATGCTCTCCGGAAGCCGATCTATTTTCATGTGTTCTGAAACCGTCTGCAACCTAATTCGAGGAGTAGAACGCACTCGTCGTAATCCTCGATGCTGTCCTTAATAAGACAGAGGAATGGAGTAAATAATACAGGGACGCGAGAGTGCGGTGCTGCTGGGGCTGAGCTGAGGTGAGGTGAGCTGAGGCGGTTCTTCTCGCTCCGCGGAAGAAGGCGACCCGGTGCCCGTTCGTTAAACACGTTTCTGTATACCCTGGGAGCGGCCGCGCGGGTCCCACCGGGGGAACCTCAGAAGAGTCCTAACTGTATTAGGAATTCGCCTTGCCGCAGAAGTTGGGAGGCCGACGCAGAAATCTTTGATGGAGCGTCCGCCGGAGCAGCCAAGGAAAGCTTAACGACGTTCCAGTCCAATTTCCTCCCGTAAATTAACTAACGGAAGGACGGCACTGGGCGGTCGGTTTCTGCGGTCACGGCCGCCCTCGCAAAACTGTCACAGGGCCACCTCCTACGGAACGACGGACGAGGCGGGCACGCTCCGGATAGCAGCTTCCTGTCGACAAGCGTGTGAAGAACTCCGGCGACTCCAAACGTGGTGTGAAGTGAACGGCAGATAGCGTTCTTTTTACGAAGACCACTGAGATAGTAACACCTGCGTTTTTTTTTGTCCTTCATGACGTTCGTAATGTAATAATCATCAATTGGTCACACTTCCGCCAACTTTCTTCTACAGTCCATTCAAGTAACAACGCGCTCTGTGTACAGTTGGAGGCAGTGTGTAAGTTTAGGGAATCCCCGACAGTGAAGTGCATGTTAAACAGCTCTCCGTGATTAAATTCGTTACTCTGGAAGGTAAAACGTTCAGTCACATTCATTAAAGGCAGAAGGAGGTGTACGATGATGAGACGGTCAACCACGGCCTGGTTAGACAATGTGTTTTCCGTTGTGTGAAAGCTGAGGGGGAAACACACAGTTGCTGGTGCAGTGTGGAGGGGCCGGCCTGCAATTGTAGTGACGTCACACAGCATCCAGCGAGGCCCACGAGAAAGACAGCCCACGGCGCGTACGTCACAAAGGTAGGCCTGAACTCGTTCGCTCGCTCAGCTCTGCAGACGAAATGCGATTTTAAGCCTGTTAACTCGCATCTGCGTGTGTACATAATAACGAGAATTGCATCTTCTACTGGAATCTGCTGTTATGAAGTCCTACTGTTGAACAGTGCTACAACCAAATTTAATTTAAGAGCAGTACTGAACGTAAATGGTATTGTGTCTTGTTCATAGCATTTAGTCTCTTCTGGTTAACAGTCCTCATTTCATAAAAGAAGTGGTGCTTATGCAAGTAATAATCATTTTGTCATCATCCTAATTTTATTGTACCCCAGTAGAGCGGCAACAAATTGTAAGTACACTACTGCCCATTAAAATTGCTGCACAACGAAGAAGACGCGTTACAGACGCGAAATTCAACCGACAGGACGAACTTGCTGTGATATGCAAATGAATAGCTTTTCAGAGCACTCACACTAGGTTGGCGCTGGTGGCGACACCTACAACGTGTTGACATGAGGAAAGTTGACAACCGATTTCTCATACACAAACAGCAGTTGACCGGCGTTGCCCGGCGAAATGTTGTTGTGATGCCTCGTGTAGGGAGGAGAAATGCGTACCATCACGTCTCCGACTTTGATAAATGTCGGATTGTAGTCTATCGCGATTGCGGTTTATCGTACCGTGACTTTGCTGCTCGCGTTGGTCGAGATCTAATGACTGTTAGCAGAGTATGGAATCGTTGGGTTCAGGAGGGTAATACGGAACGCCGTGCTGGATTCCAACGGCCTCGTATCAGTAGCAGTCGAGGTGACAGGCATCTTATCCGCATGGCTGTAACGGATCGTGCGGCCACGTCTCGATCCCTGAGTGAACAGACGGGGACGTATTCAAGACAACAACCATCTGGACGAACAGTACGACGACGTTTGCAGCAGCATGAACTATCACCTCGGAGGCCATGGCTGCGGTTACCCTTGACGCTGCATCACATAAAGGAGCGCCTGTGATGGTGTACTCAACTACGAACCTGGGTGCACGAATGGCAAATCGTCATTTTTTCGGATGAATCCAGGTTCTGTTTACAGCATCATTATAGTCGCATCCGTGTTTGTCGATATCGCGGTGAACGCACATTGGAAGCGTGTATTCGTCATCGCCATACTGGCGTATCACCCGGTGTGGTGGTATGGGGTGCCATTGGTTACACGTCTCGGTCACCTCTTGTTCTTATTGACGGCACTTTGAACAGTGGACGTTACTTTTCAGATGTGTTACGACCCGTGGCTCTACCCTTCATTTGATCCCTGCGAAACCCTACATTTCAGCAGGATAATACATGACCGCATGTTGCAGGTCCTGTACGGGCTTTCTGGATACAGAAAATGTTCGATTGATGCCATGGCTAGCACATTCTCCAGATCTCTCACCAACTGAAAACGCCTGGTCAGTGGTGGTCAAGCAACTGGCTCGAAACAATACACTAGTTATTGCTCTTGTTGAACTGTGGTATCGTGTTGAAGCTGCATTGGTAGCTGTACCTGTACAGGCCATCCAAGCTCTGTTTGACTCAATGCCCAGGCGTATCAAGGCCGTTATTGCGGCCAGAGGTGGTTGTTCTGGGTACTGATTTCACAGGATCTATGCACCCACATTGCGTGAAAATGCAATCACATGTTAGTTCTAGTGTAGTATATTTGTCCAATGAATAACCGTTTATTATCTGCATTTCTTCTTGATGTAGGAATTTTAACGGCCAGTAGTGTATCTCTATGGGCTTCCGATCATTGTAGGACCAATAACAGTAAGACTCAATAATAGCGGCTTCCAGTAGATGCAAATCTCGTTTCTACGTGCGCACCTAGTTACGAGTTAACAGGCGTAGAAACGCAGTTTGTCTACTCAGCTGAGTGAGTGAGAGAGTTCTGGCCTACCTTCGTGACGTTCACGCCACGGCCTGTCTTTCTCGTAGGCTTCAACATCCAGTCAACCTGTCGACCATATCATCCGTGACAACCATCTTCGGTAAACGTTGTGTTACCGTCAGTATTAAAAAACTGCGCTACTCCAAGATTTGTGCATCCTGGGTACCGAAAATCTAGATGGAGGAGAATAAAGAAGCAAACAAAAGAATTACATCCATTCCGCTGAAGCGCTTCAATGGGGACGTGAAGGGATAGGTCTATGATATTTACCGCGCAGGTAGACACGTTGTTGTTTCAGGGTGGATAAATGACTTTGGATGGAGAGGGTGTTATTTTGACACGTGATAAATTAATCTAGGAGCATGCAGCTCTCATCTTTTGTATATGACATTCACTTTTCTTCTAATATAAAAGTGAAAATAACTGCATGAATCAGTCTCTTACTGGTCCTCATATTGGAGAAGGTGGTTGAGAGCTCCTAATTAATCCAACTTACACTCGTGATCTTGCTCCATAGAGTTGTTTTTATCAGCTTGGTCCTGCGAAAGGAGCTGTACTTGGTCTTAAGTACAGTGCTAACTAAGAGGTAAAGTAAAAGTTCAAAACTGAGTTAGCGGTCAGGTCAAGGAATTCTTCGCTGAGGGCAGAGTTCGCTCAAGATTACTTTCTCGTGTGCTGAAACACATTCTTGTTCTCAGCGCTGGGCGAGTCTATCTCTTTGTTCCGAAGGGGCGACGACCTACGTTTGCTGTCACCTGCTGAGCCATGAACTCCGTCCGTTAAGTACGAAACACCGTCTGCCCTCCTGGGCAACACTACAGGACGGAGGACTGAGCTCGCTCCGGATCCACTGCAACCTTTCTGGAATGATTTTAAATAACTGCTAGGTTAAACAAAATTAATAATAATAATAATAATAATCTCACGCATCACATTAAACTCATGAAATGCCTATCATTTCGTTAATGGTCATAGTTATGGTAATATTTGTATTCAAATACTGGTTTTAATACAGTGGTATTATATGGTACTGCGCAAAACTGAAATAGTGTGCAACGAAAAACAGAGGTTCTTATGACTTTTCGTTTGCTACATGGTAGATTACATATTGCTGCATACGAAATGAATTGTTTTTACTTTCTTTAAAGGTGAGACGAAATCTAAATCTGTCGTTAATACCTAGAAACTTAATTGTATGTAGTGCTCTCTTTTCCAACCGTTTGCACAAACGAGAGAGCGCGGGTGAGATATTCATAACATCGTTCATACTTCGTAAAGAGTTAAAGATACAGAAACGAATTGTTTCTTAAGTGACAGCATGCAATGCGGGCAATATTTTCGCCCATAGATAGCTTAAAAAACGTTTATACCTACTGCAGTATAACAGTAACTACAGAATTTTTCAAGGAAATAAAGGTCATTGATAGCTGGTGAAATAAATAGCGTGGGGTGGCATCATTTTTGTATCAATTTTGAGCTTTTCATATATTATCCAACTAACTTGCGCTCAGTTGTTTGGTTAATAGTAGGCTGTTTCAAGATTTTGTTTCAAGTTCATAAACAATAGCATACTAGTACGGTGGAATTGTGTAAATCCCACCGTACTTTGGGAAAAGAAGGTAATTTTAAAGTGGCAACAATACAAAGGAAAATGCGTACAAGACTGGCAAAAATAAATCGTTCTCTGTGTTGAAATTTCGGTATAATCATGTACCCACTGTAATTTTTTCAAAAATAAACGGTTGGCTTGTCGAAATATTTGTCGTACTGGCATGACCTGTTAATATGCTCGTTTGCAAACTTGCTGTCAGTAGCTTAGAGTCCATGCGTGATTCGCGTTTGTGTGAAGGCTTCAGCTGCAGTACTACACCTAACCTACGACACTGGCAAGGAACCCGCCACCACATCCATTTTCTCGTCACTCACTACGCTTTTTTATATTGTATGCTCTCTGTAAGAGAACTCTCAAGAATATTGAACAAATGCACAGACTTTGGTGGAGATTGCGTAGAAATTTGGGAACAAATTGTATTGATTTGATTAATCCTTTATTTTTCGTTTCGAAAACAGTTTAGTAATCAATTAATATGAAATATTTTTGGATATACGGAGTATTTTCAGAAACTGACTGATGCTACGACAGGCAGTCAAATATGAATGTTGGAAAAAACAGTCACATGTGATATGGTGCACGCCGCTGTCCTGTGATCTTGTTCAGAGCGCGCACTGTAATCGATTATAGTTCGCTGCCCTGGTGCGGGTGGCGCTCCGGTGGCGATTTGCTATGACGTCGCTGGCGTGTGTTTCGGGTGGCCGGCGGATAGCGAGAGTGTAGTTTGTTTTCCGGGTATTGCACGGAACGTGAAGTTCGCTCGGCCTGGCCTGCTGGTGACTAGCGCTAACGTTGTTGTGCCTCGCAATATCAGCAGGGTGGTCTGGAGCGGAGACGACTCGCCGCTGTGCTGGCCATGCGGTGGTGATTAACTGGAGTCGGCGTACTTGTTCTTCCTGCCTGTCTGGTGTGGAGGTCCGGTGGGGTCCTGTGATACTCTGGCCCGGAGACAACTAGTTGCTGAATTTTGGAGTCGTCTGCGAGGTTAGGGTGTGGGCTCGGTAGGCTCTTCAGATTTTGCCCTGGAAGCTCCAGCAGCGGTTCCTGAACTTTTCTGATGTGGGACGGTGTTGTTGGAACTTTTCGCTGTGTGTGTGGCTCGTTACGATATTTGCTCAACTGGAGTCCTGCCCGGAGTTGCGTTCGTGTATGGTACATTTGGCAGTCGATGTGTTAGGTAAAGTCTGCCTAAGAAGGGCGGTTTTGTACAGTATATACATAGTGAATTACTGCTTCTTGGTATATGTGGTCTTCTGGGACCTGAACAACACGATCCTGTCAATTTGGTTGAGTAACAGCGTTTTGTGGTATGTTCTGTATTTTTTAAATGTGTTATTATTAACTTGGTGGAATAGTCGTGTTTGTTGTCGTTAAGGAACTTCTAAGACTGTGGTTTGACTATTCAGGTGCGCTTGGCTTTTATTGTTTCGTTTTAAGAAGCGAGAATTGTTTGAGATTTGTGTGTGTGTGTGTTGGCTTCCGTCACTTATTAAGAGCGCCCGAGTTGATATTATCTGTTGTGTGTTATAGAACATAACCAAGGTGCGTAAGTGATGAGCAGTTGTGGGAGGCATGTCGGGGAGCTCTCAGCGGTTTATTTCGGGGGCCGTTTCTAGTGAAAAGGCTCCGAAGTGTTGAGAGCTCTGCTACGGTCGCAGGTTCGAATCATGCCTCGGGCATGGATGTGTGTGATGTCGTTAGGTTAGTTAGGTTTAAGTAGTTCTAAGTTCTAGGGGACTGATGACCACAGATGTTAAGTCCCATAGTGCTCAGAGCCATTTGAAACATTTGTTGAGAGCTCGCTCGTCCGCGATTGCGTTGGGAGTTGCCCTCGCCCTTTGGTTGTATCAAATTATTATTTTGTTATTATATTTATTGGTCTATATTACGCTTCTTTCATTTTATGGTGTCAAGCGCCATTGTCAAAGTTTGTATATAAATCATTTTAAATTGTAATGCCAAGTTAACATTTTTTATGGTGGCAAGCCGCTATTATTGTTTTTAAAGCTCACTCATTAACCATTTGTTAAGTGTTGTAAGTTATATGAATTTGTTGTTATTTAAAAGAGTTTAGTATTGGCAATTTAATAAAGCGTGTACAGAGTCTGCTGTTTGGATATTATTGGGTGGAACTCCTTGGAGAGTTGTCCTATAAGAATACACATTTCGACATGGTACATTTTCTGGGTTTTCTGGCAGTGTATGGGGAATAGTTAAACGTTACCACGTGCTAAAGCGCTAAATCACCGTGTAAATATCGCACTAAAATTATGTCATTTCTCTTGGAACGTGCGCCAGAAATCGCAGTAAAATTACCCCATTTCTGTTCGAAATCGAGCCGTAAACCGCACTAAAATCAGGCCATTTCTCTTCGAATACGTGCTTTTTGCAAATAAAATGGACGAAAACATGTTCTGTAATGTCCTTTTTGCGATAACTACAAATCAGTGTCGAGAGCTGAAATGATGGTCAGCCACACTACCATCACACTCAGAGAACAGAACATCTGTTTTCGACTGCGCTTATTCTCATGTGACTCTCTTACGGTGCTATGAGTGGTGCACTGCTCACAGCACCAGGTCTGTAGTTTTCTCCGAAACTACGTACAACACACTGTGAAAACTAGTCCATGGGGTAACACACTGTGCAAGCTAGTGTATGAGGGACTTTTGAGGAGCAGTTGATGTAACGGCTGTCAAACTGCATTTTTACGTCTGATCCGGAAGAAAAATCAACCTTAAAGTGAGGCAGGATGCAGAGCTTCAGCAACGAGAATATTGAGCAAACATTTAGGTGCATAAACCCACCTATGAAGAAGAAATCAAATTGAGATCTTTTACCTCATGCTTACGGTCAGTGAAAATCCGGCTGTAGTGTTAGAGGAGAGAATTTTGTGAAAACGGTGCGTACAAATACAGTAACAGCACCTGTTGACGAAATTAATATGTCCTAGGATATCGGTATGTTACAGAATATTGGACAGACAAGTTCTTCACTCAGTTAAAACCGACAGATGTTGAGCGTGGTTAGAGGTGATGTCATAATGACAAATGAAGAGAGGATCTAATGCACTGACATACGAACTAAAAATGTGTGAAGAATACATAATAACCTGTGTATAACAGTTATAGTTTTAAACCCAATAAATCAGAACTTATTTTCTAATTAAAGAGTTGCTACAGTCTATGAGAAAGTTCTTCTGACTCCAGTTACGAGGGTCACTCCAAAAGAAATGCGCACTATTTTTGTAAAAATGCAGTTTTCATTCTGCATGTGTGAAAGTTTTACAGTGTATAGTTACATCCTTCCCGCTTGATTTCAAACTTAGTTCAACCTGTTCCCGTGAGTGGCGCCGTCACAGTATGACTTCAAGATGGCTGCTACACGTTCGTCAGAAGCAACGTGCTGTCATAGAATTCCTGTACTGTGAAAACGAAACTGTGGGAAACATCCACAAGAAGTTGAAAAAGGTGTATGGAGATGCTGCTGTCGATAGCAGTACAGTTAGTCAGTCGACAAGCAGGTTACGTGATGAAAGCGGGCACGGAAATATTGAGGATTGTCCTCGCAGCGGCAGGCCTCGTACTGCACACACTCCAGACAATGTGCAGAAACGAATTGGTGACTGCTGACAGACGCATCACAGTGAACGAATTATCACGCTGCATTGGTATAGGGGAAGGAAGTGTTTGCAGAATACTGAAAGTGTTGGTGTTAAAAAAGGTTTGTACCGGGTGGGTTCCCAGGATGTTGACAGTGGCTCACAAAGAAACAAGAAAAACGGAATGCAGCGAACCTTTGGAACAGTATGAGAATGGTGGAGATGAATTTCTTGGAAGAATTGTGACAGGTGATGAAAAATGGCTCCACCATTTTTCACCAGAGACGAAGAGGCAGTCAGTGGAGTGGCATAATGCAAATTAACCCAAGAAAAAAAAAATCAAAACCACACCTTCTGCTGGATAAGTTATGGCTACGGTGTTGTTCGATTCCGAAGGACTCTTGCTTGTGGACATCATGACAAGTGGAACCACCATAAATTCTGATGCATATGTGACGACACTAAAGAAACTTTAAGCTCGACTGAGTCGTGTTCAACCACCTCAGCAAAAGCAGGATGTTTTGTTGTTGCACGACAATGCCCGTCCACATGTCAGTCAAAAAACGATGGAAGCGATCACAAAACTCGGATGGACAACAATGAAACACCCGCCTTACAGTCCTGACCTGGCTCCATGTGACTAACATCTCTTTGGGAAACTGGAAGACTCTCTTCGTGGAACAAGGTTTGAAGATGATGTCTCCCTTGTGCACGCTGCCAAACAGTGGCTCCAACAGGTTGGTCCAGAATTTTACCGTGCGGATATACAGACGATGGTTCCAAAATGGCGTAAGGCACGAGAGAGGGATGGAAATTATGTGGAGAAATGAAAATATTGTTCCTAAAGGATGTATCTACACACTGTAAAACTTTCAAATATGTGTAATAAAAGATGGATTTAAAAAAAATAGTGTGCATTTCTTTTGGAGTGACTCTCGTATAAATTAGAAGCTTCGGAGGTAAAAAAACGTTAACAGTTACTGGGTTCTTACTGCCGCGATTGGATGGATACCTTGCATTCCCTCAGCATTTCGTCTCTGACTGCGAGTGGGTTTCCAGAGCAGCAGGTCGTTTCGCTTCACCTCACGCTGCGGCGCGTCGCTTCTCATCCTTGCATCCAATTTCAACACAGCGCACCTTAAACCCTCTTTAGTCATCTTACCCTTCTTGGTATGAATGTGCCCCCTCTCCGCCCCCCCCCCCCCCCCGCCCTCCTCACATAACTCTCTCAGGTTGTCCATCACCAGACACTCCCATTAACTTGTGGCAAAAAATAACTGGCACGGAGTAAATCATGGATTGTGGAGTGTTTGCAGTTATCGTAATAACTAGTTTCATGTGCCACGTATCCATTTTAATAATTGCCTATGCTGTGCCCAGCTATTTATGGAAACAAGTACTTGGTCCTACATGGGCCTATGAACAAATTGACCATGCGATATTCGTACAGCTACGGAAATAACAGATTGTTTGCATAGATGCACAAGTAATACACTCCAGTACCTTAGTTCTGTGGAATACGTACTCTTTCCAGGTGTTAACAACTCTTTAGTGTACTGCTATGATTCATTCTGGTCCATTTGGAGGTACTGGGTTGTACCACAGAAACTGTAATACTGAATAGGTGGGTTCATGGACAATTTGTGCTACTGAAATATCAGTAGGTTCGACGGTTCTTTTTTCGAATATCTAGGCGGTTATTGATGACGTGGAACTGTTGACACGATGATCATTCATAGGTGAAGAGTTTAACAAATGTTTCATGTCCGAGAAAAGCTTTAAATTTATCCTTTTAATTGATATGTCTGAACATTATGTCGTTCTTTACAGATTGGTGGCTTAATTATTATTTTTATTTTAGTATAGAGGACTGTTTTCTAAATTCCATTACTGTATTCAATTATCATCATATGCACCAGTTCTGAATTTAACCATTATTTTAGCTACAGACATTATCAACGACTGGAAAAACCACTGACAAAGTATTTCAGGTCAATTAGAATAGTAACAGGATTTTCAAACAGTGTTGAAAAGTAGATTGGGTCGCAACATCGACACTAAGTTTAGGAAGGGCAGCAGTATTAATTAAGGGGACCACACCGTGGTTCAGGTCGAAAAAAATCGATTTTCGGTTTTCATTTCGATAGATTAATTTTTTATTTAAGTATTGTGAAAAGGATTTTGCTGCAAAAATTTTTTTTTCGAGCATTTAAAGAGCATTTTCCTACCACGGGTGTTTAAATGCCACGTTCACTTTTCTGTCACCCACTTTTCTGCATATATTTTACATCTTTATATCCCCTACATTGCAAATGGTCGGTATTCTTTTGTTTCTGCTGTTTGTAAACAACACGCTTTCAAACCCGCGGTTAGTTTTGTTCAAGTGTGATTGCGAGTAGTTGTTATAGAAAACATGCAGGTATACTATCGAAAGGAAATTAGGAGAAATAAAAAAAATCTGGAGGCAATGAAGAGAGATGTCGGGCTATGTTCTTCCATAAGTGCTCTACTCATGATAAGCCTTGTCATGGATTGTGTCCATCATGAGAAAATTCGTGGTACAAATACAGTATAACTCAGATAACTGGAGAAGCTTATTCTCACCAGCATTCTCTTCCTGCAGCTGTTCTTACAGCAATTAAAGCTATTTTCAGAGACTTGGCACATCCTGACCTTCCAAGAAAATGTCTGCATGGGCAGACACAGGACCCAAACGAATGTTTCAACAGCATAATTTGGAACCGCCTTCCTAAAACTGTATTTGTAGGCATGTATACAATGAAACTAGGAGTTCATGATGGTGTTGTTACATTCAGTTGTGATAGAATTGGAAAGTGTTGGGTACTGAAAAAGCTAGGAATTAATCCTGGTGAAAATATTATCGCTGGGCTGCAACACTGCGATAAATTGAGGATAGCCGATGCAGACAGGTCTGCATCTAATATGGCCAAGAAAGCAAGACAAACATCCAGGAAGGTGAAAAAGAAGCTGGAAGACCTGCTAGAGGCCAAAGAAGGGCCATCAGATGCAGCAGGAGAGTTTTAATTAACTGTAAGTAACAAATTTCTAAAGTTTTTTCTTTAAAGTCAATTTCCCGCAGAATAAAGTTTTCAGTAAATATGCCCCATTATATCAGACACTATCATAGATAAATAAATGAAAATTTCAGAGACTCTGAATAACATAAAAAGCCACCTCTCGTGCTGCATTCATTAATATTCCCCGTTTAGGAAGTTCACAAAAAATATTTTTTATTAATAAACATGTAACATACAGTAAAAATATTAAGGTCCTGCATCAAATATTTTATTCAGAAATAGGTCAAATACTTGCCTAAATTAACGTGGGGCAGATAGGAAGGGTGTGGTCCCCTTAAACTAATATTCTAAACCTAAAATGATACTGCATAGTCAGATACTCAACCACACGTAATGCGCATTTGATAGTAGTGATACCTAATAGGAAAAGGAAACTGCCATATTCAATGGGCTGTGCTGTACAGGTTTGATAGTGTACTTTCAAGTATACCACAAGGAAGCTGCTAACCGACGTGTGAAGTATAGTGTTTTAGGCTTTAAAGTGACCCTGGTAGTGTCGTACACTGTCTAATCAAAAGTATTCGGATACTACTGTGCAATACGGAAGTAACCACTAGACATCACCAGACGCGGACCACCAGTACAAAAGGAGGCGGCGATACTGCGCTGGCAGTAGAGAAGCAGCGAGTCAGTGGTAAGCGAAGCTTGAGGTGGAGCGAAGGACGAAACCACTGCACAGTGGTGGATGACTAGGAACGAGTGACTTGGAGTGATGAATCGCGCTGTAGCCTTTGCCAATCCGATGGTATTGTTTAGGTTTGGCAAATACCTGGACACCATCACCTGTCACCATGCGTAGTGCCACCAGTGAAGTATGAAGGAGGTTCTGTTACCTTTCAGGGGTGGTTTTTAGTGGTTAGTGTTGTGGATTGGCAAGACAGCCAACCCACTATGAGGAAGCCGAAAGGCACGCGTTTAAGCTCACGCAGGCTGGCGTGAGGTCTGGAACAGGACAAGGAA
The DNA here is from genome assembly GCF_023864275.1 of Schistocerca cancellata. Lineage (NCBI taxonomy): Eukaryota > Metazoa > Arthropoda > Insecta > Orthoptera > Acrididae > Schistocerca > Schistocerca cancellata. Next base: position 748,671,442 of record NC_064630.1, read on the forward strand.
TTGAGACTAGCAAAAAAGTTACGTAGCTTCTGGAATACTTAACTTTAATCCATAATTGGTGAACATCGCTCTTGACGGTACATGTTTTACAGCATCAATAGTAACTGGTAATGGCGCCTTGCTAGGTCGTAGCAAATGACGTAGCTGAAGGCTATGCTAACTATCGTCTCGGCAAATGAGAGCGTAATTTGTCAGTGAACCATCGCTAGCAAAGTCGGCTGTACAACTGGGGCGAGTGGTAGGAAGTGTCTCTAGACCTGCCGTGTGGCGGCGCTCGGTCTGCAATCACTGATAGTGGCGACACGCGGGTCCGACGTATACTAACGGACCGCGGCCGATTTAAAGGCTACCACCTAGCAAGTGTGGTGTCCGGCGGTGACACCACAGTTAGGATGTGGTCTCGTTATTGCGCTTAGGAAAACGCTTATTATAGAAAGACATGAGTACGCTTTGCAACATTGTGTACAGATGTACTGCGTACAGTAGATGAACAATTCGGAGAAGATGCTTGTTTGTATCATTATAACATTTCACCTCTCATAAAACAGCATATGAGGGGGCAATGTTCCGTGGACAATAAATAACATTTCCAAAAAGTACTGGTCTGAGCAGATTCCTGTCATGACTCTAGTGGAACTTCTTTCGGATGCACTGGAACGCCAACGTTGTTCCGGACACTAGCGTCAAACATCATTACCTTCTCTGTTTTTGCGTCTTGAGAAAGAATGGGCTGCCATTTCTCTGCAGAGATTCAGATGCCTCGTTGAACATGCTCATAGTTCCGTTCGCCGTAAAGGCGAAGGGTGGAAGCCCCATATTAATTTCCGACACTAGATGCCCTGATTTGTTTGATAAGATAGTGTAAACTGTCAAAACAAGTTGCAAGAAAGTAAATTTTTAGCAATTTTATGGTGGTACACAAAACAATTAAAGTACCTGATACAGCAAAACAACCATTCGAACCACTTCTGAAGTTTAACGTACAAGGGTCTTTTAATCTGCCGCAGTCTCTGTTCTGTACTGTTGGCTTACGTAGACTCTTGAAATGGAGCGAAATACGTATTATTCTATGCCATTCAAACAACACCGCAGTGAGAACACAAAATGAGTTTCTTTACTGTAATCCAGCGAAACAATAAACGTGTTGCCAGATCTGTCCCTCAAAGAGTCTCCTCTCTGAAACAGAAAGGATATCCAACGTTACACAAAAATAATTATTTGTAAAATGCAGACAACTTCTGTCCCTGGACCGGCCGGAGTGGCCAACCGGTTCTAGGCGCTACAGTCTGGAGCCGCGCGACCGCTACGGTCGCAGGTTCGAATCCTGCCTCGGGCATGGATGTGTGTAATGTCCTTAGGTTAGTTAGGTTTAAGTAGTTCTAGGGGACTGATGACCTCAGAAGTTAAGTCTCATAGTGCTCAGGGTAATTTCAACCATTTTTGAACCTGTCTTTGGATAATAAACAACTGCATGTCGACCAAGACACGAACCTTGGAGAAATAAAAGTGCATCGTCATACGCTGCTTAGTAGGGAAGGGAAACGAATTCCTGACACAAAATCCGGATTGCAATATCTTGTGATTTTCACTAAAGCGAATCAAGAATACGCCAACGGGTGCTCGCCTTTTCCAACCTTCTTCTATAGAGTTAACACGGCGCCTCAAGTGAGAACATTGTCCCGGAGATGGAGAAGAACCATAGCATAGCTTTAGTCTTTGGATGCAGTCCTCCAGAATCCTGCTGACTTTTTGTCGTATCTTTACGTGATATCAACCGTACTCTCCACTGCCTCTAGCTTCTGTGAATTTCTGTGGTGTCTCTGATGTTAGTGCATGGCATGTAGACTAAATAGAAAATATTTGAGGAGATGGCAGCCACATAACTAACAATAATGTTTAACAACGTTGTTATAATTACAGGGTGTCTCAAACTTTTCGGGTCAGATTGAAACAGGCGATAGTCCATCCACAACCGATTATATTCAGCTAGGGAAACAATTGTCGGAAATTAATATTTATTATGCTACGGACATACACAGAGAACACCACATAACAGCAACGTAACTCATAATATTCAAAATGACCCCCGTCGGTCTCATTGTGTGTATGCCAACGGCGCTGATGTTCTGCCGCACTCTGTTTGCTGTACCAATAGACTGGCAGCGTGGACCCTGGAAAGCAGGTCTTCTACGGCGGTTTCATTCACCAACATCTTGACGTAACCCGAGGTAACGTAACTCCAGAGGTGTGAGATTCGACGATCACGCGGGATGTCGGACACCACCTCTCTTTCCAATCCTGCGATGAGATTACGTTTTGTTCAGGTGGTCACGGACATTAACATCGAAGTAGAATGGTGCACCGTCGTGTTGAAACCACATTCTTTTGCGGACAACAAATGGTACAGTCTCCAAGAACTGTAGCAGCACTTCGCGCAGGTTCTCCAGGTAACATGGACCTGTCAAACGGGGAGGCAGCAAATAAGATCCCGTAAGGTGGTATTGGAACAATGCCCGCCCATATGCTTCCATAGAATCGTTGCTGGTGGCCACCAGCGTGGTAGGCTGGCTGTTGAAAACACTAAAATGGCTAAATGTGACCTCATCTGTGAACATCAGACTATTCTAAGGTCGTCAGTACAGCACTGCGGCGGACAGTCCATTGACAGAAGTGAACTCGTGGATCAAAATCCTTTGGTCCCAGTGGTAGCACACGTTCTTTATGATATGAGTGTAATACCTTGTTCTACCAGTACTGTCCACACTATACCCTTTGAAGAGTGCGTTTCAGGGGCAAGTTGACGGGTGCCTTCTGCTGAATGGTCGGCCACACGATAAAACACCATATGCTCAAAGCCTGGTGTTTGGGAATGTCTTGGCCAGGCTTCTGTGGCGTGAACGACCCGTCTCTCGTTAAGTTGGTATCCACGGAGATATGCTTCTTGCATGCAGGATGATGCCTCTTGGGAACGCGTTTCTCTGTCAATTCGTGCTGCTTTAAGGGCGCTACATCCTGCCTAACCGTACATTAAATGCATGTCTACCAACGAGTAATATTCCACTTTTGGCTACGCGTCGTGCACTCACCACCTCACCAAGGCGACATCACAAACTGTCTGATGCAGTAGGCAACTGACACCAGGGATAGTGGTGTGCGTGCGGCACAGGTTAATGCACCGGTACGATGCGTGCGTTCGTCATGTGACACACGTGCTATGAGCTATGTGTACATTATGTCTGTTTGGTGATCACGGGTATACGGTATTTTGCACCAGCTGCCTGTTCCTGCGTGCAACTGACACCCTGGATCCTTGCGTGAGTGCTGCAAGCCGGCCGCAGTGGCCAAGCGGTTCTAGGCGCTTCAGCCCGGAACCGCGTGACTGCTACGGTCGCAGATTCGAATCCTGCCACGGGCATGGATGTGTGTGATGTCCTTAGGTTAGTTAGGTTTAAGTAGTTCTAGGCGATGACTTCAGATCCTAAGTCCCATAGTTCTCAGAGCCATTTGAACCATTTACAGTGCTGCAGAACTGCATGCGCCGCTGCAGTACGTGCATTGAGACTGGCGGTCGTCGCTTTGAACAGTTACTATAACCAATGTTGTTGTTGCGATGTTCGCTGTCTTAAGTGCGTAACACAAAGACACACGAAGAAACGAAGGAAATATTGGAGGTGTTATTTTGTCCGTTAGGAATGAAATGGAAAACATTCGACACGCGACGTTTCGTAGGATACAACGGTAACAATTACCTCAATTTGTTCAACGACGATATGCTGCCATGAGCACTACTGTAGCAATATGGATCGGATTACACTACGCTCAACTAGTTGTTTAAAACGTTGCGTCGGTTTAATTTGTGTTATACCAATTCTATGTTAATGCAGTCATTATACAAAAGCATCTGATTAGCATTGGTAAATTTATCACTCAGAATATGAATTATCACCTGCGAGTGAAAATCAGACACTGAGATAATAAATTGCTACGGACAAGACATAATTTTGATTTGGTTATTAAGACTGGCTACGTATATACTTCTGTGTATGAAGCTATAACCAAATACTTCTACACGTAATTTTGCACGGCACTGAACAATTTGAGATGACGGTAGACGAGTTTGTCGTATATCGCCAAAACAGAACTCCAATAGTGAGGGAATTAACACGATTCGTTGATTTCTTGAATCTCCTTTTCTTTACGAGACGATTGTTCTTTTCTTTATTTTGAGGAAACCGTAGCAAGTAGTAGAGTCAAATAGTGGCATGCTGAGCAAGGTCAAATAATTCCAATTTGAAAAATGGTAAAACTTTTCAAATGTTCGTGGCTAGACCAGGCTTTTGCTATTTTTACAAATATCTTCTTCAAAAGTGGTGGCTTTATCACATCACATCACTATGCAGTTGACTTTAGCCTCTAGTGTAAGGTACATCTAGTTTACACAAGCATTTTGTTATGTGATGCCTATTCCAATTTTATATTGACAAGAGCCTCTACATGTGGGCATCTACTAATGAATAGTCTCCGATTCACGATATGTGTAATCTGGCACTACCGAAAGCCATGGCTTGCAATAATGGCAGTATATGAATCTGAGTTGTCATGGATCAAACCCACACCGGGTTGTCATATCTGCCTTTTTTCTTTTCCTTTTAAGATTTTTGCTTTGCACTGTGAAATTAACTATCGTGCCTCATTCCATTGGCAAAAAAACGTTGGAGCTCACCCCGCGCACTGTTCTTCAGTCCGGAAGTTCAAATACGGACCCTGTGAGAACTTGCCTGTAACTATGAGAGAGATAATGTGCAGTGTACTCTGAGTCCCGTCGCTCGAATTCTGTTTATGAAAACGTAAAAGGAGATAAATTTGAACTTTGGAAGAGGCCAGTAAGCTTGATGTCTTAGTAAACAGAAGAATCCTGTTCTCGTCTCCTGTTGCATTTAAACAGAAAACAACCGTCGCTGAAATATCCCCGATATCTAGTGCATTATCAGTTTGCTGAATATCGCGCTTAACTATTAGACAGGTTTTCGGAAACGTTAGCTGTGAACTGATAGGAGGCTACGGAACTGATCGATTTCAGGAAGGCAATGGAAATCGTTAAGTCACATTTTCAGTCACAACTGGTTTGATGCTGCAATTTCTTACGTATCTTTTAGTAGTCTGTACTTCTGTACGTCACTGCTTCAACTAACATCTTTTATTACGTTTGAAATGTTCTAACGGTTGTCTGCCATTATTATTTTCGTCCTTTACTGCTGTTTTAACTACAGGTATCTGTTGCTGAATATCTAAGCAGATGTACTATTAACCTTCCACGTCTACATCTGCATCAACATCTATACTCTCTAAGCCACATGATGGTGTATGGCGGAGGATTCTTCGTGGGCCACTGTCAATTGCCCCCTTCTATTTTCCAGTTGCGAACAGTTCGTGGTAACATCGATTGCTGACTAGCCTCCATTGAACTCAGATCTCCTTAATTTTATCTTCATGGTATTCTCGCGAGAAATGCACAGGAGCAAGCAATATATCGCTTCACTTCAAGGAACGTACTCTCAGGGAACTTTTAACAGTAAAGCACGCTATGATGTGAAATGCCTCTCCTGGAGCGTCTGTTACTGAACTTGGCTGAGAATTAGCGAGAGACTTTGTGCTTACTATATGAATCCTTGACGAAACGCGGTGCTCTTCTTCGTATCTTTGGTATTTCCGCTATCAATTCTACGTAGTACGAATCCCAGACTGACTACCAATATTGAATGAAAGAAGATTAGATTTTAGCGTCGACCGGTACTGAAGTATTCGTAGGACGTGGGTTTGTAGGCGGACTACATTACTTGAGCATTCTGTCAATGAATCTCTGTGTACCCTCTCCCTCACCTGCGACTAGTTCTTTGTGGCCGTTCTACTTTAAGTCAATGCGTACGCATGCTGATAGATATTTTATGTATGTAACCGCTTCCAGTGACAGATCCTCAATTGTTTAATCGTGTAGTGATGGTTCTGTCTGCCTGTTTATGTGCTATGCGTTACATTTTTATTTATGTTGCTGGTCAATTACCAGTCCACGTACTAAGCGTCGAGTCTGGTCTTCCTGCATTTCGCTACAATTTTCTACCGTGGCGACTTTTCTGCATACACCAGTATCATTCACTAGGAGCTTCATGGGACTTCCGACGCTATTCAGTTGGTCGTCAGCATATGTTGTGAAAAGTAGTACTTCTATAACGTTTCCCCAGGATACTTGCGCTATTTTTTTTTTTTTTTTTTTTTTTAGAACTCTTGAATCCAGTCACACAGCTGGTCTGATATACCGTGTTCTTCTGTTTTGCTCATTAGTTCTCAGGTTCTCAGTCCGTGACACGTGATGAGCAGTGATAATCCATAGCAAAGATAAGGTTGACTATCGATTACCACCTTGTCAAAGATAAAAATTGTTAGCAATTTTGTATAGCCACTGTCCATATATCGCTGAGTGAAACCCTTATCTTTGCTATGGATTATCACTACTCATCACGTGTCACCTGAACCACGCCCCCCTTTCTCACAATATACACTCCTGGGAATTGAAATAAGTACATCGTGAATTCATTGTCCCAGGAAGGGGAAACTTTATTGACACATTCCTGGGGTCAGATACATCACATGATCACACTGACAGAACCACAGGCACATAGACACAGGCAACAGAGCATGCACAATGTCGGCACTAGTACAGTGTATATCCACCTTTCGCAGCAATGCAGGCTGCTATTCTCCCATGGAGACGTTCGTAGAGATGCTGGATGTAGTCCTGTGGAACGGCTTGCCATGCCATTTCCACCTGGCGCCTCAGTTGGACCAGCGTTCGTGCTGGACGTGCAGACCGCGTGAGACGACGCTTCATCCAGTCCCAAACATGCTCAATGGGGGGCAGATCCGGTGATCCTGCTGGCCAGGGTAGTTGACTTACACCTTCTAGAGCACGTTGGGTGGCACGGGATACATGCGGACGTGCATTGTCCTGTTGGAACAGCAAGTTCCCTTGCCGGTCTAGGAATGGTAGAACGATGGGTTCGATGACGGTTTGGATGTACCGTGCACTATTCAGTGTCCCCTCGACGATCACCAGTGGTGTACGGCCAGTGTAGGAGATCGCTCCCCACACCACGATGCCGGGTTTTGGCCCTGTGTGCCTCGGTCGTATGCAGTCCTGATTGTGGCTCTCACCTGCACGGCGGCAAACACGCATACGACCATCATTGGCACCAAGGCAGAAGCGACTCTCATCGCTGAAGACGACACGTCTCCATTCGTCCCTCCATTCACGCCTGTCGCGACACCACTGGAGGCGGGCTGCACGATGTTGGAGCGTGAGCGGAAGACGGCCTAACGGTGTGCGGGACCGTAGCCCAGCTTCATGGAGACGGTTGCGAATGGTCCTCGCCGATACCCCAGGAGCAACAGTGTCCCTAATTTGCTGGGAAGTGGCGGTGCGGTCCCCTACGGCACTGCGTAGGATCCTACGGTCTTGGCGTGCATCCGTGCGTCGCTGCGGTCCGGTCCCAGGTCGACGGGCACGTGCACCTTCCGCCGACCACTGGCGACAACATCGATGTACTGTGGAGACCTCACGCCCCACGTGTTGAGCAATTCGGCGGTACGTCCACCCGGCCTCCCGCATGCCCACTATACGCCCCCGCTCAATGTCCGTCAACTGCACATACGGTTCACGTCCACGCTGTCGCGGCATGCTACCAGTGTTAAAGACTGCGATGGAGCTCCGTATGCCACGGCAAACTGGCTGACACTGACGGCGGCGGTGCACAAATGCTGCGCAGCTAGCGCCATTCGACGGCCAACACAGCGGTTCCTGGTGTGTCCGCTGTGCCGTTCGTGTGATCATTGCTTGTACAGCCCTCTCGCAGTGTCCGGAGCAAGTATGGTGGGTCTGACACACCGGTGTCAATGTGTTCTTTTTTCCATTTCCAGGAGTGTATAAGTCGCTCTCAGACAACCGACCAGTCAGTCGGCCAGACTCAGTGGAGCAGCGCCTCTGAGGAAGTCCAGCGCAGTCCTGGACGAAACGTAAGCAGCAGAAAAGTTCTTGGACCACGACCTCACATCCCGGAAAGTATATCAACAGCCAATCGTAGATAACCTTCACATTACGTAACAAATGCATTTTACAACAACTGTCTGCTCACTTCTAAGAGTTCACTAAACGACCTACCGCGTCTAAGTCAGTCCTGGGCGATGATCTGTAACCACGTGGGCGGGAGCTGCTCTTCTGTCTTCAAAGTAGGCGTCTCTCCGTTGTCGTTCGGTCGTTGGCGGACTGTACTCGGCCGACAAATGGCCGAGGCGATGTCGATATCTTCATCCTCTGCGCCGCCCGTGGCACTAGTGCAGCTCGCACAAGTGGCGAGTCTCAATGGCTCAGGCACCAGCTCGAGTGTTTGCACCTGTGATGCTTTTGCCCTGGCTGCGTCTTGTTCGGACGACACAGCACTGAGTTGATATTCTGTACTCATTAGACTGTTCATTCTATTCAGTAGATCCTGTAATTCTTGTTCACTTGCACTGAGGATAGCAAATATCATCAGCGAATCTTGAGTTTGACTTTTAATTTTAATTCAATTCCTGAACCTTTCTTTTATTCAAAAATGGCTCTGAACACTATGGGACTTAAAATATGAAGTCATCAGTCCACTAGAACTTAGAACTACTTAGACCTAAGTAACCTATGGACATCACACACAACCATTCCCGAGGCAGGATTCGAACCTGCGACCGTAGCGGTCGCGCGGTTCCGGACTGAAGCGCCTAGAACCGCTCGGCCCAAACGGCCGGCTCTTTTATTTCGTCATTTCTTCGTCGACGTATAGTTTGAACAGCTGGGGCGGAAGACTACATTCCTGTGTTACACCCTATGAAACATATTCTGTGACAGACAAACGTAAGAGCTATAGGCATATAGTTTTGTTTGCTTGTCGACCTTCCTTGCAAATGGGAATAGCCTGCCTTTTTTCCTGTCGTTAGGAACGGTTAGCCACTCTAGTAACCTACGGTATATTACTGGTCGTATGGGCAGTTACTTCGCATGCTCTATGTCGTATCATGTTTATATCCCATAGGTCCAGCAACCTTTCCCCTGTTGAGCGACTTCAGTTGCTTTTCTATCCAATGGTCAGTTATTTCGATTTCCCTCATTCTAACGTTCGTGCAACGATTTAAAGGAGAGAATTCAGTGCGACTTTTCTCAGACAAAGCTTTTGAGAAATGTATCTTAACACTTTTCGGTGGCAGCCGTTTCGAAATGTTTTCACGTTCTTCTTCTCGGAATTTCGGACTGCCTTTGTTTGATAGCCTCACAATGTTGTTTCCCAGGTGGGCAGTACCTTTGCAGGAACTTGTCCTTCACATCAGTGTGGCAATCTGCTAACTTTTACTGGAGAAAATTCCCTTCCTCTGTACCATTGTAACCTGACAGATCAATAAGTAATGCCCCAACCTTTCTTAGAGCATAGAGTATAGGGAGATGCTTCAAATATGATTTGTCTGTTGCACCAGTGCGAAGTTTCCAATAGTTTGCGACAAGTGGCCGAAACGTAGCGTACCATCAAAATGGCCTCTACTCAAGGCACTAGTTACAAGTAACGTGCATTCTTGATCACACGTTACAAGTAACGTGCATTCTTGATTGCGGAAAAAAATCTGTGATGAACGTGCTCAAGATGTATAATGTTGCAGTTGATGAATGTTCTGTACTGTTGGATGATAGGAAAGAGACTGAAAGCTTCAGGGAGTGAGGAAATGCTCCATGGTCGGCCGGCTTCGGCACATGCTGTCACATCCACTGCTCCAGAGATGGAAAACCGCGCGAGTGCAGATATTCGTGCAGGCTGCTGCGTCTCAACTCCACAAATGTCTCTGCAGCTACCGACTTTTTGTGTACTGAAGATGAGTCCCACGAATCATCAAAACAGACCACAAGACGCAAAGAAAAGCCGCTTCATCCTGAACTGTTGGAGAAGTGTGAGACAAATGGAGAAGCTTTTCTCTCAAGGATCGGTAATGATGACGAAACCTGAGTGCGTCACTCTGAGTCGGAAACAAATTAGCAGACACTATCGGCAATCACCAGAAAAAAAGAACTTCAAGGCAGCTCCCTCTTATGGGAAAGACATGATGTTTAAATGCACGTCTAGGTGAACAAACATTAATGACGACTGACAGCCGTCCGAAAACAGTTCGAATAAATTCGCTGAATGCGAATATCTAGGCATCAGCCACGTTAACTGTACGTATACCTGCTATTAGTAACATATTACGTCATGATGACAACCTTTTCGGATAGTGATGGTGTCATTCTCGTAAATGTGTTGCCAGAGTGATGGACCCCTTAATATTCTGTGACAAAGGTTGTAGGACTATTTGAAAAACTTACGTGTGTTACATCACATAACGATATGCGTTTTGCATTACGTAACAAACAAGTAGGGGAGGCATGATTACAGCCATAGTGTGTTTTGACGTTTTGGACTCTTGCATTCACTAAGGGGAGTTCATAAATACCATAATTACCACTATACTCTGTTAATGATAAGAAGAGTTAAACATACACAAACGTGATGACTGGTCAGGAGCTGTGGCACACACACCCTGCTGGTGTTAAGCTCTTGGAAGTAGGTCCTACTTATGTATTAGGTACGTGAAATGAAGCTTTAACATATTCTAATGTATTAACAGCTATCAACTTTTTTTCTTAATCATACTTTAGTTACGCAGTTTTAACTTCAATCTCTGTACTGTTGTGCTCTGATTGTCGCGCTGTTAATACGCAGTATGAAACTAGTTGTCGGTGCTTCCTGCTCCGTAGTGAAACACCGGTGTGGAACTGGGTTAAAAGGTGCCGAGAAATTGGATGTTCTTAGTATTTTTAATAAATTTAGAGAAGAAATCGATTTTGAAAATTTCCGAGGGATTGTATTTGATACAGTTGAGATACAAATACACGCTGGATGTATAGAGAAATCACTAGCGTAAGAGGTGGCACTCTGGTGCAGTTGATGCACCGCTGGTTCAAATATCACCTTGGTCATCCTTTTATTTCGTTCAATTTGAAATACCCATATGTCGTAATTGTAAAATTAATGATCATTTTTTACGAACAATACATCTTCCTGTCTCTAATTACGTACGGTACGCGAAATTCTTGTTTTTTCATTTCAAGTATAAATACTTAATCACCGATATTTTATGAAAAATTGTTAATAAAGGTTGTATAAACGAATAAAACTTAACAATTTAATTTTAGGAACAAAAATGAAATATGAAATAATATTTATTGGGACTATGTCCATTGTTTTGTACAACATATGTAGTCTCACACGAATCAGAGTGATAAGTGTCGTATAAACATAAAAAACCATCATTTTTCACAGCATCGAGCATATCATAAAACTGCTGTGTATTTATATTTACCGCTGTACCATTACTATATGAAATAACAAGACTGTTAAGCTTCCACACGCACTGAAACTAACGCACGCAGCTTTTTCACATGTACACTTGCGGAATATAGGACGGCACGCCATAAAAGAAGAGGAGAAATTGCGGCGTCTGGGTGACTTCGTGGATTCTCTTGTTGATGGATTAGTTTTCGACGTACCAAATGAGAGTTCCAGAACTGAAATGTATTTCTCAGATTCGGATAAAAAGGGAGCTAAGAGATTACCACACGTTTGACTGCAATTAATCCCTTCAGTGTCTTCAATATTCAGCAATACTGTGAAATTCATGCAGAATGCTTTTGCAATACACACACAGGTCGTTCAGCAAAACTGGGGTTTTGCAGAATATTATTTCATTACCTTTAAAAATTAAATGACATTCGAAGCTATATTGTTTCTCTGTTGGTCTTGTTTTACGTCTGAACTGCAACAGCTCACGTCTTTGCACGTCACTTGAACCTGCTGGCTGGTCAATGCTGAGCAAATTAAATGCGACGGTAAAGATGTACCCCGCACTATCTGTCAGTCTATGTGCTTGTAACACAGCCTAAAACGTATCCTTATGACCGAAATTAGATGTACTGAACTCTCCTTGGCTTCTTGAAACGAAATCAAGCGAGATTCAAACAAACGCGGAAGACTATATGGTGTTATGCTTACATCAGGTTTATTCTTATGATAAATACAGTACACCACACTTGCAGTTGAAATGTTGCCATTTACAGGATATGAGAGGTGTGTGAGCGTCTGGATATTTTAATATGTTTATGGTTGGTACATATGAACTCTCCTTAGTAAAAGAAAGATACCAAACCTACAGTACACTCTAGGATTCCGCCTATACATCCCTTAGTTGTATGTTATGTGTTGCAAGATCTCCTGGCACTTAGCTCATTTATACACGTACAGCCATTTCTGATTTTTTGCTTATAGACAAACGTATGTGAAGCAGGAGACGTAATACGTCTAACCCAGTGGTCGTCACACTGTGTGCGCAGTACAATGTTCATACAGCCCAGGGTTCTCAGAGGTATATTATAATATGAGTAATATGCAAGTAGAAACTAACAGCCGAATCCCAAAACGATAAGAACTTCTTAAGAGTGTAGTTTTCAACTCCTGTAATAAACAAAAATAACTACAGAGACAGTAATATTATAAGATTTGCTTAATTGCAATTGACGTTGATGAATTTGACCATGAGCTAAGAAAAGCTTATACCAGGGACAGAGGTAAGTTGCGTAACCACTGCTGCTTTAGAGAGTGTGAGAGGGAGGGGGGACGTCTTATTGTTTATCTTCCGGAACTGACATTTCTAGGGCCTGCGTGACTAGTACCGATTACCTGCAATTGTATAAACTTCAGACAGAAGTAACATGGATTGGTGTATGCGCATTACAGAGACGATCATCTTCAAGGGCCTTACATGTTAACAAAAGTACACTACTGACTACTAAAATTGCTACACCAAGAAGAAATGCAGATGATAAACGGGTATTCATTGGACAGATATATTATACTACAACTGACATGTGATTACATTTTCACGCAATTTGGGTGCACAGATCCTGAGAAATCAGTACCCAGAACAACCACCCCTGGCCGTAATAACGGCCTTGATACGCCTGGGCATTGAGTCAAACAGAGCTTGGATGGAGTGTACAGGTACAGCTGCCCATGCAGCTCCAACACGATGCCACAGTTCATCAAGAGTAGTGACTGGCGTATTCTGACGAGCCAGTTGCTCGGCCATCATCGACCAAACGTTTTGTTTTCAGTTGGTGAGAGATCTGGAGAATGTGCTGGCCAGGGCAGCAGTCGAACATTTTCTGTATCCAGAAAGCCCGTAGAATACCTGCAACATGCGGTCATGCATTATCCTGTTGAAATGTACGGCTCCGCGGGGATCGAATGAAGGGTAGAGCCACGGGTCGTAGCACATATGAAGTGTAACGTCCACTGCTCAAAGTGCCATCAATGCGAACAATCGGTGACCGAGACGTGTAACAAATGGCAGCCCATACCATCACACCGCGTGATACGCCAGTATGGCGATGACTAATACACGCTTCCAATGTGCGTTCACCGTGATGTCGCCAAACATGGATGCGACCATCATGATGCTGTAAACCGAACCTGGATTCATCCGAAAAAATGACGTTTTGCCTTTCGTGCACCCAGGTTCGTCGTTGAGTACACCATCGCAGGCAAACCTGTCTGTGATGCAGCGTCAAGGGTAACCGCAGCCCTGGTGTTCTAGCTGATAGTCCGTGCTGCTGCAAACGTCGTCGAACTGTTCGTTCAGATGGTTGTTGTCTTGCAAACGTCCCCATCTGTTGACTCAGGGATCGAGGTGTGGCTGCACGATCCGTTCCAGCCATGCGGATAAGATGCCTGTCATCTCGACTGCTAGTGATACGAGGCCGTTGGGATCCAGCACGGCGTTCCGTATTACCCTCCTGTACCCACCGATGCCATATTCTGCTAACAGTCATTGGATCTCGACCAACGCTAGCAGCAATGTCGCGATGCGATAAACCACAACCGCGATAGGCTACAATCCGACCTTTATCGAAGTCGGAAACATGATGGTACGCATTCCTCCTCCTTACACGAGGCATCACAACAACGTTTCACCAGGCAATGCCGATCAACTGCTGTTTGCGTATGAGAAATCGGTTGGAAACTTTCCTGATGTCAGCAAGTTGTAGTTGTCGCCACCGGCGCCAGCTTTGTGTGAATGCTCTGAAAAGCTATTCATTTGCATATCACAGCATCTTCTGCCTGTCGGTTAAATTTCGCGTCTGTAGCACGTCATCTTCGTGGTGTACCAATTTTAATCCCAAGTAGTGTACATTCAAAACATTTGTTAAATATATTTGTGATCGTCTGTCAAATCGCGTAATGTATTTAAATATAACTACAGTTACTGTTTTTAATCAGTTAATCATCCGCTTCGTATTGCAATTACAGTGCCACAGCTAGGATGTCGATAAAAACACTCTAGACGAGGTCAGAAGCTCTTGCTCAAATTTTTGGTACGGATAGTAAATCTTCTGAAGTCGCACGCGTTATTCCACCGTTAGTTGCAACAGTTTTCGGTGGTACGGAACGAAAAGTATGGAAATTTTTGTATTACTTTAATGTAATGTAGTCAAGCGGCATCCCTGGAAAGATTTTTCGACTAAAAACCCGCTGTTGTCGAATTTTTGAAGGAAAAAGGAGAGGAGGAATAAAAAGTAGAACATATGAAGTGGACTTCACGCATCGTATTTTAAGTGGAATTGACTGCATACAGGTCACAGTAAAACAATGTAAGATGTGAAAAAGCTTATTTCTGATTTGATAGGGATAAATTTAAGTAGAAAATCAAATTGTGGGAGGGGCGAAATCTGGCTAAAAACAGCATCCATTACACTTCTGTCAAAGAAAACGTCAGATTTGAAAAGTTCATTGTGGATTTGAAAGAATGAAAGGGATACTTTTTAACGTTGTGAGGGCATTGTCAGTCACACTTGTGTGTTTTCGCGCTGTCTTTGAGGCCGTTCGCCATCTCAGTTGAAAGCACTCCCTGTGCATGTGTAGATGTAATCAACTGATCTTCAATGTTATTCACGTTTAAAAGACAAGTTCTTGTACCTTAAAATCTTTCCAGGAAGTCTTCTTTGTATTCCTTGGAAAAATTCTCCACTTTTCCATCATGAGGCTGTAAACGTGGTAAAACATACTGTTTGACAAATTGTTAAGGAACAACTGACACTTACTAAGGATCTACTGCCATCTGCACAAATGACAGTAAAAGGAAAGGTAGAGGGTGGGACGTGTTAATTGTAGCGTGGCCTGCGCACGAATGCTCTCCATGCATTCCATAGTTTGTGCAGTGCGGTGTTCAGTGCAAAATACGTCATATTTGTTTTTCCAGTCTGCCTTTTCGTTACGATCTAAACCGCAGTGAGATGATACTCTGTGAATTGCAGTTGTCTTGTTCTTTATGTCACGTATTGCGGTACTCGCTAACTCACTTATCAAAATGTGTAGATGTAGATCCCGATGATCTAGACTCAGGAAAGTCGACAGAAAGCAAGGATCCACAAGTACAGGGAAAAATCCGAAAATCGTTAAAAGGTTATTATATCACATAATCTACTTCTTTGTCACTTGTTGTTCGTCTATCTACCTGACCGCCTGTTAAGATCCTTTTCTTCCCAGGAGCGGCTGGACGCATCAACGTATGCAGAATACTAACGTCTCCTGTCCCTCGGCGGGGTAAAAAATTTGAGCTTTCAAGTCAATGCAATCCAAATATACCGCCATATACACCACATATTCTGATATTCCCAAACTCATTGGTCAGAACCTATAGATGATATCGCTAGACACATATCTGCCCTGGTTGTCTAGCGGCAAAGCGTATGTCTGGGAACGGAGAGGTCATGGGTTCGAAGGTCGATCGGGTCACCTGTTTCTCCCTCTTAGCTTTAACCCACCCTTCGCACTTCAACAACGTGAGGAGTCATCAGAAACAAGTGGTTCGGATTCCTCGTTACTGTAGGTCCCCCAACCCTTTTAGGTAACTGGTTTAGTTCAGGGACACGCAAATCGCCAAAGTGACGTTCAATAGAAAGACTTACACCACGCTAGTGAGCCTTGCGAATTTATTATTACTATCTATATACATAATTAAGTTTATATGGAACTCTCAGAGCGTGAGTCGTCTTCGCACTTCCCATTTTTGTAAGAAAGGGAGCCGCCAGGACATTTCCCTTTTCTATTTGGTAACTCCTTTCCTTGGGGAATTCAGCTGCAGCAGGGGCTCGGTCACTTCCAGTGACTACTTTGGTGTGTTTACTCGATGTACAGTGTCACATGGATCATATAAACACCTGTGGCACAGAAATGTATTGCCACGAACACCGCCGGATAACAGCGGTCAGTTATGTTGCAGTGGCTGTATTATCGGCAGTCATTGTTGTCGGACAACATTAGCGAGATATATTGTTGATAGCCTCCAGATCATGTTGGCAGTGTAACCGTATCTACAGCCTGGATAGGACGGTGATAATTGTAGATGCAAACGACGGAAGGTGAGAAGTGCAAAGGCGGGAATTAAACGCTCAGTACATAAGTACGGAGAGTTTATGCGGGGAAAGGTTTCCTGCTCTCCACTGGGGCAGCAGCAACGAGCCCCGCTGTTCCTAAGAGCTGCGCCGGCCGCACCGCCTACGCCTGCAGCAGAAAGCCGAGGCCGCCCAGCACCCGTAACCGTACGCCTCGCAGTCAGAGATTATGCAGCCCGATACGGCTGGGCGTCACGCGTGTTGCCTACCAATAAGGAGCATTTAAAACTTTGTAGGCCATCGACACTGGAATCGGAAGTTGCGTGAGAGTGGTCCGGCATACAAATCGCCCTGCTTCCAGCGGCGAAAATTACACGCCGGAGAAATATATAGAGCGGCAGGCAGGCGTCCCTGCTGCGGGGACAGCGCCGCGACCCTCTAATGAAACCTCGTGGCACCGCGAGCGCACCGAATATTCCGACTGTTCATACCACACGTCGCCTCGGACAAATTAAAGTCGTCCTGCAGAAGGAAACCCTACTGGTCCTACTAACGATATATCTTTCCTACCCCCTACTGGCTTGTTTTCCTATTTTTTCTTCATTTAATGATATCTGAACTTCGATCGCGGTTCCAATTACGTCGGGCGTTCAATAAGTACGGCACCAGAGATTATTTCTCAATACTGGCAGGTTTTACTCATAAATTGACTAATTAAACCATACTATTCCGCAACTAAGTGACTATAAAAATGAAGTTTTTAACGCAACACCGTTCAATTTTATCGCCTTACGTCATCTTAATCTCAGTCCGCCTCGGTACATAAAAGGTCAGCTTGGCTGGATTTAGACTGAAGGGAACCTGGTTTCGATTCCCGACCGGGGACTAGATGTTGTGCTGCCCTACATCTACACTCATGCTCATAAATTAAGGATAATTTCCGAATGTGGTGCCACACGACGTGGTACTACGCAAAACTGGCGCTAATAGAATAGGCACATAGGGAACACACACGACACAGATCTGTAAGTCCACGGTACTGGTGATAAGTTGAGAAAACCGTCCCGAAACACAAGTGCTACAAAACGCCACTGTTTCCTGCGCATGTACCCCTACATCAATATGGGATATGATCACCGTGCACACGTACACATGCAGCACAATGGGTTGACATACTCTGGATCAGGTGGTCGAGCAGCTGCTGGGGTATAGCCTCCCATTCTTGCACCAGTGACTGTCGGAGCTCCTCAAGTGTCATAGGGGTTTGAAGTCATGCAGCGATACGTCGACCGAGAGCATGCCAGACGCGCTCGATGGGGTTTAGGTCTGGAGAACAGGCAGGCCACTGCATTCGCCTGATATCTTCTGTTTCAAGGTACTCCTCCTCGATGGCAGCTCAATGGGGTCATCAGGAGGAAGGTGGGACCCACTGTACCCCTGAAAAGGCGAACATAGTGGTGCAAAATGAGGTCCCGGTACACATGACCTTTTACAGTTCCTCTGTCAAAGACATACAAGGGTGTACGTGCACCAATCACAATCCCACCTCACACCATCAAACCACGACCTCCATACAGGTCACTTTCAACGACATTAAGGGGTTGCTATCTGTTTCCTGGTGCACACCAGATGAAAACCCGGCGAGAATCACTGTTCAGACTATATCTGGAGATTCCTGTGAACCCAACCTGGGACAAGTGTTCCAGTGAGCATGTACTGTGTTCTTGACAGCAGATTATACGGGCTCTCCTGTGACCAGGGGTCAGTGGAATGCACCTTACAGGTCTCAGGGCGAATAAACCATGTCTGTTCAGTTGTCTGTAGACTGTGTGTCAGGAGACAACAGTTCCAGTGGCTGCGGTAAGGTCCGAGTAAGGCTACCTGCATTACTCCGTGGCCATCTGCGGGCACTGATGGTGAGATATCGGTCTTCTTGTGGTGTTGTACACTGTGGATGTTCCGTACTGTAGCGCCTGAGCACGTTTCCTGTCTGCTGGAATCGTTGCCATAATCTTGAGATCACAATTTGTGACACACGGAGGGCCCGTGCTACGACCTGCTGTGTTTGACCAGCCTCCAGTCGCCCTAGTATTCTACCCCTCATAACGTCGTCAATCAGTGTACTTTGAGCCATTTTGAACACACAGTCACCATTAACACGTCTGAAAACGTCTGCACACTTACTCGCTGCACCGTGCTCTGACATGCACCAACACACCTCTGCGTATGTGGACTGCTGCCAGCGCCACCGTGCGACGATCTCAGGTCAACTGCACCGCATGGTCATACCCCGAGGTGATTTAAACCCGCAAGCCGCCCACCAGAGCGTCGTTTCACCATGTATCAGCATTATCCTTACTTTTTGAGCCCGAGTGTACATATTTATTCCACAATCCACTGGACGGTGCGCGGCGGGGACTACCTTGTACTGTTACTAGTCGTTTCCTTCCATTTTCCACTCGCAAACAGAGCGAGGGAAATTCTACTCTGTCTGCGTGTGAGCCCAAATGTCTCGTATTTTATCTCCGTGGTCCTTATGGAAAATTTACATTGGGAGCAGTGGAATCGTTCTGCAGTCAGTTTCAAATGCTGATTCTCAAAATTTTCTTAGTAGTGTTCCTGGAAACGATCGTCACTTTCCCACCAGGCATTTCCATTTCAGTTCCCGACGCATATCCGAAAGAACTGCGTGTTGTTCGAACCTACCGGTAACAAATCTAGCATGCCGCCTCGTAACTGCTTCGATGTGTGCTTTTAATCCGACCGGGTGCGGATCCCAAAGATTGCAGTAAAAAACTGGAAATTTGTCGGAAGGTCTTATAGGACCAAACTGCTGATGTCATCGGTCCCTAACATTACGCACTACCCATGCCCGAGGGAGGACTCGAACCTCCGACGGGGGTGGCTGGAGCAGTACTTACGACTGTGTTGAACTAGTATCCTACATACGGTCTGCTTAGGAGTTTAACAACACTTTCCTAAAATTTTCCCAACAAACTGAAGTCGTCCATTCGCCTTCCCTGTAGCAATCCTAACATACTCATTCGATTTCATATCGCTTTGAAACGTTACACCTAGACATTCAACCGACGTGACTGTGTCAAGCGCCACACCACTATCAATGTATTCCACCGGATTTACTTTTCCTACTAGTCTGTATTAACTTACATTTTGCTACCTTCAGAGCTGGCTGCCATTCATGACACCAACTAGAAATACAGTCTAGGCCATCTTGTATTCTCTTATTGTCGGTCAACTTCGTCACCTTGCCGTATATCACAGTATCAGCATAAAACAGCTACAGATTGATATCCACCTGTCCACCAGATCATTTTTGCTTACAGAAAATATTAGTGTTCCTATCATAATGCCCTGGGGAGGTTCTGGTGATACACTTGTTTGTGAGGAACACTCGTCGTCGAGGACAATATACTGGCTTCTATTGCTCAAGGAATCTTCGAGCCACTCACATATATGGAAAACTATTCCATATGCTCGCCTCTACGTTAATAGTCTGCAGTGTTGCATCGTGTGGAATGTTTTACGGAAATCTAGTGTCTGGTGTTTGTGCACCCCTTCCTGACACAGCATAGTCTCTCGCCATCATGTCCAACATACTTGTACATCTACATCTTTGTCTACACAGGTACTCCGCAAGCCACCGTACGGTGCGTGGCGATCGGTACCTTGTACCACTACTTGCCATTTCCTTTCCCGTTTCACTCGCAAATAGAGCGAGGTAGATGCGACTGTCTAAATGCCTCCGTATGAGCCCTAATTTCTCGTATCTTCGTGATCCTTAAAGGCGCAATGTACACTCCTGGAAATGGAAAAAAAACACATTGACACCGGTGTGTCAGACCCACCATACTTACTCCGGATACTGCGAGAGGGCTGTACAAGCAATGATCACACGCACGGCACAGCGGACACACCAGGAACCGCGGTGTTGGCCGTCGAATGGCGCTAGCTGCGCAGCATTTGTGCACCGCCGCCGTCAGTGTCAGCCAGTTTGCCGTGGCATACGGAGCTCCATCGCAGTCTTTAACACTGGTAGCATGCCGCGACAGCGTGGACGTGAACCGTATGTGCAGTTGACGGACTTTGAGCGAGGGCGTATAGTGGGCATGCGGGAGGCCGGGTGGACGTACCGCCGAATTGCTCAACACGTGGGGTGTGAGGTCTCCACAGTACATCGATGTTGTCGCCAGTGGTCGGCGGAAGGTGCACATGCCAGTCGACATGGGACCAGACCGCAGCGACGCACGGATGCACGCCAAGACCGAAGGATCCTACGCAGTGCCGTAGGGGACCGCACCGCCACTTCCCAGCAAATTATGGACACTGTTGCTCCTGGGGTATCGGCGAGGACCATTCGCAACCGTCTCCATGAAGCTGGGCTACGGTCCCGCACACCGTTAGGCCGTCTTCCGCTCACGCCCCAACATCGTGCAGCCCGCCTCCAGTGGTGTCGCGACAGGCGTGAATGGAGGGACGAATGGAGACGTGTCGTCTTCAGCGATGAGAGTCGCTTCTGCCTTGGTGCCAATGATGGTCGTATGCGTGTTTGGCGCCGTGCAGGTGAGCGCCACAATCAGGACTGCATACGACCGAGGCACACAAGGCCAACACCTGGCATCATGGTGTGGGGAGCGATCTCCTACACTGGCCGTACACCACTGGTGATCGTCGAGGGGACACTGAATAGTGCACGGTACATCCAAACCGTCATCGCACCCATCGTTCTACCATTCCTAGACCGGCAAGGGAACTTGCTGTTTCAACAGGACAATGCACGTCCGCATGTATCCCGTGCCACCCAACGTGCTCTAGAAGATGTAAGTCAACTACCCTGGCCAGCAAGATCTCCGGATCTGTCCCCCATTGAGCATGTTTGGGACTGGATGAAGCGTCGTCTCACGCGGTCTGCACGTCCAGCACGAACGCTGGTCCAACTGAGGCGCCAGGTGGAAATGGCATGGCAAGCCGTTCCACAGGACTACATCCAGCATCTCTACGATCGTCTCCATGGGAGAATAGCAGCCTGCATTGCTGCGAAAGGTGGACATACACTGTACTAGTGCCGACATTGTGCATGCTCTGTTGCCTGTGTCTATGTGCCTGTGGTTCTGTCAGTGTGATCATGTGATGTATCTGACCCCAGGAATGTGTCAATAAAGTTTCCCCTTCCTGGGACAATGAATTCACGGTGTTCTTATTTCAATTTCCAGGAGTGTATATTGGTGGCAGTACAAACGTTCGGCAGTCAGCTTCAAATGCCGGTTCTCTAAATTTTCTCAACGGTGTTTCTCGAAAATAACGTTGCCTTCCCTCCAGGGATTCCCATTTGAGTTCCCGAAGCATCTCCGTAAAACTTACGTGTCGTTCGAACATACCGGTAACAAATGTAGCAGCCAGCCTCTGAATTGCTTCGATGTCTTCCTTTAGTCCTACCTCTTACGGAACCCAAACATTCGAGCAGCACTCAAAATAGTCCTATATCCGGACTCATTTACAAGGGAACGACTTTTTCCTAAAATTCTCCCATTAAACAGAAGTCCACCATTAGCCTTAGCTATCACAGTTCTCACATCTTGTTCCACCTTATATCCCTGTGCGACGTTACGCCCAGATATTTAAACTAAATGACTGAATCAAGCAGGATACTGTATCCGAACAATAAAGGTTTGTTTTTCCTACTCTCCCACACTAACTTACATTTTTCCGCATTTAGGGTTAGCTGCCGTTCATCACACCAACCTGAAAATTTTGTCTAAGCCTTCTTGTACCTACCTACAGTCACTCGATTTCGAATGGTTCAAATGGCTTTAAGCACTATGGGACTTAATATCTGAGGTCATCAGTCCCCTAGAACTTAAAACTACTTGAACCTAACTAACCCAAGGACATCACACACATCCAAGCCCGAGGCAGGATTCGAACCTGCGACTGTAGCAGCAGCGCGGTTCTGTACTGGAGCGCCTAGAATCGCTCGGTCACAGCGGCTGGACACTCAAATTCGACACCTTATCGTAGACCACGGCATCATCAGCAGACAACCACAGATTGCTGCCCACTCCGCTCAAACATTTATGTATGTAGAGAACATCAGGGTGGTCCATCAGACTTCCCTGGAACTCCTGACGATACCCTTGTCTCTGATGAACACTAGCCGTCAGGCACAACACACTGGGTTCTATTACTTAACAAGTCTTCTAGTCACTCACATACTTGTTAACTTATTCCATATCCTCATCCCTTCGTTAACACTGTGCTATGGGGCAGGATGTACGTCTGGAGTACAGCATTGCATGGTAGTGAAACATGGACTGTGGGAAAACCGGAACAGAAGAGAATCGAAGCATTTGAGATGTGGTGCTATAGACGAATGTTGAAAATTAGGTGGACTGATAAGGTAAGGAATGAGGAGGTTCTACGCAGAATCGGAGAGGAAAGGAATATGTGGAAAACACTGATAAGGAGAAGGGACAGGATGATAGGACATCTGCTAAGACATGATGGAATGACTTCCATGGTACTAGAGGGAGCTGTAGAGGGCAAAAACTGTAGAGGAAGACAGAGATTGGAATACGTCAAGCAAATAATTGAGGACGTAGGTTGCAAGTGCTACTCTGAGATGAAGAAGTTAGCACAGGAAAGGAATTCGTGGCGGGCCGCATCAAACCAGTCAGTAGACTGATGATAAAAAAAAAAAAAAATGGGGCACTGTGTCAAATGCTTTCCGGCAATCCAGAGATATGGATTCTGCCTGTTACCCTTTATCAATACTTCGCAGTACATTACGTGAGAAAAGGGCAAGCTGAGATTCGCACGAGCGATGCTTTCTAAAACCATGCGGATTCGTGGACACAAGCTTTCAGTGTCAAGAAAATTTAATATATTCGAAGTGAGAACATGTTCAGGATTCTGCAGCAGACCAAAGTTAGGGACACTGTTGTGTAATTTTGTGGATCCGTTCTTTTATCTTTCTTGTATACTGGAGTCAGCTGCGCTTTTTTCTAGTCACTTGGGACTTCGAGCTAGGTCAGAGACTCACGATAAATGCAGGCTGGGTAAGGGACCAATGCTGTAGAGTACCCATTGTAAAACCCATCTGAATTCCATCCGGACCTGGTAATTTGTTTGCTTTCAGACCTTTCAGCTATTTATCGAACGAGATGGTGCAGTGGTTAGCACACATGACTCGCATTCGGGGAGACGACGGTTCAAATGGCATTGAACGCTATGGGATTTAACTTCTGAGGTCATCAGTCCCGTAGAACTTAGAACTACTTAAACCTAACCAACCTAATGACATCACACACATCCGTGCCGGAGGCAGGATTCAACCCGCGACCGTAGCGATCGTGCGGTTCCAGACTATAGCGCCTACAACCGCTCGGCCACTTCGGTCGGCAATGACGACGGTTCAAATCCGGGTCCGGCTATACAGATTTAGATTTTCCGTAATTTCCCAAATAGCTGCAGACAAATCGCGGCCAATTTCTTCCCGCATCTTTGACGCAATCCGAGCTCGTGCTCCGTCTCTAATTACCTCGATGTCGACCGGACGTTAAACCAAATCTTCCTTTCTTTCTTTCGGTTTTTTCTACGCCAGGCATGCCTATTACTATCTCCTCCATACGGGAGTCCGCCCGATGGTCAAATGACGGTATGTTTGTATGATTCTCCTGTGTGAACGATTGCTTGAAATTTAGAACTCCGGCTTTCAGTTTGCTATCCTCAGCTGCCACACCAGACTAGTTAACAAGGGAATAAATAGAATGCTTAGATCGTTTAGCAATTTTACGTAAGACCACAATTTTCTCGAGTTCTCTATCAGATCTTTTGCTAAGGTGGACGGTGGTAGTTGTTTTATGCTTCGCGCGTAGATTTTTTCACATACGCACGAATCTCAGCTAACCTTCACTTATCGTCATTTATGAGTTGTCTTTTGAACCGAGAGTGCAACAGCCTCTGCTTCCTCAGCATCTGCCAGATCTCATTATTAAACCATGGTGGGTCTTTTCCATCCCACGTCTATTCCATGTACAGAAACTGTCAATTTCAGTTTTGGTAAATCCAGGCGGAATGTGCAGCCCTCTTCTTTAGAGATACTGGTTGTTGAACTAGAGCAAGTTTACTACAGATCATGTGCGTACTACGTACTTTTATTCGAAACTGTGTGTGCTTTTCGTTAAATTTCTAGACCCGCATCAGATTGACAGGATATTATTACGTCACGGTACTCGGGTTCCCTTTACTCATCGTGATGGTTCTTTCGGCGAATGCAGAAGTGGTTTATAAAAATATCCGGGTTATCAATCTACTGCCCGAGATAGATGACACAATTTTTATGTACATCCAGCTCCCATATGTCGATGTACGACGTATTCGAAGAGAACGCAGTCCTGCTCATGTTCGCTTATAGAACTATAGAGGTGTTCGGTCAGTACAAATGGTAATTAAGAACAACATTCCCTCTGATTTGCAGGTATGTGTTTATTGGGTTCATACGAGGTGCATTCAAGTTCTAAGGCCTCCAATTTTTTTTTCTCCGGACTGGAAAGAGATAGAAACATGCGCATTGTTTCAAAATGAGGCCGCGTTCATTGTCAATATGTCCCAGAGATGGCAGCACCGTACGGCAGATGGAATTTTACCGCCAGCGGCGAGAATGAGAACTGTTTTAAATACTTAAAATGGCGTCGTTTTCCTTACTTGAACAGCGTGCAATCATTCGTTTTCTGAATTTGCGTGGTGTGAAACCAAATTGAAATTCATCGACAGTTCAAGGAGACATGTGGTGATGGAGTTATGGATGTGTCGAAAGTGCATTCGTGGGTGCGACAGTTTAATGAAGGCAGAACATCGTGGGACAACAAACCGAAACAACCTCTGGCTCGCACAAGCCGGTCTGACGACATGATCGAGAAAGTGGAATTGTTTTGGGGGATCGCCGAATGACTGTTGAACAGATAGCCTCCAGAGTTGGCATTTCTGTGGGTTCTGTGCACACAATCCTGCATGACGACCTGAAAATGCGAAAAGTGTCATCCATGTGGGTGCCACGAATGCTGACGGACGACCACATGGCTGCCCATGTGGCATGTTGCCAAGCAATGTTGACGCGCAACGACAGCATGAATGGGACTTTCTTTTCGTCGGTTGTGACAATGGATGAGACGTGGATGCCATTTTTCAATCCAGAAACAAAGGCCAGTCAGCTCAGTGGAAGCACACAGATTCACCGCCACCAAAAAAAGTTCGGGTAACCGCCAGTGCTGAAAAAATGATGGTGTCCATGTCCTGGGACAGCGTGGGCGTAATCCTTACCCATTGCGTTCCCCAGGGCACTACGGTAACAGGTGCATCCTACGAAAATGTTTTGAAGAACAAATTCCTTCCTGCACTGCAATAAAAACGTCCAGGAAGGGCTGCGCGTGTGCTGTTTCACCAAGACAACGCACCCACACATCGAGCTAACGTTACGCAACAGTTTCTTCGTGATAACAACTTTGAAGTGATTCCTCATGCTCCCTACTCACCTGACCTGGCTCCTAGTGACTTTTGGATTTTTCCAACAATGAAAGACACTCTCCGTGGCCGCACATTTCCCAGCCGTGCTGCTATTGCCTCAGCAATTTTCCAGCGGTCAAAACAGACTCCTAAAGAAGCCCTCGCCGCTGCCATGGAATCATGGCGTTAGCGTTGTGAAAAATGTGTACGTCTGCAGGACGATTACGTCGAGAAGTAACGCCAGAATCATTGATTTCGGGTGAGTAGTTAATTAGAAAAAAATCGGAGGCCTTAGAACTTGAATGCACCTCGTATTACTGACACTGGCTTCGCTTGTAATCAGAGCGGCCATCTCTGTACGAATTCTCCACGTCATGTGGCGGTATTTCAAATCCGCGTATGAACAGTGTAAAACACTGTCTTAAGCGGATCTTGTCCCACAGGGTTCTGCAGCTGGGCCCACCCCGGCTATTGAGGGTCAAGTTGGAGCTTTGAGAGATAATGCTCATGGTATTCCACCATTTCCCACGCGTAGGGGCACTGACGTCGTCACTCCCGAGGTGCCGGTCCCAGTTGTTCGAAACAAGTGTCGCAGATTGTAGGACGATGATGCAGTTGATGAGATTTTCTCTTTGACTCTTTCTTGGGATAGCTGTCCATAAATGTCTCGCTTCTCGTTGCTACTTGTGCACGAGGTAGCCATGGGTGCTTCTGCATTTGAACAGGTGGTTACGGATAAGTCATCTGGCGATTCCCCCGTTTATTCGCGCCACGTCATCGGCGCCACCTGTTAAGGAATCTGTTTGAGGACCCCACTTGTCTCTCCCGGCTCTATCGGGCACCTCTCCTGCCGTCTCAGCTTCGCAAATTACTTCTACGCCTTCTGAGGCGGCCATAGGCTCCACGTACCAACATCTTGATGAGCCTTAATTGATTCTCAACGACAGGAGGACCCCGCCGTTACCAAACAAATCTCCATACGCGTGCCCCTTGCAGCGGGCCGGACTGTTCTCTCGCTATCCATGAGAGAATCTGTCCATCTACCTGGCTATGCTTCAGGTTGTTTGCCCCTTCACTCTGCTATGGCAGATACTGTGTAGCCGAAGACGATACAATTTTACCAGCTACTGCACATAATTAAATGTGACGGCTAGGGCACAATGATCAGTAAAACAGGTGCAGTTGACAAAAAAAAGTCTAAAATTTCCTTTTAGTTGGTTTATTGTCTTTAAAAACAAGGAAATGGCTACGAAGTCAGTATTTAATGTCCCGAAGTCAATTTTACAATGCTACTGCAGACTGTCTGTGTAACAAGTTCACACCCAAAAGCTGCCAGATGTTTTAAAACTGTAAGTAGGCTGTTTATGTTTTCTTTATGTAAGTAGGCTGTTTATGTTTTCTTATTGGCAACGTTACGTAGCGCTCTACATGAAAATCACTGGCTGTGCTGTGTGCAGTCTGTGGCTAGTTTGCATTGTTGTCTGCCATTGTAGTGTTGGGCAGCGGCAGCTGGATGTGAACAGCGCGTAGCGTTGCGCAGTTGGAGGTGAGCCGCCAGCAGTGGTGGATGTGGGGAGAGAGATGGCAGAGTATTGAAATTTGTCATCAACTGCTATATATATTATGACTATTAAGGTAAATAAATTGTTTGTTCTCTATTAAAATCTTTCATTTGCTAACTATACCTGTCAGTAGTTAGTGCCTTCCGTAGTTTGAATCTTTTATTTAGCTGGCACTAGTGGCGCTCGCTGTATTGCAGTAGTTCCAGTAACGAAGATTTTTGTGAGGTAAGTGATTTGTGAAAGGTATAGGTTAATGTTCGTCAGGGCCATTCTTTTGTAGGGATTATTGGAAGTCAGATTGCGTTGCACTAAAAATATTGTGTGTCAGGTTAAGCACAGTCGTGTATAATTTTTCAAAGGGGACGTTTCATATGTCGTCCCTTAGCCGAGGATACCTCACTGGAATCTTCTGATTCTTTTCTTGTAGTTTGTGTAATTAGTGTAGCTTTTGTTTATTGCCAGCACGTAATTATAGAGAGAATTTCCATTGTAGCTGTAGTTTTTCATTGTTGTACAGTAAAACAGTTGTGGCATGCATGTAGATTTGCACCAAGTATTTCGCAGCTACGCTTGCAATTAACTAGATATTATTTTCAGTACTGTGTTAATGTGTTCTCTTATTTTTGCTCTTCAAATTGTGCTTTTCTGTGTTGTCATGTGAAATGTTGTGACAATAATGGCGTGTGAAAAACGTAATACTAGGCTCCAAAGTAAACTGAGAAATGACAGTGAAGACGAAAGCAATGTGTTAGCGCCACCGTGTAATGAAGTAACTAATGTTCAAAGTAGTAATTTGGTAATTATGCATAGGGAAATGGAGCGGGCGGCAAATAATGGCGTAGACAGTGAAACAATTAGTGAACAGGGAAGCATTATGGATCGATCGGTCGGCAACAGCTCGCCTCAGGAATCCGAAATGACAGGACACAATCTCGTAAATACTGTAGATTCAGGTTTTCGGTCCTCACTGTTTTCTCAAATAAGTCAAGACACATTTTCTGCTTGTCAAAATGTGAATGTTGCCGGTGCAAATTCACTGCCGAAAAGCACTGAGGAACATGTTTCAGACACCAGTGCATTGTTATTACAATTAATGCAGCAAATGGGACAAAAGCTTCAAAAGTTAGACACCACGCTTGAACAAACACGTGAAGATTTAACTACTGGGTTACATAACATTGAATCGAAATGTCAAAAAGTCTGTAATGACGTAAAAACATAAATTTGTGAGGATTTTCAACCTATTTTTTCGCGGCATGAAAATGCATTACAGAATCACGAAGCAGCAATAAAAGAACTGCAAACTATTGTTCATGAAAATCATGAGACCTTGCAAGCTAAAATTGACTCAGTTGCGTCTACCGATTTGGTTACACAACTTGCAAAAACTCAGGAAAACTTAAAGGACACAGTAGATACTCTGAAAATTGGTTCAGAAAGACACATGGAGGAAATTAGTTCATTATCAGAGAAAGTAGTTGAACTTTCGGATCAGCTAAATAATTTATCTACGAAGGTAGATGATAATCTGAATGACACAAAACCGGTAGTCCTTAATGACACAGAAGAGTGCGAACAAATTAGAAAATTCAAACAAAATCAAAATCAAATCAATACACAGTACAAAAGAGAAATCCGGGAAGTACAAGATCAGCTGACACAGGTAATACAAGAATTACGTATTTCAGAGGACACTCGTGCCCCAATACGGGAAGAGGGACACAGAAATATGGAACAGTCACAAAATAATAACACAGGGCATTTCGGAAGTTATGAAAGAAATTGGCAAGGTACACCGAATTTTGAGATGAAACCGCCGAAACGACGTAACAATGACCGACATGCGACTCGCCGACATGATGATTTTGACTATAAGCTGTTCATTACTACACATAAATTCAAAACGTTTAAGAATTCTGGCAACGACATTCATCCACAAGCGTGGCTCCATCAATTCTCTCATTGTTTTCCTCCCAACTGGTCATTGGTGCACAGGTTAGAATTTATGTGTGGCTACTTGGAGAATGAACCAGCTGTAAGAATGCGTTCGGTCATTCACGATTGTCACAGTGAAGGAGAATTTTATCATGCCTTCCTCTCAGCATATTGGTCTCAAGCTACACAAGACCGAGTAAAACATAGCATCATAATGATGAAACATTTCGAACAATCTGAATTTTCCAGTCTTGTGAAATATTTTGAAGACATGTTGCACAAGAATCAGTACCTGTCAAACCCATACAGCCCCTCAGAACTCATCCGCATTTGCTTAATCAAACTGCCTGAACATTTACGACATATTATTTTAGCAGGACGTTGCAAAGACGACATTGAAGCATTTCAGGGACTGTTACAAGAACTGGAAATTGACACTGACAATCGCGGAACGCGAAAACAGGAGCACAACAATTACAGGTCACATCTGTCACAATTCCGCGATGACAGAAATAATACACGACAAGGCTATTCTTATAACGTAAATCGTGACCAAAACTGACACCACCCATATGACAACCGTTGGCAGAGTAGTAATAATTACAGGGAAAGATCACCTCTCTGCGGTAATGACTATCACACAGTCGTGTATAATTTTTCAAAGGGGACGTTTCAAAACAACCTAAACAGTCACTGTCACACGACTGTTTGCGAGTTAACACAATCAATCATACTTTAGTTTTCTTGTACAGAAATGCTCGCCGTAATGTCTCGTAATCTGCACGAAACACGCCACAGGGAGTTCGTATAATACTTGAAAAGTTCACACTCGAAACTTCCCCCCCCCCCCCCACCCTCACCCCCCCCAAAAAAAAACTTTCACAAAATTCTCAACACGATAGTCACTTTTCATCAGCTACATAGCTACATGAGAACAGATCAAAGGAGCAGATGTCTTAATTTTGGTACAAATTTGACCAACACGATTTGACATAGCTATATACTAGAAGATAGCTCCTGATCGAGTGTATCGACTCACAGTTCTGAGGCACAAAACCTTACTGAAAAGCGCGGGAAATGCTGAATTCCTATTGGCTACTATGTTAAGGAGCCTCGATTATTAATTAAATGAATAGTATATTTAATGCTCAACGCCCCTTCTGGCTGTCCTTTACAAAACCAAGCTGACTTGGACATATGTCACAAATTCCCCTATTGCATACATTTACTTGGTTTCAATAAAATATCACATTCTCACATCATGTACGTCCTCCATTCACTCTCTCTGTCTCTCCAAAACACTCACACAACCAAAACACAGTGAAATAATTATTTTTCAATGCCTGCTGGCGTAAGCTGTCTCCAGCAAACAAGTCGGCAAAAATGAAGTGCGAAGATCGATTAGCAGGCGCTGGATCAACCGCGCCTATCACGAGAGAGGCCAGGGACACACCCACAAACAACACGCTGCCAACGCCTTCTCGACAGCAAGTATGTAGGCCGCCGCCACTGACCCGAGGGCCTGACTCACTCTCAGTCATCCAGTTTGGCGTCTGTCAGTTTACTTGCAGAGTGGGTTTAATTGGTCACAGGCTACAACAGTACATAGCGACCAGATTAGTGTCTACAGCAGGACTGGTGTACCTCAAACGGAACTGTACTTTACCAGCAGTGAGAAACTAAAGTTTGTAATAGCAAGATTATCGATGGATGTTACATCTGTCTGCAAGAGGACTATTACTCATGATCCTGTACCACAAAACATGTACTCTGTTCAATTTAATAAAATGTTTCCATTTCATGTAAATAAAGAACCATATTAATCCACCTGTGCATTTGGGTTGTAGAGAGAGGATACCGGTCACCCATAAGAACATCCTCTCCCTTGCAGTAAAAGACTCTACAGCGGCGACGGGGATGGGATGATTCAGTGGCGGTCGAAAATAAACGACTTGCTCGAAGATTTTTCTTCCTTCTCCTTTGTTTTAGCTTGCAGGGGTGATCATCTTCAAGTGTTTCTGTTTGCTAATTTGTTGTTGTGTTCCTGCATGTAAGAGGAGGGGAGCCGCAGAACTAATCAGCTTTCTCTTTTGAAAAGCTTGGCTTGCTTTCTGATATAGTGTATTTATGTAAACCATGAATTCCCTGCCATCTCCACCCCCTCCCCGTACGCCTCAGCCGCAGACGGCCAGTGTGATGGATCTAACACAAGTTTTCCACTTTCAGAACCAACAAATCGCTACCTTGCTGACGACGGTACAACTGCTGGCTGCGTCGGCCGCAGAACCACAACCGACCAACCAACCAGCCCAAGTGCCGCCAACCAGTATACCAACCTTAAGGCAATTTAAGGAAACTGAAGAGGAATGGCTCGAATACCTGATTAAGTTCCCAGCACGTTATCGAGTCCATCGTGTTCAGGGTACTGTGAAGTTACAATACTTGCTTTCGAATACGGGCTCCCCAGTGTTCAAATTAATCCAAAAACTATTCCCAACCGCGTCTCTCGACGAACCTGTCTATGACTTGTAATCGCTGCATTAACTTAATACTATCACCAGCAAGACTAAATAGCTGCAGCTAGATATCAGTTTTTTCGCTTGCAGATAAAGCCTGTACCGTCTGTGGTACACAGAATCAACGGGAATGACTAGGAAATGTAAATTTAAGTGTAGTTGTGGCAACTTTTAAAGTGATGTAATGATTAGGGATGCAACAACATTCAGTGCCCCAGATAGTAGAGCACCGAAACAGATCTTAAAGTACTCTGATTCATCACTTCCCCAAGTATTGCAAATATTAAAGCAATATGATTCGGATGCCACAGTGGCCGATAAGTTTGACCAGGCCCCGATTTGTCGGGTCGAGTCGCCCCTTGCTCGCATCCGTCCCAAGCAACCACATCAAAAAGCGCGTACACAGGAACTGCAGTGCGGTCTTCCTCTGTGAAACAGCTTTGGAAAAAGGTGTCTAGTATTTCAGCTTTACGCGTGCCATCCTCTGTTTCAATGCCATTATCATCCCGGAGTGTCTGGATATGCTGATTCGAACCACTTACTGATTTAACGTAAGACCAGAACTTCGTCGGATTTTCTGTCAAGTCTGTAAGTAGGCTGTGTATGTTTTCTTATTGGCAACGTTACATAGCGTTCTGTATGAAAATCACTGGCTGTGCTGTGTGCAGTCTGTGGCAAGTTTGCATTGTTGTCTGCCATTTAGTGTTGGGCAGCTGGATGTGAACAGCGCGTAGCGTTGCGCAGTTGGAGGTGAGCCGCTAGCAGTGGTGGATGTGGGGAGAGAGATGGCGGAGTTTTGAAATTTGTCATGAACTGCTATATATATTATGATTATTAAGGTAAATACATTGTTTGTTCTCTATTAAAATCTTTCATTTGCTAACTATGCCTATCAGTAGTTAGTGCCTTCAGTAGTTTGAATCTTTTATTTAGCTGGCAGTAGTGGCTCTCGCTGCATTGCAGTAGTTCGAGTAACGAAGATTTCTGTGAGGTAAGTGATTTGTGAAAGGTACACGGTTAATGTTAATCAGGGCCATTCCTTTGTACGGATTTCTGAAAGTAAGATTGCGTTGCGCTAAAAATATTGTGTGTCAGTTTAAGCGCAGTCTTGTACAATTGTTCTAAGGGGACGTTTCAAGTCGGTACATAGAATTTTACTTTCGAATTCACTGAACGCTTCACGCATAGCCCTCCTTACGATAACTTTGACATCGTTTAGCTTCAGTTTGTCTGAGAGGTTTTGGCTGCGTTTAAACTTGCAGTGAAGTTCTCTTTGCTTTCGCAGTAGTTTCCTAACTTTGTTGTTGAACCACGGTGGGTTTTTCCCGGCCCTCACAGTTTTACTCGGCACGTATCTGTCTAAAACGCATTTTACGATTGCCTTGAACTTTTTCCATAAACACTCAACCTTGTCAGTGTCGGAACAGAAATTTTCGTTTCGATTTGTTCCAGAAAGAGGATACCGTCCGCACATAACAGCGTGTTATCCCTTGCTTCCTTGCAGTACAAGACTCTACACGAAGTACAGTTAATTAAGTCAGAAATCTGTGCTAATTAAACTAAAGGAAATTCTTGAAAATTAGATTACATGAATCTATCCTCTTGGCTGTAATTCCAGTTCATACTATAGACGAATACATGGTAGTCCCTAACTCGGTTTCATAATGCCGTCACAGTTATTATGTGTATTAGGTAAAAATTTATGTCCACAAAAGTATGGTAGCTACTGATGCGAAATTTTAACAGCACGGTTGTGTTATCTACACAATTTGTTATACTAAGTCTGAAAAAGGTCAATTATTGTTTAACAATACTTCTTCAGATTCAAAGAGATTATGTGTAACGTATTGCAATCAGAGTAAAGCAAGTATTGGGCTTGCCCAGACGATTAGCTAGCGTCAGTTGTGCGAGTGTGAGAACCAAAATCATCTCTTCTACCAGCTCCACTGCCAGCTACGCTTTCAGTGCAGAGTGACAACTCGTTAATAGTTTCCTACGCTACACCCTGTGCATCCACGAGTGCGGTGCAGAAGTCACTCCCTCTCAGTTTGAAAATGATTTTCTGCATGACTCATCCTCACAACCGCATGAGGTAGTGCAATTCCGAGGACCCGTAGTAAACAATGCATTCAGCCTTGGAGAGCCCCATCACACAAGAAGAAAAAACGGTTGAAAGATGGGTAAGGTATACACATTTCTTTTCGCTCCGTTTCGACCATTGATTCTGCTATGGATACTGGTTCATAACGCCGTTGTATGGTGGATATGTAATTTTTGTTCCGTTTCTATTGTGTACGCAAGCATATACCTCCCTCAGTTAGAATATTAACAAGATCCGTTCTGAAATCCGGCTCGCAGCTTTGCGATAGTTTATACACTAAAGCGCCAAAGAAATTGGTATAGGAATGAGTATTCAGATACAGAGATATGTAAACGGACAGAATACGGCGCTGCGTGTCTGGCGGAGTTGTTAGATCGTTTACTGCTGCTACAATGACAGGTTATCAAGATTTAAGTGAATCCGAACGTGGTGTTATAGTCAGCGCACAAGCGATGGGCACAGCATCCCTGAAGTAGCGATGAAGTGGGCATTTTCCCGTACGACCGTTTCAGGAGTGTACCGTGAATATCAGGAATTCGGTAAAAAATTAAATCTCCGACATCGCTGCGGCCGAAAAAAGACCCTGGAAGAACGGGACCAACGAAGTTTGAAAATAATCATTCAACGTGACAGAAGAGCAACCCTTCCCCAAACAAGTGTCAGCGTGCGAATCATTCAACGTAACGTCATCGATGGGGGCTTTCAGAACTGAGCCATCACGTACCCATGATGGCTGCACGAGACAAAGCTTTACGCCTCATTTGGGCCCATCGACACCAACATTGGACTGTTGATGACTTGAAACATGTTGCCTGGTCGGACGAGTGTCGTTTCAAATTGTATCAACCGGATAGACGTGTATGCTTATGGAGACAACCTCATGAACCGATGCACCATGCATGTCAGCATGGGACTGTTCAAGACAGTGGAGGCTTGGTAATGGTGTGGGGCGTGTGCAGTTCGAGTGATATGGGACTCCTAATACGTCTAGATACTATTCTGGCAGGTGACATGTACTTAAGCATCCTATCGGAATTCTAGCAGGACAATGCGATACCCCACACGTCCAGAATTGTTACAGAGTGGCTCCAGGAACACTCTTCTGAGTTTAAACACTTTCACTGGCCACCGAACTCCCCAGACATGAACATTATTGAGCATATCTGGGATGTTATGCAATGTGCTGTTCAGAAGAGATCTCCAGTTCCTCATACTCTTACGGATTTATGGGCAGCCCTGCAGCATTACTTCAGACATTAGTCGAATTCATGCCACGTGGTGTTGCGTCAATTCTGCATGCTCACGGGAGGGGGAGGGTGGGGGGGGGGGCGCTACACGATATTAGGTAGGTGTACCAGTTTCTTTGGTTCTTCAGTAATACTAGGGCCCGTGTTGCCCGGCAGCCTCGTCCAGCGGCTAAGTCCGCTTCAAGCCCACCCGCCTAGCGTGCAACCAAAACAAAAAGTGAATAGTTTTTTTTTAATAAAAACAGGGAACGAGATAAGGAAAAGAAATAAGGAAAGGACAGAACACACTTTATTGTCTATAATAAATCATACAATCACCGTTGATCTTTATTTTACAATTGCCATTGCCGACTTTCGCCCATATAAAGAGGTACTCATCAGCATTTAACTTCTTCTTCCTTCTCGTAGTCAAAAAAAATTGCATGCTTGGAACAAGGGTACCATAAGGCTGTTTAGCCAAGAGTCCTGTTGTCTCAGCTATACTCCATGTTTTCCAAGCCAAAATGTTAGCGTCTGGAAATGCTTCAAGGCCACCATAATCTGCGTGACTGCCCCATACAACAGCAAGTGTCAACCAGGTACTACCTCCAAACACTGCTTGTACATCACAGGTGAAGTTCAAATTTTTTTTACAGGAAGTTTTATCAGACCAGTTTTAAATTCGCAGGTCCTCATAATTTTTTCAATGTGGCTTCCAAACTTTCTAAGAGCACTATCCTGTTTTAGAGGGAAGGAATTCCATTACGAGATTCCTAAATTCTCGACGATGCTAGGAGAATAAGATGCAGATTTTGTGTTTTCACTTTACTTCTTCTCTATGCCCTTTCTGTCTCTGGTCGACCTATGCAAGGAGGAAATCATTTACCTACTTCGTAAATCACCTATAAGCATTCTATTGAGTGGTGAGTTTAGTTGGGTTCTCTGGGTGGTAGATGAGTCTCCTAATTTTAGTTTTGGTAAAGAACTCGATGACATTCTGACCTCCGTGCACCTACGTGACGCATGGGTTTTTCGCTGTCCTACACTTCTGTCACCTACTGCAATCGAACCGGTTGCTTTTACCTTTCCGATTCCTTGTGCGGGCAGCTTTTGGACGTCGACGTGATATTAGCCTGCTTTACTGATCACTGCGCTGTAGCCGTCACATTTAATTATGTGCAGCACCTTGTAAAATTGTATTGTCGTCCCTGGGTGCTCAGTATAACCTGTCTACAAGACTATTTCGTTGGCGCTGCCATTCAGGAAATGGGGGGCTCGTTGCTCTCGTAGTATAGAAAGGTGCGAGTCTATAGTGGGATGCTGGACACTGCATGCCAAGCCACAAAACCGTAAAACTCTCATACGTTTTGGCGCTGTGAGGGACCCAAGTATTTTATGAGCCCGTATAACGTCAGCTTTACGATAATGCTGGGCAAGTTCCCCATCGGATTATGGGTGTAGGGCGAATTGAAGCCAAGCTACTACAGATAAAACAATTTCAGATGAGATCTCAACCTCGTTCCACTTTACAAGACGAACTGACTTCATTATATCAACTTATCCGTATGCGGGCGCGCGGGAAGCGCATTTTCATTGCACCCCCTCGCTAACGCCGATGGCCGTGTGCCAACGTCTCATCCTGACATTTTCAATTAAATTCTTAACTACGTTACTGAATTGTATGATGCCCACGTTCTGGCTGAAAGTATTTCTGATGACATTTACCCTTCGCTGGAATGCGTCTTCATCCCTGAATATAATGACTTTCTTTTGTGATTTCGTCAATGGCTATATGTATGATATTGTCACCGGGCCTCAGACACCAAAGTTACCTGCATTGCATGGTATTCCTTTTTTTTTTTTTTTGGTCATAAGTCTACTGACTGGTTTCATGCGGCCCACCACGAATTCCTTTCCTGTGCTAACCTCTTCATCTCAGAGTAGCACTTGCAACCTACGTCCTCAATTATTTGCTTGACGTATTCCAATCTCTGTCTTCCTCTACAGTTTTTGCCCTCTACAGCTCCCTCTACTACCATGGAAGTCTTTCCCTCATGTCTTAGCAGATGACCTATCATCCTGTCCCTTCTCCTTATCAGTGTTTTCCACATATTCCTTTCCTCTCCGATTCTGCGTAGACCCTCCTCATTCCTTGCCTTATCAGTCCACCTAATTTTCAACATTCGTCTATAGCACCACTTCTCAAATGCTTCGATTCTCGTCTGTTCCGGTTTTCCCACAGTCCATGTTTCACTACCATACAATGCTGTACTCCAGACGTACATCCTCAGAAATTTCTTCCTCAAATTAAGGCCGGTATTTGATATTAGTAGACTTCTCTTGGCCAGAAATGCCTTATTTGCAATAGCGAGTCTGCTTTTGATGTCCTCCTTGCTCCGTCCGTCATTGGTTATTTTACTGCCTAGGTAGCAGAATTCCTTAACTTCATTGACTTCGTGACCATCAATCCTGATGTTAAGTTTCTCGCTGTTCTCATTTCTACTACTTCTCATTACCTTCGTCTTCCTCCAATTTACTCTCAAACCATACTGTGTACCCATTAGACTGTTCATTCCGTTCAGCAGATCATTTAATACTTCTTCACTTTCACTCAGGATAGCAATGTCATCAGCGAATCGTATCATTGATATCCTTTCACCTTGTATTTTAATTCCACTCCTGAACCTTTATTTTATTTTCATCATTGCTTCCTCGATGTACAGATTGAAGAGGAGGGGCGAAATGCTACAGCCTTGTCTTACACCCTTCTTAATACGAGCACTTCGTTCTTGATGGTCCACTCTTATTATTCCTTCTTGGTTGTTGTACATATTGTATATGACCCGTCTCTCCCTATAGCTTACCCCTACATTTTTCAGAATCTCGAACAGCTTGCACCATTTTAAATTGTCGAACGCTTTTTACAGGTCGACAAATCCGATGAAAGTGTCTTGATTTTTCTTTAGCCTTGCTTCCATTATTAGCCGTAACGTCAGAATTGCCTCTCTCGTCCCTTTACTGTTCCTATAGCCAAACTGATTGTCACCTAGCGCATTCTCAATTTTCTTTTCCATTCTTCTGTATATTATTCTTGTAAGCAGCTTCGATGCATGAGCTGTTAAGCTGATTGTGCGATAATTCTCGCTCTTGTCAGCTCTTGCCGTCTTCGGAATTGTGTGGATTATGCTTTTCCGAAAGTCAGATGGTATATCGCCAGACTCATATATTCTACACACCAACGTGAATAGTCGTTTTGTTGCCACTTCCCCCAATGATTTTAGAAATTCTGATGGAATGTTATCTATCCCTTCTGCCTTATTTGACCGTAAGTCCTCCAAAGCTCTTTTAAATTCCGATTGTAATACTGGATCACCTATCTCTTCTAAATCGACTCCTGTTTCTTCTTCTATCACATCAGACAAATCTTCACCCTCATAGAGGCTTTCAATGTAATCTTTCCACCTATCTGCTCTCTCCTCTGCATTTAACAGTGGAATTCCCGTTGCACTCTTAATGTTACCACCGATGCTTTTAATGACACCAAAGGTTGTTTTGACTTTCCTGTATGCTGAGTCTGTCCTTCCGACAATCATATCTTTTTCGATGTCTTCACATTTTTCCTGCAGCCATTTCGTCTTAGCTTCCCTGCACTTCCTATTTATTTCATTCCTCAGCGACTTGTATTTCTGTATTCCTGATTTTCCCGAACATGTTTGTACTTCCTCCTTTCATCAATCAACTGAAGTATTTCTTCTGTTACCCGTGGTTTCTTCGCAGCTACCTTCTTTGTACCTATGTTTTCCTTCCCAACTTCTGTGATGGCCCTTTTTAGAGATGTCCATTCCTCTTCAACTGTACTGCCTACTGC
This sequence comes from Schistocerca cancellata, assembly GCF_023864275.1. Taxonomy (NCBI): domain Eukaryota; kingdom Metazoa; phylum Arthropoda; class Insecta; order Orthoptera; family Acrididae; genus Schistocerca; species Schistocerca cancellata. Next base: position 748,710,721 of record NC_064630.1, read on the forward strand.
GCTATTCCTTATTGCTGTATCTATAGCGTTAGAGAACTTCAAACGTATCTCGTCATTCCTTAGTACTTCCGTATCCCACTTCTTTGCGTATTGATTCTTCCTGACTAATGTCTTGAACTTCAGCCTACTCTTCATCACTACTATATTGTGATCTGAGTCTATATCTGCTCCTGGGTACGCCTTACAATCCATTACTATCTGACTTCAGAATCTCTGTCTGACCATGATGTAATCTAATTGAAATCTTCCCGTATCTCCCGGCCTTTTCGAAGTATACCTCCTCCTCTTGTGATTCTTGAATAGGGTATTCGCTATTACTAGCTGAAACTTGTTACAGAACTCAAATAGTCTTTCTCCTCTTTCATTCCTTGTCCCAAGCCCATATTCTCCTGTAACCTTTTCTTCTACTCCTTCCCCTGCAACTGCATTCCAGTCGCCCATTACTATTAGATTTTCGTCCCCCTTTCGAAATTCCTAAAGAATTTTATGTTCATTTTTGGCCTCTCATTGGTGACACAGTTAAGCCAATGGTCAATAAAGAGATACCGAGTGTCTCGCTTCGCGCTCCTTTCAAAGAAGATAAAATGGTCGGCATCCCTAAAACCAGGGGTAGACACTACTTGACTCACTGCGCCCGATTACTCACCTAAACTTTCGCATGAGGTACTAACACCCGTCTTTCCCCAAGTTGCTCGACAAAATCATTGCGTTCACCAAAGTTGCGTGCTTGGACCCATGATACTGACTTCTGTTAACGAATGCCGAGGTGTTGTTTCGGTGGCCAGGCTAATTTATATCTCGAGGCCCTTGCTTTTTCTCGACGTGGCTCCTGACCGAGTGAGTCAAAGATTTTTATGAGTGTTAACCACAATGGGATCCACTCACACTCACGACGCATGCCATTCCTCTGTTCATTGGTATCCGTATATCAGTGGTTGTGAACAGTCACTCCCTCCCCACACACGATTCCTGTCCAACGTGCTCTGCACCAAGGAAGCCCGTTATCCATGTCACTCTTCGTTTTGTTCTTGGAACCCTTGCTTCGGAGTACTGCCAAGCAACTACGTGGCTGGCCTATACAGGAGGAATGATTTTTGGTCCGTGCTTACACCGGTTAAGTCATGGTTTTAGAACGAAATGCTGACGACATTTTCGGGCTCAAGGACACCTAAGTTCCCTTTTGTGGCCTTGCTGGTGCCACATTAATGATCGAAAATGCACGTTCCTCCCGTTGTGGGACTTTAACCAAGTGGTGATTCGTTGGGTGACAGTGGTCGATCGCTACAAAACTTTGGAGGTAATAGTGGTTCGCAACCTCACCAGGATGGCGGCAGTTAACTGCCAATAGGTTACAATTCGTGTTCAGGGAGCGATTTTTGATCATGAACGCTGTTACCATAGCCTCCTCCACCAAGTACAGGTCTTGGACGCCTATATTTTAAGTAAAGTGTATTACATTGCAAAGATAATCCCATTTCCCGCGATGATGGATCGTAGACTCAGACAACTACGAGCTCTACTCTTGTGGCTACGACACATCTTGCGATTTTAGTTTGAAGTGATGGCCAGGCCCCGCAAGCTCGGAGGATTATATCTCCCCGATATGAAAAGGAAGTCGTCCGTCTTGTTTAACATGTACACAGGCGCCGTACCCGATTACATCTCGTTTATTTTCCTGTCTCCAGCCTGTCAGTCTGATTCCTCCTGTTATTGTTGTCTATCAGAGACATTCCTCTTTATCGGAGTCTCATTACATCGTGGGGTCAATCATCCTGACTCTTCCCTATTCAAACATTTTCCTCTGCAACATGCTGGAAAACAGTCTAGTCGCATCTTAGTCTTTCAATGCTGTGGTTAAGTTTCCTGTATTTGGTACTCAGTCACGTGAAGACAAGTTTTGTTCACTTTTCTTTCTTATACACCGATAAAAAAATAAATAAGAAATAGAAAATAAGGCAACACGATGTTAGTTAGTTGTTTGTTAATCAGAATCGGTTTTTAATCACGATGTCTTTTTCTCAGTTTGCAGCTCATATTACTTGAAGGTTGTCTGAATGCTCATGTAAGTACCCTGCTAATGATAGTAATAATGAGAAGAACTAAGTAGGCCGCTGGGACATCAAACCCGCATCCACCAAGGAACCATAGTTCGAATCCTCGTCAGGTCCGTTCCTTACTATTTAGAAACAGAACATCATTTGCTCAGAAACTGGTTCAAATGGGACTTAACATCTGAGGTAGTTTTTTTTATTTTATTTACACTTCAAGTTCAGCGGGACCAAATTAAGGAGCAAATCTCCAAAGTCATGAAACGTGTCAGTACATGAAATTACAACATAAGTGTAATAAACACAACAGATACACGTAACAGAGACCATAGCCTTCAATAATATATTCTCCTTCACTATTTACAACAGTCTGGCAACGATGGGGTAAGTTTTCAATTCCGTGACTTTAGAAATCAAGTGGTTTTGAGGCGAAGAACTCGTTGAGCCATGTTCCGAGCGCATTTTCATCCGGAAAGGAAGTTCCTTCAACGTTCTTCGATAGAGACCGGAAAAGGTGAAAATCTGAGGGCACAAGATCAGGTGAATAAGGTGTGTATGGAATGACTTCCCAACCCAACTCGTGTATAGTGTTTTGTCAATATAGAAGAATGTAGGTTACCGTTATTATGGAATACCGTAACTACACGCCGTCTTCCTAGTCGTTCTTCTTGGACTGCGTCTGCAAGATCTCTCTATTGTTGACAATAATTTCAGCAGTGATCACTACATCTCGGGGAAGCAATTTGTAGTACACTGCACGGTCACTGTTCCACCATATGCATCGCATTAGCTTTTGTGAATGCGTGCAGGTCTTCGTATGGGACATGCTGCTTAATTTGGGCTGAACGATTCCTTTTTTTTCCTTACGTTAGCATAAAGACACCATCTCTCGTCATCAGTAACGGTACAGGATAGGAATGGTCAGTGTTGTTCACGAAACAATCGATGAATGGCAAGCCGAGATGCACATATGGGCACACTCTGATTTTCGTGATTTTGGCTTAGATCATGTGGTACCTACACACCTAATTTTTGAACCTTCCCCTTTGGATGCAGGTGTCGCACGATTGTGCAATGATCACAGGTCATTACATTTGCCAGTTCTCGGATACTATGACGTCGATCATCGAAGAGTAATGCGTTTAAACGATTTTCATTAAATCCGCAAGGTCTTCCTGAACGTGGAGAGTCACTAACATTGAAACGATCGTCCTTTATCACTGTGTTCCTCTACACTTTGCAATATTTTTGATTTCAGCCGTTATAATTGTACTTTGTTTTTTGATTCAATTGTTAGAATTCTATTGTTGAAGTTCTTTAGCGTGGTAAATGTTGTTTGCTGACGTATACCGTTTCTTCTATTGCTTCTCTCGACCTATGAGAACCCCTAGTCGCGATTATTTTGACTTTACGTATCTCTTAGTTAGTGCTCTCGACATTAAAACGAGGAAACCGTTTTATTGCCGTGCTCTGACAATAAAGATCGGGGAATTACTCCCATACACGGCGCATTGTTTCCGACAGACTCTGTACTGAACTCAAAGACAAGAAAATGCCGGAAATTTTTCGATTTCTGCACTTGGCACTACATTGTCTAGGGTCCACAGCCCAACTCACTATCTCCAAATGACAGATAATAAATAAACCCAAATAGCTACAATGAGCCACAAATAAAAAAATGACAATCTTTAAATAAAACGGCAACGGCCTTGCCGAAGTGGCTACACCGGTTCCCGATAGATCACCGAAGTTAAGCGCTGTCGGGCGTGGTCGGCACTTGGATGGTTGACCATCCAGGCCGCCATGCGCTGTTGCCATTTTTTTGGGTGCACTTAGCCTCCTGATGCCAATTGAGGAGCTACTCGACCGAATAGTAGGGGCTTCGGTCAAGCATACCATCATAACTACCGGGAGAGCGGTGTGCTGACCCCACGCCCCTCCTATCCGCATTCTCTACTGAGGATGACACGGCGGTCGGATGGTCCCGGTAGGCCACTCGTGGCCTGAAGATGGAGTGCATTTTTTTTTAAATAAAGCCACAGCAGCCGAAATACGAACACGCAAAACAAAAACGCTGCGAACTGACGCAGCAGCCTAATAGTTATATTCAGCTCAATACGCAGTCGGGGAATAACACATATTTAAATTTTTCCCTTCAAGTCATTAACGAGGCGAATGCGTTTCGTGTGCTGTAGCTCTCCTGCCCAATATAAAAATTTGTTTAGGTGCTGACTACACAAGCTGTTTATATTTACAACTTATTACTCGTCAAATGCAGTTTCTTTTTATTCTGTTTCTACCTCTGCATTTAAAACTGCTTCACGTGCAATACACTGAGGCAGTAAAAGAGCATAGACTGGCTCAGTATGCTGCGTGTTAAGCAGTTTTAAATTTCTAATGATACAGAATTTTTAAAATATATTCCTTAGGCGGCAATATTATATGTATACACCTAGCTTACTGCAGCTGTACTTTCAGAACCTACAAGCAAAGTGTACGTTTTTCTGTAGACGTAACTGCCGACGTAAACACACACGTCAGTCGGCAATGTGGCGAATGTTGCCCTGCTTTTGAGTATCAAACGACGAAAACAAGTTTGTCCTATCCATATACAAGCTGTAGACACGAGCGACAGCAAGTAGAAAAGAAAGTAAGTGCCTCTTCTTCTACGTGGGTCTTCAGCTCTCGATAGGCCTTGGCCTGCTGTAGGACATCATTTCAATTGTCCCTGTCCAGCGTTTGCGTCTCCATTCTCTGACACCAATAATTATCAAATCTTCTTGTAGTCATTAAGTATCGAACTCTTGGTCTTCCCCTGCACCTTCGTTCCACTGCAGTGTAGCAACGCTATTTTTGTTGGGTTCTCATGTTCCATGTAGAAAACGTCATCGACCCATTTCAGGTGGTTTATTTTAATGAACTTTACGACTTTAAGTAAATAATCTGAAAAATTTTAACTTACATCATCTACTTCATGCCCCATCTTCGTTAGTCGCCCCATAGATTTTGCATAGAAGCTTTCGTTCAAAACATCCCACTGGCTCTTGCTAGTGTTGCGTCAGTGTCCAGGTTTCTGAGCCATATGTTAATACAGGAAGTATTAAAGTTTTGGAAAATTTGGAAATTTGTGGAAAGATCTTACGTAACCAAACTCTTAAGGTCATCAGCCAGCCGGAGTGGCCGAGCGGTTCTAGGCTCTTCAGTCTGGAACCGCGCGACCGCTACGGCCGCAGGTTCGAAACCTGCCTCGGTCATGGATGTGTGTGATGTCCCTAAGTTCGTTAGGTTTAAGTAGCTCTAGGTGGCTGATGACCTTCGATGTTAAGTCCCATAGTGCTCAGAGCCTTTTGAACCACTTTGTTAAGGTCATCGGTTCCTAGGCTTACACATTACTTAATCTAACTTAAACTAACTTACGGTAAGGACAACACACGCACCCATGCCCGAGGGAGGACTCCAACATCCGACGGGAGCTCGCGCGAACCGTGAGAAGACGCCACTGACCGCGCGGCTATTAAAGTTTTGTACAGTTAAGTAAGTGCATATAATAAGTAATAAATTCCAAATACACAACTCACCATGTGTAGTAGCTAAAAAAACTGTTATTTTGCAGAAGGCAGCACCCAGAAAGCAATCTATTTGTTAATGAAAATTCAGATTAGTTTTAGCCCAACTGAAGGTGGGTCAACGCACAGTGTGCAATTTTGAGATAAAAAGAAATAAACAAAAAGAGGATTGCTGCTGTATTTGCTAAAGTAATCTAATACACAGTCATGGAGCTCAACAGGCAGTAAAACGGATAAATTAATCTCATAGTGTAGTCTATGTAGGGTTGTTACGTCGTACGTCTTACTGTCGACTGCAGATGTATTCTGTTGTGGCGTTACCGGTCTAACAACCCTACCACAACAAAGGTCAAAATTTAATAATGATTATGGTGTTGCTCACGCTGCTAAATACTTCATTTTCGGGCAATAAGAAAGAAGTTATTATGTGGCAGGCGTCATTAGATCACAGTTAATAAAGTCATTTGATGTAATAATAAATAAACTAGGCACTCATCTTTTGGTGTTTCCCACGCTGGTCTCGTTGTAAAATCATGGCTCAATCGTCGAAAATCTAGGTGGTGATGATTCCAAGCTCGGATGCAAAGAGGCCTAGGTTTTATTCTGCTATATTCAAAAGTTTTATAGATGTGTTTCACAAACCATTCTTGAAGATTAAACCTTTAAAAGTTAGCACAATGGTGATGTAAAAAAGTAATCACCACTCCGAATTTAAGTTACACTTCTTTTTTATTACTTTTTCTGCAATATCACATAACACACAAAACATCACTTCACAATACGAAACATACTTGAAAACATCTTCATCACTGTTAAAGTTCACATTTTATAAACTGGCTACAATATGCGTCTTTCCAACATGACGTCCAGGACTTGACCTTTTCAAGATCCGACTCTCTAACAACCAACTAACTAATAATCGCTTACGCGCCCAAAAATCAGAGTTACAAGTACGTCAAAGATCATAGCGACAAAAGAAAGAATACACATAAGAATAATATCATTGCAACATAAACATATCGATGTATCAAAGTACCTCTACATTAATGAAATAAAATCTGTCTCAGAAATATGTCAACTACTTTACAGAAACACAGTAGAATATTGCTGGTATCGAAAGGAGTTGAAGTGCCGTAATGGTTGCGTAATTCAAGTACCATTAAACCGGCTACAGACAAACAACAAGCATCTCAAGTTGCCTATGACGGAGCGAGAGCGGAAGGAACCCCCAAATCCGCTGGAGAAGCCGGTCTGTTCTCTCCTTAGGTGGCGGCTCTCGCAGCTCCGCTTCCATTACGCCGGCGGCAAATTCGTGCTTTTAAGACGACCCCCGCGGGTCCGGCACCTGCTATAAATTGATCCACAGCCGAGGGGCTCCTCTGGCTTTCTCCTGAATGCAGCGACGTGCTTTTCGCTCCGTAGATCCTATTTCGTCAGCTTTTATTGGCTTTCTGCACATCTGGCTCCCCTGTGATCCTATATATATCGCCACCTTGCGGAGCAGCACGAGTCCTGCAGGTGTCGAAATCCGAGAAACAGAGGGAGAGAGCAAACACGTGTGAGTCCTGCCTGAGTATCTGGCTTTCGGCGCCTCTACGGACCAAGGCGTTGACCAGGAGCCACCTGCGCGTGTCCTCCATTCACTGTGTTTCTCTTGTCCTCCTATCTCTCTCTCTCCGTGACACACGCTCCGCGACTATCTCTCTCCCTCTGTCTCTCTCTCTCTCTCTCTCTCTCTCTCTCTCTCTCTCATACACACACACACACACACACACACACACACACACACACACACACACACACACACACGTAGGACGGTGTCACAGTGGTTAACACACCGGACTCGTATTCTTGCGGACGACGGTTCATGTCGCCATCAAGCTATCCTGAAATATACCGGGTGATCAAAAAGTCTGTATAAATTTGAAAACTTAATAAACCACGGAATAATGTAGATAGAGAGGTAAAAATTGTCACAGATGCTTGGAATGACATGGGGCTTTACGAACAAAAAAAAGACAAAATTCACATAATGTCCGACAGATGGCGCTGGACAGCTAAACGTCAGTGATTGTGCATGATAATCGTGTATAAAATGAGCTGTAGTGAGAGAGAGAATCAGATGCGCCAGCAGTCGCAGCATGTTGATGTTACCTGAAAAGGCGCTTTTAGTGAAGCTGTATTTTTAGAAAGGGGAATGTGCTAGTTAAGCGCCACGATCCTATCGCCATAGGAAGGGCATTCGAACGGGTAAAGGTCCGTTGACAAATGCAACTGCGGCTAGAATGATTTCGAAGTTCGAAGCCACGGGTTGTATAGACGATAGACCCCGTAGTGGGCGACCGAGCACAAGGCGTAATGCTGCTGAGACAGTTCAGGAAGAAATGGAGACTTTAGCGGGCTCGTCTATACACGGCGAATTCAGCGCTCGTGCAATTGCACGTCGCACCGGCACTCCATACACTACTGTTTGGTTGGCACTTAGGCGTACCCTCCGATGCTACCCGTACAAAATCCGTCGGCATCATGAACTGTCACCTGGCGATTTAGTGAAGAGGAGGGCATTTGCGGTGTGGGCGTTTGAAAAGATGGCGGAAGATGACGATTGGTTGAGTAACGTGTTGTGGACCGACGAAGCTCATTTCACGCTCCGAGGGTCTGTCAACGCGCACACCTGCAGAATCTGGGCTACCGAAAATCCTGGAACTGTCGTGGAATTGCCATTGCACGACAGGAAAGTCACGGTATGGGTTGGATTTACCACATCTACCGTTATCGAGCCTTTTTTCTTCGAGAAAATGCGTGATTCTGGTTTTGTAACTGCTACCGTGACGGATGAGAGGTACGCCGATATGTTACAGAATCGCGTCATCCCCAGCCTGGCTGATAAACACCTGCTGGAACGTACGATGTTTATGCAGGATGGCGCTCCAACCCATATTGCTAGACGTGTGAAAGATCTCTTGCGTGCGTCGTTTGGTGATGATCGTGTGCTCAGCCGACAGTTTCGTCATGCTCCCAGGTCCCCAGACCTCAGTCCGTGCGATTATTGGCTTTAGGGTTACCTGAAGTCGCAAGTGTATCGTCATCGACCGACATCTCTAGGGATACTGAAAGACAACATCCGACGCCAATGCCTCACCATAACTCCGGACATGCTTTACAGTGCTGTTCACAACATTATTCCTCGACTTCAGCTATTGTTGAGGAATGATGGTGGACATATCGAGCATTTCCTGTAAAGAACATCATCTTTGCTTTTTCTTACTTTGTTATGCTAGTTATTGCTAATCTGATCAGATGAAGCGCCATCTGTCGGACATTTTTTTTAACTTTTGTATTTCTTTTGCTTCTAATAAAACTCCATGTTATTCCAAGCATGTGTGTGAATTTGTACCCCTCTATCTACATTATTCCGTGATTTATTCAGTTTTCAAATTTATACTAACTTTTTGATCACTCGGCTGTTTCCTGTTGTGTAGGTTTATGAGACTTTTGTGCATTTCCAGCTGCGGGTGAAACCATATATCTGACTGTGAGAATACAACGTAAATTGGACCCTGCTTTATAATCTTCCGGATACTCCCCCCCCCCCCCCACGCACTCCAAAAGGAGATTCGAGTCCTCCTTGGGTATGGCAAATTTGCAGGATATGGTCCCTGTGCGTTGATAATTTTCGTAGCAAAGTGATCCTGAAATGAAAATATCTTACCTCGTAATTAAACTGCTTGGAAACGCGGTGCCTGTTGCCCTGTGTACGCAAGATGCAAATTTTTAACTACAGTTGCTGAGCGGTTAGTACCGTGCTCCAGACAACAAATATATTATTTTGTACACAATGAGAAACATACTCTTTTAAACGAAAATGACTTGGATCGAGGATGTGGATAATGCCATTAGGTAAAATATCTTTTTAACAATTTTTCATAAAATATCTGATATACTGTATTAGTATTTGTACGAAATTCTAATTGTTGTTGTTGTTGTTCTGGTCTTCAGTCCTGAGACTGGTTTGATGCAGCTCTCCATGCTACTCTATCCTGTGCAAGCTTCTTCATCTCCCAGTATCTACTGAAACCTACATCCTTCTGAATCTGCTTAGTGTATTCATCTCTTGGTCTCCCTCTACGATTTTTACCCTCCACACTGCCCTCCAATGCTAAATTTGTGATCCCTTGATGCCTCAAAACATGTCCTACCAACCGATCCCTTCTTCTAGTCAAGTTGTGCCACAAACTTCTCTTCTCCCCAATCCTATTCAATACCTCATCATTAGTTACGTGATCTACCCACCTTATCTTCAGCATTCTTCTGTAGCACCACATTTCGAAAGCTTCTATTCTCTTCTTGTCCAAACTAGTTATCGTCCATGTTTCACTTCCATACATGGCTACACTCCATACAAATACTTTCGGAAACGACTTCCTGACACTTAAATCTATACTCGATGTTAACAAATTTCTCTTCTTCAGAAACGCTTTCCTTCCCATTGCCAGTCTACATTTTATATCCTCTCTACTTCGACCATCATCGGTTATTTTACTCCCTAAATAGCAAAACTCCTTTACTACTTTAAGTGTCTCATTTCCTAATCTAATTCCCTCTGCATCACCCGACTTAGTTTGACTACATTCCATGATCCTCGTTTTGCTTTTGTTGATGTTCATCTTATATCCTCCTTTCAAGACACTGTCCATTCCGTTCAACTGCTCCTCCAAGTCCTTTGCTGTCTCTGACAGAAATACAATGTCATCGGCGAACCTCAAAGTTTTTACTTCTTCTCCATGAATTTTAATACCTACTCCGAATTTTTCTTTTGTTTCCTTTACTGCTTGCTCAATATACAGATTGAATAACATCGGGGAGAGGCTACAACCCTGTCTTACTCCTTTCCCAACCACTGCTTCCCTTTCATGCCCCTCGACTCTTATAACTGCCATCTGGTTTCTGTACAAACTGTAAATAGCCTTTCGCTGCCTGTATTTTACCCCTGCCACCTTCAGAATTTGAAAGAGAGTATTCCAGTTAACATTGTCAAAAGCTTTCTCTAAGTCTACAAATGCTAGAAACGTAGGTTTGCCTTTTCTTAATCTTTCTTCTAAGATAAGTCGTAAGGTCAGTATTGCCTCACGTATTCCAGTATTTCTACGGAATCCAAACTGATCTTCCCCGAGGTCGGCTTCTACCAGTTTTTCCATTCGTCTATAAAGAATTCGCGTTAGTATTTTGCAGCTGTGACTTATTAAACTGATGGTTCGGTAATTTTCACATCTGTCAACACCTGCTTTCTTTGGGATTGGAATTATTATATTCTTCTTGAAGTCTGAGGGTATTTTGCCTGTCTCATACATCGTGCTCACCAGATGGTAGAGTTTTGTCATGACTGGCTCTCCCGAGGCCATCAGTAGTTCAAATGGAATGTTGTCTACTCCCGGGGCCTTGTTTCGACTCAGGTCTTTCAGTGCTCTGTCAAACTCTTCACGCAGTATCTTATCTCCCATTTCGTCTTCATCTACATCCTCTTCCATTTCCATAATATTGTCCTCAAGTACATCGCCCTTGTATAAACCCTCTATATACTCCTTGAAACCTTTCTGCCTTCCCTTCTTTGCTTAGAACTGGGTTGCCATCTGAGCTCTTGATATTCATACAAGTGGTTCTCTTCTCTCCAAAGGTCTCTTTAATTTTCCTGTAGGCAGTATCTATCTTACCCCTTGTGAGACAAGCGTCTACATCCTTACATTTGTCCTCTAGCCATCCCTGCTTAGCCATTTTGCACTTCCTGTCGAGATCATTTTTGAGACGTTTGTATTCCTTTTTGCCTGCTTCATTTACTGCATTTTTATATTTTCTCCTTTCATCAATTAAATTCAATATTTCTTCTGTTACCCAAGGATTTCTATTAGCCCTCGTCTTTTGACCTACTTGATCCTCTGCTGCCTTCACTACTTCATCCCTCAAAGCTACCCATTCTTCTTCTACTGTATTTCTCTCCCCCATTCCTGTCAATTTTTCCCTTATGCTCTCCCTGAAACTCTGTACAACCTCTGGTTCTTTCAGTTTATCCAGGTCCCATCTCCTTAACTTCCCACCTTTTTGCAGTTTCTTCAGTTTCAATCTGCAGTTCATAACCAATAGATTGTAGTCAGAATCCACATCTGCCCTAGGAAATGTCTTACAATTTAAAACCTGGTTCCTAAATCTCTGTCTTACCATTATATAATCTATCTGATACCTTTTAGTATCTCCAGGATTCTTCCAGGTATACAACCTTCTTTTATGATTCTTGAACCAAGTGTTGGCTATGATTAAGTTATGCTCTGTGCAAAATTCTACCAGGCGGCTTCCTCTTTCATTCCTTCCCCCCAATCCATATTCACCTACTATGTTTCCTTCTCTCCTTTTCCTACTGACGAATTCCAGTCACCCATGACTATTAAATTTTCGTCTCCCTTCACTACCTGAATAATTTCTTTTATCCCGTCATACATTTCATCTATTTCTTCATCATCTGCAGAGGTAGTTGGCATATAAACTTGTACTAATGTAGTAGGCATGGGCTTTGTGTCTATCTTGGCCACAATAATGCGTTCACTACGCTGTTTGTAGTAGCTAACCCGCACTCCTATTTTTTTATTCATTATTAAACCTACTCCTGCATTACCCCTATTTGATTTTGTATTTATAACCCTGTAATCACCTGATCAAAAGTCTTGTTCCTCCTGCCACCGAACTTCACTAATTCCCACTATATCTAACTTTAACCTATCCATTTCCCTTTTTAAATATTCTAACCTACCTGCCCGATTAAGGGATCTGATATTCCACGCTCCGATCCGTAGAACGCCAGTTTTCTTTCTCCTGATAACGAGAAATTCTAATTACAACACTTATTAACGCTGACGCAGGGAAACATTGATACCAACTCTTACTCTCACAAATGTTAGATTAATCATTAATAAACATGAAAGAAACCTTACATTGAAAATTTCTCAATCTTGAATGAGAAATCTAAGCATCCCTAATATTGATGTCTAATTCAAGAATGATTCTAACTACTCGCGACTGCGGTCTGAGCAAATAAAATATTACCTTCATTCCTGTTCATACTCTTTTCATTCTAAATCTCTAATCAAATCCTACTCCCCTGTTTCACTATATTCAAACACAATTCATTTCAACTTAAACACAGACGCACGTAACATTACGTCTACATTGTCACGATTGCTCTGCTCGGCATCTGTCACATTACCGCTGTAACGATAGAACTCCCGCGCCTCCTCGCTGCCAAGCAGCGATGACAAAACAGAGCATCTTCCAGCGACACAGATTCTCTGATCAAGACTGTTCGTGAATGATTACCGACTGAAAATTTTCGCTTGGCGTTTGAGACATCCAGAGTATGTAGAAATTAAATAAATGCAAATATCAAACTCCCAGTAGTCCTTTCTCGACGGAAAATGCCGGGATGGTGCCTTTGAGCCCGAGGATGATAGATATCAACCCCTAATCTTGATTTCTTGTCTGTTTCTCTCACGCTCTCACTGCCTGTGCCTCTGTTCCACACTCTACATCTGCACTCGAAAAGCCACCTCATGCTCTGTAGCTGTGGCGATTCTGTATATGCCACTGTCACTTGAACCCAAAGTGGTGTCAACTAAAAAGGGCGGCTGTTCTCCCCCGAATGGTCGCCTCCCGGCCCACAATGCCATACGATCATTTCCATTTTTTCCCTTTATTCCAGTGACGAAAGGGGAAAGGTGGCTGTTCAATCTCACTCTCATTTTAAATGCATGTTTTATCTGGTAAACTTGCGTGTGTGCAATCGGGTTCCCGGGTTCGATTCCCGGCGGGGTCAGGGATTTTCTCTGCCTCGTGATGACTAGGTGTTGTGTGATGTCCTTAGGTTAAGTAGTTCTTAGGTTAAGTAGTTCTTAGTTCTAGGGGACTGATGACCATAGCTGTTAAGTCGCATAGTGCTCAGAGCCATTTGAACTTTGCGTGTGTTCTCCTCAGGTGGTTTTTGCTGTGTTTTGTAGCCAGTTCGGAAGAGAGTACAGATTCTGCAGCCTTATTGACACAGTCCAGTCACATTATTTTCAAGTCAACGAGCAACAAACCAGCACAAACGGCAGGTTCCAGCATTTCCCGCGTTGGGTGGGGTGGGGGGTGGTGGGAGGGTGTGGGGGGCGGGGGAATGCAGATTGTAGTGCGCTCGTCGTCATAATGAGTGCGGTTTACCTCACTTATGATCATTGCCTTTAGAGCCAAGGCTGGAAGCATCTCTGACACGGTTTAAGTTTGTTAACTGTTCGCATGCTACCGTGGTTAAAATACACGCGCATGGCAAAATAGTGCTATACGAAACCGACGACGAGGCAAGTATGGTGCACGATGGGCCAAAGATGACTAAGGCTGCGGGGACGTTTACGGGCGAATAGACTTCCAACTGTTCAGTAACTGAATGCCCAGACGAGCCAACCGTCTACCCAACAGTCGCTCCTCAACGACCGTTCACACAACACCGCTGCGAACAGCCCTCCGCTGCCGGCACCTGTTTGATATACCAATGGTGACTGCTATTCTTTAGCGACGAAGGCTGGAATTTTCAGGACAATACCACAACTGAACGTCCACTGAGTGGCGATAGGCGCCCTTTTCACATGAAACGCGTTTTAGGCTCCAGCAGACAGATGGCCGTTAGCGTGTACAGCCCTGCAACAGTCGTCGGAAGAGTCCAGGCTGGAGGTGGGAGTGTTATGGTCTGGTGAATGTTTCCTGGGTATTCCCTGGGGGATTTCGTCATTCTACAGGGCACAACGGATCTACAGAAGTATGCATCTATCCTTCGAGACCATGTCCACCACAGCCGGCCGTTGTAGCCGAGCGGATCTAGGCGCCTCAGTCCGGAACCGCACTGCTGTTACGGTCGCAGGCTCGAATCCTGCCTCGGGCATGGATGTGTGTGATGTCCTTAGGTTAGTTAGGTTTAAGTAGTTCTGAGTCTATTGGACTGATGACCTCAGATATTACGTCCCATAGTGCTCAGAGCCATTTGAACTATGTCCACCACAACATACAGTTTGTTGCTTCCTCAGCTCGATGGCATCTACCAGCAGGACAATGCAATGTGTCACACAGCTCGCAATGTACTTTTATGTACTTTGCTCGGAGAGCACCAGTAAGACTTTACCACTCTCAGCTAGCCACCAAACTCTCCGGATTAACAGCTAACTGACAAACTGTGCCACCATTTCGGTCTGTCTGTTCGTGCCCTGGATCTTCAAACGAAGAAACCCACTGCAGCTGGCCACGACACTGGAGCGACAGAGATCCACATCCCTGTCGAAACCTTCAACAACCTTCTTCCAGGACGTCCGCACTGCAAAAGGTGGTTATTCAGGTCTCTCAACAGGTGGTCGCATTAATGCTTCACTTTCCTCTCTCCGTCCACTCATTTTCAAAGAATAATCTCTACAGCTATGAATGTGTGGGTGTTTGTCTCTAGTCAGGTTTAACAAAGAGTTTCGTTTGGAGTCAAACCGTCCTCGTTTGTTTCTCTGCAAAGTATTAGTAGTGAGATCAGCTACCTCTTCCTTAACCAGTAAATTGTTTTCACGGCTTCTGCGATTGGCTGACCTGTTTGAACGGTTGGCAAAGTTGATTTTAGCTGGATGTGGAGGGAGAGGGGGGAGTCGTCAGTGTAACAGCTACTTGTAGGTTGTTTTGGAGATAATCTTGGACCAGGTTCCAGTGTGGTAATGTTCGTCATAAAATGCTTTGATACATTTTGTGTTTCGGTTACCGAGGACAATAACTGTCTTTTGTTATGCAGTTTCGATAAATGTTCGGAAGTGTTTTTCATTTTGAATCGCCGGCCGGGGTGGTCGAGCGGTTCTAGGCGCTACAGTCTGGAACCGCGCGACCGCTACGGTCGCAGGTTCGAATCCTGCCTCGGGCATGGATGTGTGTGATGTCCTTAGGTTAGTTAGGTTTAAGTAGTTCTAAGTTCTAGGGGACTGATGACCTCAGAAATTCCCATAGTGCTCATAGCCATTTTGAATCGTAGAGTTTTTCCAGAGTATTCCTTGTGAGTGGTTCCCATAGCTGAGTTCTTCTTAACATCATACAAATATGGTCCATGTGCCATCAGCCCTGATGCTTCTCCACTTGAAAATGCCTTCTCGTTTGTTTAGAGGTAGTGTTTCTTTTAAGTTTCATAGCGTGACGATAGTGATAGTAATTTATAAAAGCACTCCGTCTTCAGGCAACGAGTGGCCTACCGGGACCATCCGACCGCCGTGTCATCCTCAGTGGAGGATGCGGATAGGAGGGGCGTGGGATCAGCACACCGCTCTGCCGGTCGTTATGATGGTACTCATGACCGAAGACGCTACTAATCGGGCGAGTAGCTCCTCAATGGGCATCGCGAGGCTGAGTCCACCACGAAAAATGGCAACAGCGAATGTCGGCTGGATGGTCACCCATCCAAATGCCGTCCACGTCCAACTGCGCTTAACTTCGATGATCTCACGGGAACCGGCGTATCCACTGTGGCAAGGCCATTGCCTGATAGTAATTTATGCCTTACCAAATTTCGGCGGAAAGCTTTGACTTTGACTTAAGCCCCTTTGTAGCACAAGGTATTGCTCTGGTGTGATTAAACAGTTGAGGAAGAAGTTTTATTCATTTCTGCTATTATGTTACCAGCATCTGTTTCACTATTAGAGAAATATTATTCTCCATTTTAGTCTGAATGCCAGCATTCACGTCACTACCTTTGAGACCATTCGTGCTGGTGTTCCATTTCAACTCTGTAGTAAATTCACACTCTTAATCGGTGTTGCGTTTCAAATGACTCTTTCGCCACCGCACAACCTCCAATGGTCCCGCCAGAAGCAGCAAATTTCAAGTCAATATATGATGAATGTCTGAGAAGGACATATTGACGCTGTACAGTGAAGGAATTTTACTGGGGTCTAACTTCTGATCAAGTTAATCTTAGCGCCTCGATAAAATTCGAAAAGTATTCCAGATGTACGACATTGTGTGTCTGGTAGCTAAGAGTAAAACTGAAGGTATGTTAATTAATTGCTTCTTTATTTCGCTAGCGTAAGGTAAACATCAATATCCATGCAGTACGGTAACTTACGTTATTACTCATGCATAATTGTAAGCAGTCCTCCTGAGTTACTTAATGCAAGCGGGGCGATATCAGAGATGAACAGAAATAATAGTGGACCGGTATTACATTTTTCCCACCACATTACGAATCGGACAGCAGTCGTCCACTCAGCTTCCCGCCAAGTTTTTGATAAACGTTCTAACGTTGGTGGTAACCTCGTAACGGCGCGCGAGGACAGCTATTGTC
The DNA here is from genome assembly GCF_023864275.1 of Schistocerca cancellata. Classification (NCBI taxonomy): domain Eukaryota; kingdom Metazoa; phylum Arthropoda; class Insecta; order Orthoptera; family Acrididae; genus Schistocerca; species Schistocerca cancellata. Next base: position 748,727,706 of record NC_064630.1, read on the forward strand.
GCTCATTGTCGGTAACAGCCAGAGCTCCCCAAGTTTACCTTCGTGGTCTTCTCACAAGATGTAGAGGAGAGTCGTGCAGTATCGGCTGGCTTAAGTTTTTGACTTTACTGTGTGACTGTTGTGATTATTCGGAATAATAGTAAACTATTCTCTTACCTCAAGGCAAGCTCTATGAATAACTTAGGGTAAAAATCTATATTTTTTATTTACAGTACCTAATTAAATCGAAAAAATTAAAGAGCTACAATCACAAGACTAGGAGGAAGTATTTTGCTATATCGGCCACTGTCTTCTCTGTGATACATCTACACCTACATGGATACTCTGCAAATCACACTTCAGTGGCTGGAAAAGGATTCATCAAACAACCTTCGCAATAATTTCCTATTATTCCAGTCTCTAACAGCGCACAGGAAAACGAACACCTGTATCTTTCCGTGCGAGATTTGATTTCCCTTATTTTATTCTGATAATCGTTCCTCCATATATCGGTCGGAGTCAACAAAATATTTTCTCATTCGTAGGAGAAGAAAATTCGTGGGAAGATTCCGCCACGACGAAAAAGTCTTTGTTTTAATGGTGTCCAACCCAAATCCTGTATAATGTCACTGACACTCTCTCCCCTATATCGCGATAATGCAAAACGTGCTGCACTGATTTGAACTTTCTCGATGTACTCTGCTAATCCTACCTGGTAAGGATCCCAGACCGCACAGCAATACTCCAAAAGAGGACGGACAAGCGTAGTGTAGGCAGTCTCTTTAGTGGATCTGCCCATTTCCTAAGCGTTCTGCCAATAAAACGCAGTCTTTGGTTTGCCTTCCCCACAATATTTATTTTTTCGTAACTGTAATTCCTAGGTATTTAGTTCAATTTACGGCCTTGAGATTTGAGTGATTGACCCTGTAAGCGAAGTCTAACGAGTTCCTTTCAGCACTCGTGTGGATGACTTCATGCTTCGCACTATTTAGGGTCAAATGCCAATTTACGCGCGCACTATTTAGGGTCAAATGCCAATTTACGCGCGATTCAGATATATTTGCTATGACGTTTCGTAATTGCTTTTGATCTTCTGGTGAGTTTACTAGCAAATAACGACAGCATCATTTGCAAAGAACCAAAGAACCTAAAACTGCTGCTCAGATTGTCTCCTACATTGTTTATATTGATAAGGAACAGCGGAGGACCTGTAACACTACCTTGGGGAACGCCAGTAATCGCTTCTGTTTTATTCGATGACTTTCCGTCAATTACTACGATCTGTGACCTCACTGACAGGAAATCTTCGATCGAATTACATAATTAAGACGGTATGACATAAGCACGCAATTTCACTACAAGCCACTTGCGTGACACAGTGTCAAAGGCCATTTGGAAACATAGAAATATGGAATCAATTTGTGTGTAAAGAGCTAGTTGTGTTTCACAAGAACGATGTTTTCTAAATCCTCGTTGACTCTGTGTCAACACACAGTTCTCTTAGAGGCAATTCATACTGTTCAGACACAATGTACACTCCTGGAAATGGAAAAAAGAACACATTGACACCGGTGTGTCAGACCCACCATACTTGCTCCGGACACTGCGAGAGGGCTGTACAAGCAATGATCACACGCACGGCACAGCGGACACACCAGGAACCGCGGTGTTGGCCGTCGAATGGCGCTAGCTGCGCAGCATTTGTGCACCGCCGCCGTCAGTGCCAGCCAGTTCGCCGTGGCATACGGAGCTCCATCGCAGTCTTTAACACTGCTAGCATGCCGCGACAGCGTGGACGTGAACCGTATGTGCAGTTGACGGACTTTGAGCGAGGGCGTATAGTGGGCATGCGGGAGGCCGGGTGGACGTACCGCCGAATTGCTCAACACGTGGGGCGTGAGGTCTCTACAGTACATCGATGTTGTCGCCAGTGGTCGGCGGAAGGTGCACGTGCCCGTCGACCTGGGACCGGACCGCAGCGACGCACGGATGCACGCCAAGACCGTAGGATCCTACGCAGTGCCGTAGGGGACCGCACCGCCACTTCCCAGCAAATTAGGGACACTGTTGCTCCTGGGGTATCGGCGAGGACCATTCGCAACCGTCTCCATGAAGCTGGGCTACGGTCCCGCACACCGTTAGGCCGTCTTCCGCTCACGCCCCAACATCGTGCAGCCCGCCTCCAGTGGTGTCGCGACAGGCGTGAATGGAGGGACGAATGGAGACGTGTCGTCTTCAGCGATGAGAGTCGCTTCTGCCTTGGTGCCAATGATGGTCGTATGCGTGTTTGGCGCCGTGCAGGTGAGCGCCACAATCAGGACTGCATACGACCGAGGCACACAGGGCCAACACCCGGCATCATGGTGTGGGGAGCGATCTCCTACACTGGCCGTACACCACTGGTGATCGTCGAGGGGACACTGAATAGTACACGGTACATCCAAACCGTCATTGAACCCATCGTTCTACCATTCCTAGACCGGCAAGGGAACTTGCTGTTCCAACAGGACAATGCACGTCCGCATGTATCCCGTGCCACCTAACGTGCTCTAGAAGGTGTAAGTCAACTACCCTGGCCAGCAAGATCTCCGGATCTGTCCCCCATTGAGCATGTTTGGGACTGGATGAAGCGTCGTCTCACGCGGTCTGCACGTCCAGCACGAACGCTGGTCCAACTGAGGCGCCAGGTGGAAATGGCATGGCAAGCCGTTCCACAGGACTACATCCAGCATCTCTACGATCGTCTCCATGGGAGAATAGCAGCCTGCATTGCTGCGAAAGGTGGATATACACTGTACTAGTGCCGACATTGTGCATGCTCTGTTGCCTGTGTCTATGTGCCTGTGGTTCTGTCAGTGTGATCATGTGATGTATCTGACCCCAGGAATGTGTCAATTAAGTTTCCTCTTCCTGGGACAATGAATTCACGGTGTTCTTATTTCAATTTCCGGGAGTGTATATTTATAAACCCTGCTGCATATCGACGTTAGTCCGCAGCCCGTGGTCGTGCGGTAGCGTTCTCGCTTCCCACGTTCGGGTTCCCGGGTTCGATTCCTGGCCGGCTCAGGGTTTTCTCTGCCTCGCGATGACTTGGGGTTGTGTGCTGTCCTTAGGTTAGTTAGGTTTAAGTAGTTCTAGGGGACTGATGACCATAGCTGTTAAGTTCCATAGTGCTCAGAGCCATTTGAACCATTTTTTATCGACGTTAGTGATATGGGCCTGTAATTTAGCGGATTACACCTACTACCTTTCTTGAATATTAGTGTGACCTGTGTAGCTTTCCAGTACTTGGGTACGGATCTTTTGTCGAGTGAGCTGTTTTATATGATTGTTAAGTACGGAGATATTGCTTTAGCATTCTGTGAAAGGAACTTAAGTGTTGTACAGTCTGGGGCAGAAGACCTGTTTTTATTATGTGATAATGTCGGTTGCTGATGATACACTGCACTGATACTTATTGAATAACAATAGAACACCTAAGCATGGCAACTTATTGTTACTATTTCAGCACAGTATACCGATGTTTAGCTCGTCGTTTTAAGAGATTCCAAATGAAATACGGAATATTCTCCTGACCAGCGCATCCAGCATGAGGCCTGCTTCTACACTGGTTGTGCAGCACCCAGACTTTTACACATGACTCCATACATATACACTTTTCAGTCTCTTTTATTAACGCACTATTTCCAGCATATTCTACGTTGCTTCGCGGATTAGGACTTTGCTCTTCATGGTCACTCTTTGGTTATTTATGTTATTTTGGACCATCCCACTTCAATTCAGCTTTTTAACGCTCTTTCAAACTTAATTTCATTGCTTCTAATCTCTCCTCCACGATTGTGATATGTTTCTTTCCCAATTGCTGAAAAAATTCAGTTCCAACCGTTGCGGTCATTTCTTTTTATACATAACCTTGCTCACAGCCATTTCCATGCACACTCCATTCCATTTTTCTCTTACTTTTTTCTCATTTTCCTCCATTTCAATATAAAAAGAAATAAGAAGAGTAAAATGTATTTCCTCTATTTCAATATAAAAAGAAATAAGAAGAGTAAAATGTAATTAAGAACTGAAATTACTCTTGGCCCATAGTGAAAGACATTCGAGTGGCCGATACTTCACGACAAACACCCAGTAGATTATAGTCATATTGTACATTCTTTTATGGAAATTATTTAATTTCATTGCTTCTAATCTCTCCTCCTCGATTGTGATATGTTTCTTTCCCAATTGCTGAAAAATTTTCGCTCCCACCGTTGCGGTCATTTCTGTTTATACATAACCTTGCTCACAGCCATTTCCATGCGCTATTGATTCCATTTTCCTCTTACATTTTTCTGATTTTCCTCCATTTCAGTATAGAAAGAAGTGAGAAGAATAAAATGTAATTTAGAAGCTGATGTTACTCCTGACTCATAGTGAAAGACATTCGAGTGGCCGATACTTCACGACGAACACCCAGTAGATTCTAGTTATATTGTACATTCTTTTACAGAAATTATCATGAAACGCTTGCTAGATGCCATTCTTTACATCACATGTTGACCGAAATGTAGCCACGAAATCACTCCCGTTAAAAACTGGTACATAGGCCCCATTATACCGTGCGGGCGCTAAGAGCTGCAATAACACCATCAAGCACTTAGAGCAGACTGCGCGCTGGTGGGAGGAAGAAGATATCCGACTCCTGTGCACATGGATACACAAGCTTGCTTGTTCTCGCTGTACGCTTCTGCCATTTGGAGGCGAAAGGGGAAATGCCAGCAGTGGTCACTAGCGTTAACCGGCCGATACTGCATGACCCTCCCCAACGCAGAACGAAACCATAAATTGCTTTAATTTTCTAGAAACGGGCACTCTAAAATTTTTGGCAGTAGACCACGTCATGCCGCTGGTACTGTATGAGCGTCTATGTCACTCTTGTGTCTACTATGTGAACCTATGTCGAAACGTGCAGCTCTTCTTTGGATGTTCTGTGCTTCTTTCATCAAGCATATATGGTATGCGTACCTGACTTGCGAGCAGTATTCAAGTATCTGTCGAAAAAGCGTTTTGTGGGCTGCGTCCTTGTTAGGCTGCACTTCCTTAGGTTTCTTGAAATGCATCTCAGCCCGTCTGTCATTGCTCTTTAAATCACTCCTTGTGCATACTCACAGATACTTAATACAAAAGATTGATTCCAGTGATTGTTCAGTAATCATATAATTATGCTATGTTTGTTGTTCTCAAATATTACTCCACAATTCGTTACATTTCTTTATATTGAGGGGCAACAGCGAACTCTTCCGCCAAATCTCGTCCTGTATTTTACTCTGACTTTCAAGCATTGCGATTTCTCTGTATGAAACAGCATTATCACGGAACGTACGACGTTATCGAGTAAGTCATTTATATCCGAACTCTAAACAGCGATGCTCTATGGCACGCTCTTGGAAAACGCCTGAAGCTATTACTGAGCGATATTTCTCTCCGTTATAACGACGATCTATTTGAGAGAAATTCATAAATTTAAACAAAATACAGTCTGATATTTCGCATGCCAGTATTTGGTTCATTAGGTGATAGTGTGGAACTGTATCGAATGCCTTGCGGAAGTCAAGAAAGGCGGCGTCAATCAGGGCTCCCGCACGTACTGCTTTCTGGGTCTCTTCCTCTATCTCTCACTGTCTCCACTTGTGTGTGTGTGTGTGGGAGGGAGTGGGGGCTTTGTGTGTGTGTTTGTGTGTGTGTGTGTGTGTGTATGTGTGTGCGTGTGGGTGTGTGTGTGTGTATGCTCACGCGAGTTTTGCTTCATCATTCATCTGTCTAATTCACATGCATCCTCTTTCTTTGTCGAAATTATTTTAAATGTCTGCTGTGAATAGGTCTATCTGATCCTGATGTAAATGGCTATAATATCGTTTTTCACTTTTTCATGATGACAAGAAGCGACAGAAAGTTAAGCAAATGGATAAGAGTAAAGCTAGCAGTCGAGGGGACATGATAGTAGTGATGGGCTGGGCGTCCAGCGAGACGAACTCGTATGCCATGGACTGAGGAGATTCTGTGAGCTATTTCCTGGAACAACATATCACCTGGGTGACGACTTAATGCAGTATGGACTGATGACGTAGGGACACATCCAAGAGAAAATTTGTGTCCTATAAAGTTCGTAACGTATGGTGAATTCTTGAAGAGGTTTATATTCAGCAGTGGATGACAGAAAATTCTGATTGTGATTATGATGATGGATTATTCGAATTTTAACAGTTGTAGTACGAAATGAACAATTCTGATACTAAATGTAACTGGGTTTTCTCCTTGATGCTGTCAATTGCCAGGATGAGCATTCTCAAGCATTCTGTCAGGATGAAAATATTAAATAAATAAACTTTTCTCTCTTAACAACATGTGGGCAGGGTGGGTTCTTCCTTGGCTCGGGTATGAGGTAGAATGAAACAGCATTTTTACATAAGATAACTTTTATTGGAAGTTTCGTATAACTGTATCTTACTGGGACGTTCTGGTTCGGAGAGCGGCAGCCGTGTCGTTTGCGTAGCCTTCTGCTGCGGCAGCGTCGGCGGCGGCGGCGGCGGCGTCTGATTACGCGTAGCGGTGTGTATCTCGTGTCGCCGTCTCGCCCAGCTGGCCGAAGACGCGCAGCGCGAGGTGGCCCGTTTAATTATTGCGAGCGACGTCGTGCATCGGATGGTGAAACCCTGAATGTGGCGTCCCAGTGTTTCTCTTCTCTAAGCGGCCGCGTGAGTTGTGCGTCGACCAGCGGAGCGGCGCGGCGGGGGAAGGCCAGTGTCCCGGACTCGAACCACGGACTCCCGCTTGCCAGTCTTCGGCTGTCAGGTCTTCATCCCAGCTCACAGGTGACTGCTGATGTGAGGCCGTCTCCTTCCCGTCCTCACGAGTCACCCGGGTGCGTAAAATCAGACTTCAAATACCTTTTAACTTCTGTCTTCTGGCGCTGAGGCTGCTGCTTGCTATTCCATTACAGTGGCGGACTTGGTGCGTCTGTGCATGATGTAGTCTCTTCTTGCATGACGGTCTTCAGCACCGAAACTGACTTAAAACAACTGCTACGCTTCTTCGTCTTCTTCGTCGCTCGTCTCCGTCTTCGTCTTCCGTCTTCGTCTTCATCTGTCGGGCCCACTGCGTCTTGCGTATTTATTCACTTCAGTTCACTGGAGGTGAACGACTTCACGGCCATTGCCTCTTCTGTCACGTTGAAAAGCTTCTCGAAGAATCTTCTTAACGTCGGTCATTGGCTCTTGGGATGTAGGCGAGGGTCTTTGCTCACATGCGACAACTGAGAAACACGTGAGCCGGTCGGGCGATGCCCTGACGGCTGAATCGACAGCGCCCGCTTATGTGGAACTTGCTGACTTCACGGTCATTGTCTCTTCTGTTATGCTGTTCTGCCCGCTGAATGCCAGTATGTAACTCTCTAAACTAAACCAAGTTTTTCATTTATATTCTAATTTCTACTTCACTTTGATTTCACTAATTTATTCACTTAAGTACCACTCAACAGAATATACATTTTTTCCAAGAACATTTTATTTATTCCTACATTATCGATCTGTAACGCCTTCGCAGTGCTTTCATGATAATATACGGGCTGATTCTTTCCACTGTCTGCAAACTATTGGGACTGATCGATGAGAGGACATGGAACAAAAAAATTCTAATTAACTTATCTCCGGAGGGGCATGGTTTCCATGCTAGAGACTATTTATTCAGTCATACCTTGTTACCGAGACTGCGGCCTAATAAGCGTTGTTTCATGCACCACGGGTGCATTACGTATGGTTTCCTTCTAGAGGGTGGTACTGTTCCTCATATGTCGTGTGCTATCGCCCTCTCCTGCCATAGTAATTGGTAATGTTGTGACTGATTCATTTTACATGCTGCCTCACCTCACAGTGGATGTGATACACCGTTGTGCACAATGGTCGCATATTCGAATCGAGAGCTTGCCGACAAGGTGTTTATTTATCGGAAACGCAAATGGCAACGGGCGTCAAACAGCAACAGGAGACATATCCCCGTTAACAACAATCACAGAATTCAATATCTGCAGCAGTATTTCGCCGGTTGTCTGAGACAGGGTCATTTCAGGTAGCAGGAAATCATCAAGGACATACCCGAAATGTTGGGACACCTGACTTGGAGCAAGATGTGATTAACGCTGTGGAAGGTGACCGCCGTGTCAGTACCAAACACTTGATCCATCAGTATAGGTTAAACCAGGCGACCATGTAGAACATTCTCCATGACAGCTGTTACTATCCTTACCACGCACAGGGTGTGCAGGGCTTACTAGCGACAAACTTTCCACATCGGGAACACTTTTGTCACTATTTTCTTCACCAAGCAACCGCGCTTCCGGGATTTGTGTCATCTGTCCTACTCACAGATGAGGCCATGCTTAAACGGAGTGGTACTTCCAACTTTCATAACAGTCATCTGTGAGATACTATGCAGAACCCCCATGATATAGCGACAGCGAATCATTAGCATCGGTGCAGCAGGAATGTGTGAGCCAGGATTACTGGTTACTGTAGTTTGGGATCAGTCTTCCTTCCACGTCACCTAACAGGCCGGAACTGGCGGCATTTCTTGCGGGTGACACTACCTCCCCTGCTGCAAGAAGTACCATTGATGATTCGTAAGGTTATGTAGCTGCTACATGAAGGTGCTCCAGCCCACTTGGCCGTTAACTTCCGAACGCTTCTCAGTTTTGTCTTCCCTGGTCGATGTATCTGATATGGTGCCAACTGCATGGCCTGCTGATTCGCTGGATCACAGCCTGTGCGATTTCTGGTTATGGGGCCATATCAAAAGTATCGTGTATGCAGAGCCCATTCCACATGTGGAGACACTGGCGCAAGCTATTCATACTATCTTTGACACTGTTCCAATGCAGCCTGGCCGGTGTGGACCTGTGAGACAGAAAATTCTATGAACACACATGCGTTGAGGCATGTAGTAACCTTTTTCTACACATACTGTAACTGTATAGCTAACACTTGGTTTAAGAATCATGATAGAAGGTTGTATACATGGAAGAACCCGGGAGATACTAAAAGGTATCAGATAGATTATATAATGGTAAGACAGAGATTTAGGAACCAGGTTTTAAATTGTAATACATTTCCAGGGGCAGATGTGGACTCTGACCACAATCTACTGGTTATGACCTGTAGATTAAAACTGAAGAAACTGCAAAAAGGTGGGAATTTAAGGAGATGGGACCTGGATAAACTGAAAGAACAAGAGGTTGTACAGAGTTTTAGGGAGAGCATAAGGGAACAATTGACAGGAATGGGGGAAAGAAATACAGTAGAAGAAGAATGGGTAGCTTTGAGGGATGAAGTAGTGAAGGCAGCAGAAGATCAAGTAGGTCAAAAGACCAGGGCTCTTAGAAATCCTTGGGTAACAGAAGAAATATTGAATTTAATTGATGAAAGGAGAAAATATAAAAATGCAGTTAATGAAGCAGGCAAAAAGGAATACAAACGTCTCAAAAATGAGATCGACAGGAAGTGCAAAATGGATAAGCAGGGATAGCTAGAGGACAAATGTAAGGATGTAGAGGCTTATTTCACTAGGGGTAAGATAGATACTGCCTACAGGAAAATGAAAGAGATCTTTGGAGATAAGAGAACCACTTGTATGAACATCAGGAGCTCAGATGCAAACCCAGTTCTAAGCAAAGAAGGGAAAGCAGAAAGGTGGAAGGAGTATATAGAGGGTCTATACAAGGGTGATGTACTTGAGGACAATATTATGGATATGGAAGAGGATGTAGATGAAGATGAAATGGGAGATACGATACTGCGTGAAGAGTTTGACAGAGCACTGAAAGACCTGAGTCGAAACAAGGCCCTCGGAGTAGACAACATTCCATTGGAACTACTGACGGCCTTGGGAGAGCCAGTCCTGACAAAACTCTACCATCTGGTGAGCAAGATGTATGAAACAGGCGAAATACCCTCAGACTTCAAGAAGAATATAATAATTCCAATCCCAAAGAAAGCAGGTGTTGACAGATGTGAAAATTACCGAACAATCAGTTTAATAAGCCACAGCTGCAAAATACTAACACGAATTCTTTACAGACGAATGGAAAAACTAGTAGAAGCCGACCTAGGGGAAGATCAGTTTGGATTCCGTAGAAATATTGGAACACGTGAGGCAATACTGACCCTACGACTTATCTTAGAAAATAGATTAAGGAAAGGAAAACCTACGTTTCTAGCATTTGTAGCCTTAGAGAAAGTTTTGACGGTGTTGACTGGAATACTCTCCTTCAAATGCTACAGGTGGCAGGGGTAAAATACAGGGAGCGAAAGGCTATTTACAATTTGTACAGAAACCCGATGGCAGTTATAAGAGTCGAGGGACATGAAAGGGAAGCAGTGGTTGGGAAGGGAGTGAGGCAGGGTTGTAGCCTCTCCGCGATGTTATTCAATCTGTATATCGAGCAAGCAGTAAAGGAAACAAAAGAAAAATTCGGAGTAGGTATTAAAATCCATGGAGAAGAAATAAAAACCTTGAGGTTTGCCGATGACATTGTAATTCTGTCAGAGACAGCAAAGGACCTGGAAGTGCAGTTGAACGGAATGGACAGTGTCTTGAAAGGAGATATAAGATGAACATCAACAAAAGCAAAACGAGGATAATAGAATGTAGTCGAATTAAGTCGGGTGATTCTGAGGGAATTAGATTAGGAAATGAGACACTTAAAGTAGTAAAGGAGTTTTGCTATTTCGGGAGCAAAATAACTGATGATGGTCGAAGTAGAGAGGATATAAAATGTAGACTGGCAATGGCAAGGAAAGCGTTTCTGAAGAAGAGAAATTTGTTAACATCGAGTATAGATTTAAGTGTCAGGAAGTCATTTCTGAAAGTATTTGTATGGAGTGTAGCCATGTATGGAAGTGAAACATGGACGGTAAATACACTCCTGGAAATTGAAATAAGAACACCGTGAATTCATTGTCCCAGGAAGGGGAAACTTTATTGACACATTCCTGGGGTCAGATACATCACATGATCACACTGACAGAACCACAGGCACATAGACACAGGCAACAGAGCATGCACAATGTCGGCTCTAGTACAGTGTATACCCACTTTTCGCAGCAATGCAGGCTGCTATGCTCCCATGGAGACGATCGTAGAGATGCTGGATGTAGTCCTGTGGAACGGCTTGCCATGCCATTTCCACCTGGCGCCTCAGTTGGACCAGCGTTCGTGCTGGACGTGCAGACCGCGTGAGACCACGCTTCATCCTGTCCCAAACATGCTCAATGGGGGACAGATCCGGAGATCTTGCTGGCCAGGGTAGTTGACTTACACCTTCTAGAGCACGTTGGGTGGCACGGGATACATGCGGACGTGCATTGTCCTGTTGGAACAGCAAGTTCCCTTGCCGGTCTAGGAATGGTAGAACGATGGGTTCGATGACGGTTTGGTTGTACCGTGCACTATTCAGTGTCCCCTCGACGATCACCAGTGGTGTACGGCCAGTGTAGGAGATCGCTCCCCACACCATGATGCCGGGTGTTGGCCCTGTGTGCCTCGGTCGTATGCAGTCCTGATTGTGGCGCTCACCTGCACGGCGCCAAACACGCATACGACCATCATTGGCACCAAGGCAGAAGCGACTCTCATCGCTGAAGACGACACGTCTCCATTCGTCCCTCCATTCACGCCTGTCGCGACACCACTGGAGGCGGGCGGCACGATGTTGAGGCGTGAGCGGAAGACGGCCTAACGGTGTGCGGGACCATAGCCCAGCTTCATGGAGACGGTTGCGAATGGTCCTCGCCGATACCCCAGGAGCAACAGTGTCCCTAATTTGCTGGGAAGTGGCGGTGCGGTCCCCTACGGCACTGCGTAGCATCCTACGGTCTTGGCGTGCATCCGTGCGTCGCTGCGGTCCGGTCCCAGGTCGACGGGCACGTGCACCTTCCGCCGACCACTGGCGACAACATCGATGTACTGTGGAGATCTCACGCCCCACGTGTTGAGCAATTCGGCGGTACGTCCACCCGGCCTCCCGCATGCCCACTATACGCCCTCGCTCAAAGTCCGTCAACTGCACATACGGTTCACGTCCACACTGTCGCGGCATGCTAGCAGTGTTAAAGACTGCGATGGAGCTCCGTATGCCACGGCTAACTGGCTGACACTGACGGCGGCGGTGCACAAATGCTGCGCAGCTAGCGCCATTCGACGGCCAACACCGCGGTTCCTGGTGTGTCCGCTGTGCCGTGCGTGTGATCATTGCTTGTACAGCCCTCTCGCAGTGTCCAGAGCAAGTATGGTGGGTCTGACACACCGGTGTCAATGTGTTCTTTTTTCCATTTCCAGGAGTGTATATATGTATATTCAGTTCACCCTCTTACATTATATCAGCAATACCACTGCACATAAGCTCATCAGAACGGTCACACCTAGAACCCTGAAAGGAATTAGAGTATCAAATGGTATCAGCTTCTGAAAGCAAAATGAAGAGCATCTCGCTACAGTCCACATGAAGTGCTCACTGCGCCTGCCTCAAAAGCATACCGTAGAGTATGCAAAACACACCGTCTTCCACTGAGCATAATGGAAAGCACTGTCTTCTATTTCCGTACTATAGACCCACACTGTTAATGACCTCGAGCGTATCAACTCCCTTTTATTTTACCGATGATTAATTATAGGTCGTGGCTGCATTAAATTTAATGGGGAAGATGTGCGCCCTACCATTCTCAGTGCCAAGAACACTTTTCTTTTATTAAATTCTACGCTCTTTTAGGTGAATTCCGGCTTCATTAGAATTATCCTGTCACAAGGACCACCACTGCATCAACAGATTTTAGAAAAATTGATCCACGGGAAAAAATCAGACTGACACGGTTGTGTGGTCTTATGCATCGATGAACGTCTGCCAACGTTCTTGTGATACGATAATTTTGACGACAAAGGCACATGCTTTCAGAACGTGTAAATTAAACCTTAATACTTTTCTGCTGTGAATGTTTTAACCTAGATGTTAATTTTAAAATGTCTGCTTCCGTTATGACATTTTCTGGTGTTATTGACAAAACTATTTATTTATTTGCCTGTGTGTAGTCGTGTTCATAGAGTTAGCAAACAGCAGATGGCGCTTTCCTTCTTAGTGCCACTTTTTTTTAGGAAGTACTGAACTTCGTGGCGTCTAAACGACCCCAAAGTTTATATTTCCCTTGGTTACATTTTGTGTGAATTGTGGTTTCAGTAGTTAATGTACGCGGCCTGCAGCGCCTCAGTCAGTTAGTTTGAAAGATGTATAACAGTTGGCTAATGCTCGCAAATGTGCTGTGCAGTCGTGTTAAGTGCGTGTGAGAGCTTGAATAGCTGCCCGCGCTTTTAATTATAATGATGTTCTTTAGTAGTATTGACATCAGTACCGTCTTAAAAACACGACAGTCAATTCACGTTCATTGGATTTGGCAACCTAGAAAAGCGGTTCGACAATATGAAGTGGTGCCAGATTTTCGAAATTATCAAGAAAACAGGTGCATGCTCTAGGGCAGTGGTTCCCAACAGGTGGTCCGCGGATCCCCAGGGGTCCGCGAGCTATGCCACAGCGGTCCGCAAGATGCGATTAGAATAAAAAATATATTAAATATATTTCGTATGATAACAGATTTTTTGTTTTGGCCGCTCAATATTTTTTCAATAATGAAAATGCCAATGTTTTTTCTAAGTAACAAAAATAGAAACACGTAAAAAGACTCTTAATTTTGATTTTTTAGGTACTTGATACTGTGATGTGACGAGGTACCAATCACGCTCGATGTGGGGGTCCTCGAGAAAATTTTGTTGGGAACCCCTGCTCTAGGGCAAGGCAGCTGTAATACGATATGCACAAGAACCAAGGAGGAATAATGAGAGATAAGGCTAAGAATAATGTGCTCGGATTTAGTGGGTGTATAACAGGGATGCGGTCTTTCTCGCCATCTGTTCAATCTGTACCTAGAAGAAGCAACGACGGAGCTAAAGAAAGTGTCAGGAGTAGAGTTAAGATTATGGGGAAAGGATTCAATTATAAGATTCGTTGATGAGTTTGCTATACTCAGTGAAAGAAAAGAAAAATTACAGGCGCTGTTGAATAGAGGGCACAGTCTAATCAATACAAAATATCGACTGAAAATAAACCGAAGGTAGACGAAAGTAATAGGATGTAAGAGAAATGTGATAAGTGATAATTTTACTGCCAAAATTGGGAATCACTTAATAAATGATGTGCTCCCTTGCTCCCTCGGAAGCATAACTGAGTATGACAAATACAAGGAGGACATAAAAAAAGTCTAGCACAGACAGGGACGGCTTATTTTGTCAAAAGAAGTCTGTTAGTACAAACATCGGCCTTACGTGGAGACAGAAATTTTTGAAAATGTACGTTAGGAACACAAAATTATACAAAAGTAATGACGGACATGTAGAAAACATTCAGAAGAAGGGACCAGATGGTAGGAAATATGTTGAGACCTAGGAAATATGTTGAGACCTCACGGAATAACTTCAATGGTACCAGACGAAGCTGTAGACGATAGAAACCGTAGGTGGAGACATGGACTGGAATTTATGCAACCAATAATCGAGTACGCCGGGTGTAACTGCTGCTTCGAGATGACAAGGCTGGTACGAGAGGTGAATTCATTGGAGAGCTTGTTAAACCAGTCGGAAGACTGATGACCCCAAAAATTATTAAAGCTGGTTTTAAGAAAGATGCAAGCTACATGCAGTATATGCAGGAGGAAAAATATGGAGTGTTTTCAAATGACTATTCACATGAGGAAATTGGCTCTAGGAGAAGCAAGGAAAACATAAACTCACGACAATATGTCGTATAACATTAAGAAAACCTGAAACTTCCTGGCAGATTAAAACTATGTGCCGGGCCGAGACTCGATCGCGGGACCTTTGCCTTTCACGGGCAAGTTTGGACCGTAGGAGACAAGGTACTGGCAGAATTGAAGCGGTGAGGACGGGTATGAGTCGTGCTTGGGTAGCTCATTTGATGACGACACGGTAACTTCAGCGTGTTTGGTCAGAGAATTAGCTGTTCTCTGTAATAAAAAAAATAAAAAAAACTGAGTGTATGGATCGACAATGAACTTGACCGGGTGTTATGGAACGGCCGCAACGAACCAATGCAACGAAAAAGAACGAAAAAAATGAGATTGTAAATAAAAATATAAAAAAATTGGTAGGGCACTTGCCGCGAAAGGCAAACGTTCCGAATTCGAGTCTCGGTCCGGCACACAGTTTTAATCTGCTAGGAAGTTTCATATCAGTGCACACTCCGCTGCAGAGTGAAAATCTCATTTTATTAAGAAAGCCTTTCAATGTGGCCATTGTTCATCATATTCTAATAGACACTGACTACTAAGCTATGCTTAAAGGCACATGTGAAGAGCAGCGACAAAAAAAGGTGATTACTGAGTAAATTTTGTTGGCAAATGCTATTAAGAAATTAAACATCATTGAGAAAAGGTGACTAGGACAACTAATTAGAAGTGTGATGAACATATTTATGAGTAATCTGATTAGTTTTTTTATGTTTGCAGAACATTCGGACGTATTCTACCATAGTGACGTGTAACTAGTAAGTTCACAAATTACGTGTAGATTTTTGTGTGCATGGGTGCATGCTGACAATTTACAGATTCATAAATAACACATTAATTTACTGTTATTGTAAATAAATATATCAGTTTTTGCTATTAATGATGTTCGAAGTGAAAGACCCCAATAACGGTTTCCTTCCAGTTCAAATTTTCAGTAATAAGTCGAATAAAATATTTGGATTATTTTATACTGTGGCGATACCGTCCCGCAGAGGTAGATACGAGCAAGTAAAATCGATCATTCATGTTTAATAAAGTGGTTACATCTCATGGAATCAGTACGCGCATCTTCTGCCGTGTACTTACGACTGTAGAAAAACTCACACGTCTGTTCACTGACTCCTGTTTCCGTTCTACATTAACTGCTATTGTCATTCTATTTCCTGTACATAGCTGGACAAACAATCACGTGATTACGTGCCAGATTTTAGATATGACAGGAATAGATTGGATGACAGTAGAATTAATCAGAGCATACCGACGAAATAATGTTAACCTGTATAGTTCTCCGCAGTTCTAAAAGTTTCATGTCTGAATTAGCAAAAATTGAGAGTAGTTAAGATGGTGTCAGGCATTCACATGTCCTTGTCTTTGTTCAGAAGTCAAGGCGTGCAGGACACATTTCACACATACTTTCCTCCTCTTCAGAACATTCTTTTAAATCAGGGCCAGCCACAGCGGTGCGGCATTTTTCGGTCGGCACAAGTCTCTTCAGTTCGGTAGAGTCGTGCTATCGGCGCTGTTTAATCCACGCTATTTGTTCATGGTATGAAGGATGTTCGTCGGTCCAGTGGTTGTTCGCACAAAGGATCTATCGTCGTAATCCTTTAAAATGAATGGGAATGACAGGACAGAGGGATGCGAAATCACAATTCGCATAAGTGACAACTAGTGCAAGTTTGCTATGAAACGACATTACAACATCGCGCAGAAGGACTTTAAAGATTTAGTTGAGCTGTGCGGGATTAGCCGAGCGGTCTCAGGAGCTGCAGTCGTGAACTGTGCGACTGGTCCCGGCGGAGGTTCGAGTCCTCCCTCGGGCATGGGTGCGTGTGTTTGTCCTTAAGATAATTTAGATTAAGCAGTGTGTAAGCTTAGGGACTGACGACCTTAGCAGTTAAGTCCCATAAGATTTTACACACATTTGAACTTTTTTTTTATTTATTTGATGAAGAAGGAGTAAAAAATTACAAAGATCGAGATGCGGGGTTTATTGGTTTGTGCAGCAGAAAGTACTTTGTACTACATTTGCAGTCCTGGAGCACGCGAGGAAAGTGATGGTGCGAATAATAAAATTTCTGGAGTCACATGCATTATTCCGTTGGGAGTTGCAACAGTTCTCTGTGGAACTGAACGAAGAGTATGGAGACTTTAAATTTGTCTGCAAATTACATAGGTTATGAAAAGATGCATGCCTGGAAAAATTTTTCGCTTTAAAACCCGGTACTGCTTAATTTTTTAAAGGAAAAATTAGGACGTCCCGAACGGAATGAGCTCTTCGTGTTTTAAGTGAACTTGACTACACACTGACCAAGGTAAAATATTGCATAGTAACTTCTTTCTGGTTTAATAGGATGCATATAAAAAGAAAATCACGTTGCAGAAGGGGCCTTTACGTCAAAGGCAGTCGAGTTCCCTAAGGTCACAGGTGTTAAAAGAAATGCGAAGTCTGATGAATTCGTTGCGGTCTACAAAGAATTACAAGGATAGTTTTATAAACATATTGCGGGAACTGTCAACCTTACATCTGTTTCTGAGGATTTTTAGGGACTATTTGCATTTCAGTTGAAAGCGTCCCTGTGTGTATGCAGATATAACTAATTGACCTGCAAGGTAATTCCAGTTATGACAAATCTTTTTACGTTAAACCTGTCTAGTATCTCTACATTGCTTTCCCTAGTTAAAGTTCCCATAACTCCATAACGAGGTTACGAAACCTTTTTGACCTATGAAACTACACAAATCACGATTACGTGGCAACTTGAGTGCGAAACTCTTTGAAATTATCTGCTTCTGTTAGTATGCTGGCAGTTTGTACCAGATAAAAATTATATTATGGCTTGAGTATGCCAAAATAATTAAATAATTATGAAAATTTGATTTGTTTTTGACCTGTACTGTTGAGAAATGTGAAATATAAAACCATGTCGTATGCAGTGCACCAGCTCTGCCATTTAAATGCGGTGAGTTGACAGTTTTCCTCTCCTCCCCCTCTTCAGGTATGGCGTGGTGGTGGGGTTAAATGTGAAGTCAGGCTGAGAACTTCGGCTCCCGTGCGCGGGCGCGGCCGACGAGCCGAAATTTGACCGCCCCTACTATAAACGCTTAATTTAGATATGTTCCTCCATCGTGATTAAAGTCCGATTCACGAACCATGGCTGTTTGCACAGGTCGAGGCACGAACAGGGATTGCATTGTTGCCAGTTCCAAGTGACAGACGGAAGAAAGCGTATATCCTGCAAATTGTCTCTCTTTCTCTTGTTTACGCAGAATTTGTCTCTTAGCATCACCATCAGTGGTGATAACTAGCAAAAAATGGAATAAAAAGATCACAAAATAACTAGACTACTGGCCATTAAAATTGCTACACCAAGAAGAAATGCAGATGATAAACGGCTATTCATTGGACAAATATATTATGCTAGAATTGACATGTGATTACATTTTCACGCAATTTGGGTCCATAGATCCTGAGAAATCAGTACCCAGAACAACCACCTCTGGCCGTAATAACGGCCTTGATACGCCTGGGCATTGAGTCAAACAGAGCTTGGATGGCCTGTACAGGTACAGTTGCCCTTGCAGCCTCAACACGATACCACAGTTCATCAAGAGTAGTGAATGGCGTATTGTGACGAACCAGTTGCCCGGCCACCATTGACCAGACGTTTTCAATTGGTGAGAGATCTGGAGAATGTGCTCGCCAGGGCAGCAGTCGAACATTTTCTGTATTCCAGAAAGACCCGTACAGGACCTGCAACATGCGGTCGTGCATTATACTGCTGAAATGTAGGAGTCCGCAGAGATCGAATTAAGGGTAGAGCCACGAGTCGTAACACATCTGAAATGTAACGTCCACTCTTCAAAGTGCCGTCAATGCCAAGAAGAGGTGACCGAGACGTGTAAACAATGGCACCCCATACCATCACACCGAGAGATACGCCAGTATGGCGTTTCCAATGTGCGTTAACCGCGATGTCACCAAACACGAATGCGACCATCATGATGCTGTAAACAGAACCTGAATTCATCCGAAAAAGTGACGTTTTACCATTCGTGCACCCAGGTTCAATATTGAGTACACCATCGCTGGCGCTCCTGTCTGTGATGCAGTGTCAAGGGTAACCCCAGCCGTGGTCTCCGAGCTGATAGTCAATGCTGCTGCAAACGGCGTCGAACTGTTCGTGCAGATGGTTGTTGTCTTGCAAACGTCCCCATCTGTTGACTCAGTGATCGAGACGTGGCTGCACGATCCATTACAGCCATGCGCGTAAGATGCCTGTCATCTCGACTGCTAGTGATACAAGGCGATTGGGATCCAGTACGGCGTTCCGTATTACCCTCCTGAACCCACCGATGCCATATTCTGCTAACAATCATTGGATCTCGGCCAACGCGAGCAGCAATGTCGTGATACGATAAACCGCAATCGCGATAGGATACAATCCGATCTTTATCAAAGTCGGAAACGTGATGGTACGTATTTCTCCTCCTTACACAAGGCATCACAACAACGTTTCACCAGGAAGCGCCTGTCAACTGCTGTTTGTGTATGAGACATCGGTTGGAAACTTTTCTCATGTCAGCACGTTGTAGGTATCGCCACCGGCGCCATCCTTGTGTGAATGCTATGAAAAGGCAATCATTTGCGTATCACAACATCTTATTCCCGTCGGTTAAATTTCGCGTGTGTAGCACGTCATCTTCGTGGTGAAGGAGTGTTAATGGCCAGTAATGTAGCTACATTTTTTGTTCAAAAAAAAAAAAATGGTTCAAATGGCTCTGCGCACTATGGGACTTAACATCTATGGTCATCAGCTGTTCTAGACGCTTCCGTCCGGAACCGCACTGGTGCTACGGTCGCAGATTCGAATCCTGCTTCGGCCGTGGACGTGTGTGATGTCCTTGGATTAGTTAGGTTTAAGTAGTTCTAAGTCTAAGGGACTGATGACCTCAGATGTTAAGTCTCAAAGTGCTTAGAGCCGTCTGAACCATCAGCAGCACAAATGTTTGCTCCAGCCTGAAAAATCTGCCGTCGCCGAACACTGTCTCCATGAAGGGCCTAATATGTCGTATAAAGAGACTCAAATTATTGCACCGGCTTCTCGTTGCTAGGATTGTGTGCTCAAGGAATCCATCGAAATACGATTATCTGATGAAATTATTAATAGAGATAAAGGTTTTCTTTTAAGCTCGATACATAACCCTATATTATCTGATATAAAATAACAACGGCCTGGTTTTCGACTCGCCACATCTTAATTGGCGATTTATCACTTTCAGCAGTGTACAGAAGATGCAGGAGAGGGGAAAGGACAGAGCCTTGTGCACGCCGGCAGGGGGATAGAAAGTATGGCAGTAGGAATTGTGGATGTTCACATAGGAGGGATGATAGGACAGGATATGGAACATTACTTTTTTTTTTTTTTTTTTTAATGGACTTGTAGTCCGGGGTGATATGTTACAATACAGCATCACCGGTCTATTGCGGTCTAACTGTGTTGGTGAGCCAGTAAATTTTCACTGTGCAGTGACTGCGTCACTGCAATTCACTTTGGAGGTGTGGCGGTGGGACTTGTAGTCCCGTACCACCCTCTGACGGTGGTAGTACTACATGAGTCAGGCAGAATTTATTGCCTAACATGGGCAGGTGAAGGTGTGGCAGTGGGACTTGTAGTCCCGTACCGTGTGGAACATTACAAACGGTGGTTCATTTATACCCCGGTTACAGGCCACTGCGACTGCGCGAGAAGCAGAAGAGCTGCTTCCTTCGAAGAGAAGAATTGCAACGCCACCGGCGGCAGAAACTGGCGATACACCCAAATCTCCCCCGCCTGTTCATCTTCTCCAGTTTGCTGATGACACCGGCTTCCTAGCCCTTTATCCTACCCTTCAACGGTCTCAAAGTGCCCTCCAAACTCACCTTGACCTATTCTCTGCTTGGTGCAACCAGTGGTTCCTCCGTATCGACCCCTCCAAGACCCAGGCGATCATCATAGGCCGCACCATCCGCTCCTTCCGTCTCCACGATTTCTACCTCACCATTTATGGCCGTCCTATCCACCTCACTCCTACACTCAAATACCTTGCCCTCACCATCGACCGCCACCTCACCTGGACTCCCCATCTCCTTACCATCCAAAACAAAACTCACAACAGACTCCGCCTCCTGAAACTCCTGTCTGGCCAGACTGGGGTCTGAATCCTTCCACTATCTGTCACACCTACAAATCCTTGATCCACCCCATCCTCTGTTATGCCAGCATAGCTTGGATTTCCGCCCCTCCCTGGTTCTATAAAGCCCTCCAAATCCTCGAACGCCATGTGCTCCGCCTCGCCTTCCGCATCCGCCTTGCGTCCCCCACGCGCATCCGCTACGTCCTCATCCCCTTCCCCCACCTTCTCATTTTCCTTGAACACATCCGCACACTATATATTGTCCGCTGCATTGATCCCCCTCAGCCCCTGGTGTCTCCCTTCCTCTCCACCCGCAGCCCATTGCCGCACCTTTACCGTTGTGTCCCATCCTCTCTCCATCCTCACACACTCCGCCTCCTTTCCCAACACAACTTCCACCATCTACCCCTCCCAGAGGATGACCTTTCCCTTGACATCTACCCTTCCTACCAACTCTACCCCATCTTCCTGCCTCCTCCTCAGGGCTCCCTCTCCTCCCCCTCCCTTCTCCTGAGCGGCTTTCCCCTCCTACTCCCCCTCCCTCTCTTGTGCTCCCCTTCAGTGTCTCTACACTCCCTCCTGCCCAGTTTTCCCTCTTCATCTCCTGCCCCACCAGTCTCCTGCCTCTTAGTGTGCCCGCTGACACCCCTACTTTCTTCATCCCGCTGCCTCTCCTGCTGCTCCTTGTTATCCCCTCCTTTTCCATCCTCTCTTGCCTCTCCCTCAGCAGGTCCCACCTGGCAGTTTTATTCTTCATCGTGTGTGCTCCAAGTAGGTTTTAAATGTGTTGTTCTGGAGTGTTTTTAATACTGTGGCCGACTTTTAACCTGTCCATTTGCCTTCAGTGACTTATTTGCGTTTTAAGAATCGCCAACTGTATTTTTTAACTTTATGACGTCTTTTTTAATTGTCCCCCCATGAACGTCTCCATGTCAGTGCATTTTTACCTCCATTATCTCCCCTTACTCTCTTTTATGTTCCCCTTTTTTATCGCCATATATATGTAACATTTTATTCTTATCTTAGTTGGCATGTCACTCGGCTGAAGAGCGGCGGATTCCGCCGCTGACAGCCCACCCCTGCCCATATTGGGCAGGGGAATGAAATCACAATAAAGGAAAACAAATGCTCCATCAGTCCCGGCGTGATTGTGTGCTCTGCTATCGCACCTGAAGATAGCAGTCAGATAGACCGCCTAAATGTTGTGCAGTGAAGGCTATCATATTTGGTAATATACCTGTGCAGAGCATAAACATGCAAGACGCTGGGAAAATCTACGCCCTATGGAACCACAAACTTGACACGTGTCTGATGCTCAACACTTCCTGCTCCCACCTGACTCGTCAAATGTACATCTGCTGCGTACTGTGGCTGTTCTAAGCTTCCGCCACAGTTACTCCGATGACGTTGCTTGTACGTCAGGAATAGAATCAGCCCCAAAACGTCTTGGATGAACCGTGTATGTAGTACATTTCCACTGAGACACTAAAACTTTTCTTCTACTGTTTCTCGAGAAGGAAATTCCATGTCACGTACTGAGTGGAAATGAAACCACGATTGACACAGAAACGAGAGACGGAAAGAGAAAATGAGGCCGAGAACGCTCTTGTCTCAGGGTGTTCACCCGCCGACGCGGTGGGCAGTTGCCTCTCGACGCCGCCAGGTGCGCTGGTGTTCCTCGCTCCAGCACAGCCAGGTGGAGGACCGGTCGCCGGATCTGCGTGTGAATAATGTAGCCGATACGGCGGCCCGCAGAAATATGGCCCAATTTCCAGCTCTTCTGGGCGCCGCGCGCTCCTCAAAACGGCAGATATTGTCTCGGATAAATCGCACTCGGATACATTTAGAATCGAAAATCCAAGCCCGAGGGGAACACTCGACTGCAGTAAACACTTCTGGAATGGAAAGCTTCCTTGAGATAACTGAAAATTCTCGTTCATTTCTTAACTTCCCCGGTCGTAGGAACAGGGAGAACGGGGTTAAGCGATCTGTGTTGAATCTTAAAAACTACTCCCTCCTTTTAACAGTTACTTCTAGCAAGATAATGTCGGCGGTGAGAATTTACCTCTTATGTGTTTGGACCTGAATATTTCTGTCTCATTATTTGCTCAAAAGCAGCCATTTCCCGCTATTGCCACCGTGCCGTGACTGACCGTCACATTAGGAAGAGTAAACATTTCATAAAACAAACAATAAGTGCTGTACTTTATTCAAGTTTCATTTTATGCGCCGGTACTCTATGTAATATTTTCTGTCATATTTATGTTGTGATATCTCAGATACGCTGCAGCTTCACTTTCTATAGTGAGTAAGGCGTGTTTTCAAAGAACGAAAAAAATTAGTCATTACACTTATTACTCAAAAATGGTTCAAATGGCTCTGAGCACTACGGGACTCAACATCTTAGGTCATAAGTCCCCTAGAACTTAGAACTACTTAAACCTAACCAACCTAAGTACATCACACACACCCATGCCCGAGGCAGGATTCGAACCTGCGATCGTAGCAGCCTCGCAGTTCCGGACTGCAGGGCCAGAACCGCACGGCCACCACGGCCGGCACACTTATTACTGATGACAGTTATTCTTAATTTTATGTTGAAAAGTAACCAAAGCATTTTGTGCAACAATAGATTTGAGGTTATGAATAAGGTTTCTTCAACGTATCCCGTTATGGAAACAAAATTCACGAGTTTCTCGGGAGTCTTTGATCGTTTTCTGATGGTTCGCCGAATTTTATTTAATGTAACTTATAATTGCGAAAACTCTCCGGACTTAAATCATCGCCCGCATCTCGTGGTCGTGCGGTAGCGTTCTCGCTTCCCACGCCCTGGTTTCCGGGTTCGATTCCCGGTGGGGTCAGGGATTTTCTCTGCCTCGTGATGGATGGGTGTTGTGTGCTGTTCTTAGGTTAGTTAGGTTTAAGTAGTTCAAAGTTCTAGGGGACTGATGACCATAGAAGTTAAGTCCCATAGTGCTCAGAGTCATTTTTGAACTTAAATCATCAATTTAATATTACCGATATAAGTTGGCTGCTCCACTATGCTGTGTTGATATCTATCAAATCTAGTGAACGTATCTCCTGAAAAAATCCTGAACTATAACAAAATCTTACCGGCTGTAAGTTACGTCGTGAAAGTGTGACGACTAGCGTGCCTCACCTGTAATGTGCTCAAGAGAAGCTCTGTACGTATGACCATTTACTGGGCTCCCACAGCGCAACTGAACCTCGCATACAGAAAGAAAATACGTTCAAGTAGCTCTATGTACAATATACGATTATTAAAACGGTGCAGAAAGGCAAGACTGTGACCTTAGCGACAATAGTGCGGGAAATACTGAATACTGTGAACACTGTGTGTGAGTACATTGGTGACAACGTTGGTATTAAAGCGAAAACGTACGGCAAGAATAATGTGGATCCAAGTGTTAATGAGAGCATACACTGAGATGAAAAGGGTCCTGGGGTACCTCCTAAGATCGTGTTGAACCTCCTTTTCTTCGGCGGAGTGCACAAACTGAACGTGACATGGACTCAACAAGTCTGCTGGAAGCCCCCTACAGAAATATTGAGCCATGCTGCCGCTATAGCTGTTCATAATTGACGAGGTTTCGTCATAGCACGATTTTGTACAGAGTCTGTTATCTCGATTGTCTCCTATAAATCTTCAGTGGGATTCATGTCGGGCTTTCTGGGTGGCCAAATAATTCGCTCGAATTGTCTAGGATGTTTTCCAAACCAATCGAGAAAAACTGTGCCCTAGTCACTTGGCGCGTTGCTATTCACAGAAATTCCAACGTTGTTTGCTGTAAATGGTCTCCATGTAACCGAACATAACCATTTACAGTCGGTGATCGGCTCAGTTTGACCACAGGACCCAGTCTAAGCACAGCCCACACCACTATGGAGCTGTACAGTGCCTTGTTGATGACTTGGGTCCACGAATTCGTGGTATCTGCACCTCATTCGAAACCTACCATCCATTCCTACCAACTTAATTCGTAACTTATCTGAGCAGGCCAAATTTTCACAATCTTTTAGGGTAGAACCGATACGGTCATGAGCCCAGGAGATGCGGTGGAGGTGATGTGCTGTCAGAAAAGGCGCTCGCGGTGGTTGTCTGCTGACATAGCCCATTAACGGCAAATTTCGCGGCACTGTCTTAACGGATACATTCGTCGTACGTCCCACTAATTGCTCTGGTTATTTCACACAGTGTTGCTCGTCTGTTAGCACTGACAACACTACTACCAATGGCGCTCTTTTTGTCTTTAAGCGAACACTGTCAGCCACTGCGTTGTCTCCGGTGAGGGGTAATACCTGTAATTTTAGTGTTCTCGGCAAACTCTGTACACAGTGGATCTCTGAATATTGAATTCCCTAGCGATATCCAAAATGAAATGTCCCATGCGTCCAGCTCCAAACACCATTCCGCATTCAAAGTTTATTAATTCCCACTGTGCAGCCATGATGACGACGGACACTTCTTCCATGAATGATTTGCGTACAAATGACAGCTCCACAAATACACTGTGCTTTTAGAACTTGTGTATCCGATACTACCGCCATCTGTATATGTGGATACCACTATCCCATGACTTTTGTGGTCCCAGTGTATGTAGCCAGTACCAGAAAGTTTGTAATGCAAATCTGTTACTGATGAACAATCTGTAAAGTTGAACCTCACTGAAAACACATGAAGAGGAAAAAGATTCAGGACAAGAAAACCAGGTAAGGAAATTTTTATGAAACTGAAGAAGTAGCAAACTTAAAATTTGAGCTCCGTTTACATCGATTATAAGTACACACAAAATTTTGTAATTCATAAATTAAACATCTTGGGTGCCTCGAAGTGGGAATAGTGTTCTTGGCATCCAGTTTGCTCCTTGAATTTCCTAAAATGCAATGAAACGTCACTCAGTAAGGGGAGAGAAACAGGTAAGCCAAGCGAAACACAAGCAGTAATTCAATAATAATCACAACTAAACGAATTGTTGGTTTTGGTAACACAACGATAGTACTCATCGTACGTATGTGTAACTGTTGGACTATGAATGAAGAACTTCACAGCACCAGGACGGCAAAACTTCATCAGGCCTTGCCAATCTTTATACACCATCTTGGAAGTTGGAAGAAGTTCTACAATAAAGAACGGAATTGTTTTAGTTAGACTACAGCGAACAGAAGATAATTGCAAAGGTATTGAGGGCTAGCCAAGTGAGGAAATCTGAAGTTAAACATGCAGTTAAAAAAATGTATTTGCATTACGAAGAGTCCATCAGTTTGTTAGCATTTTCCTGGTGTTTTTATGGTGCTATTTTGCATACCTTCGTGATAAGTTGTTTGAACTTTCTATATATGGCAGTGGCTGGATTCCTATGACATTCCCTAAATAGGCTGCGTTTTAAAAGGGCGTTTTGAAGCATACTTTGAGTACGACAGTGATTTCCAGTCTCGCATCATTTCCTTATTAACACCGATGACAGTGACGGATGATGGCTTATGGCTGGTTGCTTCCATCATTTCCGTCAAATCTCCAGGTGTTTCGATCAGTCCGTTCTTCGCTCCATA
The DNA here is from genome assembly GCF_023864275.1 of Schistocerca cancellata. Lineage (NCBI taxonomy): Eukaryota > Metazoa > Arthropoda > Insecta > Orthoptera > Acrididae > Schistocerca > Schistocerca cancellata. The sequence continues at coordinate 748,754,315 of NC_064630.1, forward strand.
ATCCAAAATTTTTACTGACTCACCTGGTTCTTTCCAATTACAGCAAACTTTTGAATTTTAATAACTCTTGACTCGCTTGCCCTTTTCTAGTTTTAGCTTCCAAACAGATCGGTATGGTCAGTCTGAATCAAACTGTTGCGATAACTCAAGTAATTTGCTATTCTTTCCCCTTGAGCTTTCACATAAGACATTATGAACAAAGAAATGAGAAACAAAGATGACGACAAGGGTCTGTAAACGGGATGCAGTAGCAGTAGACCCTTAGGCAACGGTTGTAGGGCGACGGACCACCAATTACTTACAACATTAAATAGGAAACACTTCCTACTGTTCTACGAAATTACATTCATTTGGTCATGAACCGGCTTTCAGCTTCTTCGGCTGCCATAAGGTGACAACTGAATGTCACAAACGTAAGTAAACAGACGTAAGACTTACTTATTTGTGCAGAATATATAACAGGTCGAAAACTAATTACCTGTAGAATATTTAGACAGGAAGCTGTGTCATTTAGTTATGTCATGGAGAATTAATTATATTTAAAAAAAAAAAAGGCAAACTATTTTCTTCTATTAGGAGATACAAACGAAAAATAATGTTCAATTTACAAATTATATCTAACGTTTAAATAATTAAAATTTAATTCGACGGATGGTATATGCTGTCGGTGAGTGTTACAGATCTGAACCAGTGAACATTAAAGCAACACAGAAAACCACTTTCTCGAAACATACCCTCTTTACCTCATGAATATTGACTTACAAAAGTCGGGCTGTCCTCAGGAATAACTCAACACCGTCGTACGTACTAAGCAGCATGGTAAAATCGGACCTTTGTATCACTTATTGTTTTGTAATAAGTAACGTTCTGAAACCTCCTGGCGGATTAAAACTGTGTGCCGGACCAAGGTTCGAACTCGGGAACTTTGCCTTTCGCGGGAAAAGGTCCCGAGTAGGAGTCTCGGCCCGGCACAGAATTTTCATCTGTCAGGAAGTTTCATATCAGCGTACACTCCGCTGCAGAGTGAAAATCTCATTCTGGAAACATCCCCCAGGATATGGCTAAGCCATGTCTCCGCAATATCCTTTCTTTCAGGAGTGCTAGCTCTGCAAGGTTCACAGGAGAGCTTCTGTAAAGTTTGGAAGGAAGGGGACGAGGTACTGGCAGAAGTTAAGCTGTGACGACGGAGCGAGACTCGTGCTTCGGTAGCTCAGTTGGTAGAGCACTTGCCTGTAAAAGGCAAAGGTCCCGAGTTCGAGTCTCGGTCCAGCACACAGTTTTAATCTGCCAGGAAGTTTCATATCAGCGCACACTCCGCTGCAGAGTGAAAATCTCATTCTGGAAGTAACATTCTAATCATAAAAACTAATAAGTGATTCCATAAACATTTCCTAGGTTATGCAATATAGACATAACAGGTGTAATGAATATGCTTGGCTCTCAACTGTGTTTTAGAAGACTTTTCTGTAAAGAAGCTGAGAATGCAGAATTTTCGTAGAACAGTGTATGAAACATGGAGCTGCAACTGCTGATCATGTTCTCGATGGAAATGCAGTTTTTGTACCTGAAAAAAATCTACTAGGACATTGAAAGCAATCTCACGCTTTCTAAAAGTCTAATGACGTGAAAAATTATTATCATGTCATGGAAGCAATGACGATGCTGAAGGCAGAATTTTACGTCTTTGCTACAAGATCTATAAGGTTCTTCAAAGACAAACTTTATAAAAATGTATATTTTTATTCAGTTTGGTGTGTAAACAAAGACAAATTTTTGTGTCACTTCATAATTACGGAAACTGAAAAGTTACAATTAGCTTAGAGGAAACATCATAAGTAATATTACAAGAGACATGTACCATGTGATGTGCATAGCTCCGAAAGATACAGACTTCGTCTAGAAAGTACTAATCAAAAATAAAAAAAAAGACGCGGCAAACGTTAGGTGAATGAAGAAGGTGTGTACTGAACTCGACTGCGAATCAAATATACCATATAAACAAGAGTTCGGCCCACATCAATTGAAACTGCTTGTCGCACTGCACTACTCATCCTGCATCAGTACACGTGGAAACCCTCCGTTCCAATACGGCCCAAGAAGCTCGTATTTTCAGAAAAATTTTCATTATTTTATAGGTCAGGTACATAGATAAATGTTTTTCACATCTACAAACACAGGCTGCATTCATACATTACTCTCCTTCGTTCTCAATGTACTTTAGTGCAGCCACGGTACTTACCAGATAGGTTTCTTTAATGAGAACCTTGCCTGTGGCAAAACCACGCGTACTGCTTAGCAATGCTGTATGGTTTCCCGTCCTAATGTGAAAAACACTCTCTATACAGAACATTTCCAACAATTAATTTTGTCACTATTATTGGAAACAGTACAAGCAGAGATAGAAAAGCCCTGATTTTGATACCTTCTCAAGAGGCTGCCGTGTTACAGACTACGATATCATTTGATGTCATGTTGTTTCTTCGTTGACCAATTTAAAACAGACATTTACTCGAAACATTTCGAAAGAACCACGAACCTAGACGATATGTAATTAAATTGAAGTCACTGACCAGGAGTGAATTTCCTTACCTCGGATATCAATTACACTTTCTCTGCCTTGCTCCTCTACAATAAACATTTAAGCAAAATTAACGGTTCTTGTATTATGGAAATAAGTGTCTTGCAAAACATTAGTACACCAGTCGACTTACGCAAACTGACAAAATACGGAAACTGATTACGGTCCTGCAACGCCACTGGACAAATCTATTTTTTATGTTGTAGTGCGCTCCACAGCTGTTTGCCAAATATACAGCATAGCCTGACAGTATGTGCGCTCTCTAATGAACACGCTGTGCTGAACCGATAATGACAATATTTGAGGCAGCGCAGAAGTAATAGTGGAGGCCTTCTGATATGTATGTATGCAGTTGAGTGGAAAACCTATTTAATATTCTACATCTACATTTACATTTACATCTGTATGGATACTCTGCAAATCACATTGAAGTGTCTAGCAGAGGGTTCATCAAACCACCTTCACAATTCTTGTTATTCCAATGTAATATAGCGCGCGGAAAGAACGAACGCCCATATATTTCCGTGCGAGCTTTGATTTCCCTTATTTTATCATGCTGATCGTTTCGCCCTATGTAGCTCGGCGTCAACAAAATATTTTCCCATTCGGAGGAGAAAGCTGGTGATTGAAATTTCCTGAAAAGATCCAGCCGCAACGAAAAACGCCTTTATTGTAATGATGTCCAGCCCACATCCTGTATCATTTTAGTGACACTCTCCAGTATTTCGCGATAACACAGAACGTGCTGCCCTTCTTTGATCTTTTTCGATGTGCTACGTCCACACGGAGCAGAAGTATTTTAAAAGAGGAAAGACAAGCGTATTGTAGGCAGTCTCTTTAGTAGATCTGTCACATTTTCTAAGTGTCCTGCCACAAAAACCTAATCTCTGGTTAGCCTTCCCCACAACATTTATACGTGTTCCTTACAATTCAGGTTGTTCGTAATTGTAATTCTTAGGTATTTAGTCGAATTTACGGCCTTTAGATTTGACTGACTTATCGTGTAGGCGAAGTTTAACGGATTCCTTTTAACACTCATGTGGATGACATCAGATTTTTCCTTATTTAGGATCAATTGCCAATTTTCACACCATACAGATATCTTTCCTAAATAGTTTTGCAGTTTGTTTTGATCTTCTCATGACTTCACTAGTCGATAAGCGACAGCATCATCTGCAAACAACCTAAGACGGCAACTCAGATTGTGTCCCAAATCGTTTATACAGATAAGGAACAGCAAAAGGCCTATAACACTACCTTGGGGAATGCCAGAAATCACTTCTGTTTACTCAATGACTTTACTATGGACTGTGACCTCTCTGTCAGGAAATCACGAGTCCAGTCACATAACAGAGACATTATTCCATAAACACGCAATTTCACTACAAGCTGCTTGTGTAGTACAGTGTCAAAAGCCTTCCGGAAACCCAGAAATACGGAATCTATTGGAAATCCTTTGTCAATAGCACGCAACACCTCATGTAAATAAAGAGATAGTTGTGTTTTACAGGAACGATGTTTTCTAAACCCATGTTGACTGTGTGTCAATAGACCGTTTTCTTCGAGATAATTCATAATGTTCGAACACAATATGTGTTCTAAAATCCTGCTGCATATCGACGTTAACGATTTGGGCTGTAATTTACTGGATTACTCCTACTACCTACTTGAGAGTAAAGAGCTAGTTGTGGTTCACAAGAACGATGTTTTCTAAATCCGTGTTGACTCTGTGTCAATAGACCGTTTTATTCGAGGTAATTTATAATGTTCGAACAGAATATGTGTTCTAAAATTCTGCTCCATATCGACGTTAATGATACGACCTGTAAATTAGTCCATTACGCCTGCTAACTTCCTTGATTATTGGTGTGTCCTGTGCAACTTTCCATTCTTTGGGTACGGATCTTTCGCCGTAGAAACGCTTGGATAGTTAAATATGGAACTATTGTATCAGCATACTCTGAAAGGAACCTAATTGGTATACAATCTGGACCAGAAAATTTACTTTTGTTAAATGGTTTAAGTTACTTCACTACTCCGAGGGTATCTACTTCTATGTTACTCATGTTGGCAGATGTTCTTGTTTCTAATTCTGGAATATTTACTTATTCTTTGGTGAAGGAATTTCAGAACGCTGTATTTAGTAAGTCTGCGTTGGCTGCTGTGCCTTCGATGGTATCTCTATTGCTATACCGCGGAGAAGGCATTAATTGTGTCTTGCCGCTAGCAGGTTTCGAAACAAAGTTTCCTTGTGGAAACTATTTTAAACATCTCATATTGAAACCCGCGCTAAATTGCCGATACTGGAGATTTTGCGTCTGTTAGAATTTGGCATGTTTTTTCGTTGTTTCTGCAACAGTGTTAAAAACACTAATAAAGTTTTTTCACACTTTTGTTACTCTTGTTGTTTGTCCCTGTATTTACTCTACGATTCCCGTCATTCTTGCATGACAGCTGATACAAACTCAAAAGCTGAGCCTCAGCCTGAAAACTTATTTCTTAACAAAGTAGAGTAAGACTTCCAAGACATCATAAGGGAAGTATCAGTCATAACAGAGTCTACGAATGTACTATAACGGGCAGTCAAATGAAAACGAGACAGGTGGAAAAACTAATCACCTTAAGTCTTAATATATTTAAACCACTGTGAGACAAAACAGCCTACGTGTTCATGGAAAAATGTTTGCGGTTGTCTATGGAACCACGATTATACCCAGGCGTGCACCTCTTGGTCCGATGCACATCGACGGCCATGAATGTCTTTCTTCAGGTCTCCAAAAATATGGAAATCGCATGGGGAGAGGTCTGGACTACATGGAGGACATGCAGAGACTTGGCAATGAAACAACTGCCCACACACATTTTGCGAAGTTCGTTTCAAGTACACCGCAGAAGTTTCGCTGGGAAGCCCTTACACATCATCCGATAAGGTGCCTCCTGATAATCTCCTGCATGCCATAAGGGCTACAGCTAGAGCCCGATGGAACGACAGCGTACGCGAGTCTTATGAAATTAAAGCAAGAGACTATTATTCCGCAGAGGTACCTAATCTCCCATCACATCCTTGGAACCATAATTCCTGATGCGGGAGAAACTTTATGGTGACTATGGCACCTTTTTGGGAGATTCGGTTGCATCTCTACCGCATCATAATCAAGCCAAACTTGATGTGAATGTGGCACTGAGGACGATGTTAACCACATTATTATCAGCCGCAGCCGCAACGTACAAATGAAGTAACTACGATATTATAACATCTGGTTACGTCCTCTGGCAAAGCATTACCAACGAACATGCTAATCTTTTTAGTGACAGAAGACCAAAAGGCCTGTAAATTTCTATACGACTGCATAGCATAAGGACAAATCAGAATATACGGAAATAGGTTTTTCACATTATAATATAGTAAATAAGTAACCTGGCTCTGAGGTATCTGCCCTCATTTCACATTAATGAATGGATTTTAATTTTTCTTCCTCATAAACTTAATTTCAGGTTGAATGATTGTAATTCATAATTGTTGTTATAATGATACATGAATCACATGTTTCCTTTCAATGATTCCTAACTATTATAGATTTAGATCTGAAGGAAAGTCAAATCCAAAAGCCATCTATACAATTAAAATTATAATTAATGCTCCTTTGTTCAAAATCGTGTGCATCTGAATGTTCTTGACTGATTGTATTGAAATTTTGACACAACATGGCATTGTAATACAGGCGTATTTTAGGTACTTATTTCTTTACTATGTGATACACATGTGTAAGTTTTTGAGATTTTTTTTGTAACAACCTTTCCCTACAAAATAGGTACATAAAATCACACGAATTTTCCAACGTAGTGTTGTGTCAAAAATTCAAATCATTCTCTCAAAAACTTGAGCAGATTTGCAATTAGGAGCGTCCACAGTTTCTATGTAAAACCAATGTAGATGTTCGTTCGTTCAAAATCTCATTTCCTGACAGTTGTCTGTGCATTGCTTTCAAATTTTGACACAAGACAGCATTCGGAGACTAATGTGATTTTATAATCCTTCTGGGACGCCATGTAGTACATATATAACATATATGTGATAAAAAGAGAAACGTTATAAAATTTAAATATTGGTTTGTTCAAAATCAATGACTTCTAAACGTTCTTGACCGATTACTTTGAAATTTTGGCACATCATTGGATTCTAATATGGGCGTGTTCTTAGGTTCAAATGGTTCGAATGGCTCTAAGTACTATGGGATTTAACATCTGAGGTCATCAGTACCCTAGACTTAGAACTACTCAAACCTAACTAACCCCAGGTCATCACACACATCTATGCCTGAGCCAGGATTCGAACCTGTGACCGTAGCAGCAGCGCGGTTCCGGACTGAAGAGCCTGGAACCGCTCGGACGTGTTTTCAGGCACCTAAATCTTTAATATATATATATATATTTATATGTGTGTGTGTGTGTGTGAAGAGGAGGAGGAGGACAAAGATAGGGGCAGATAGAGCAAAGAAGGAAATTAGGACTACGAGGGTGAATCAAATGAAAACATTAAGTAATTTTTTAAATGTTATTTACTGTGCAGAAGTGGTACAGAGCTGTATCACTTTTCAACATAATCTCCCCCACGCTCAATTCAAGTCCTTCAGTGCTTACAAAGTGAATAAATTCCCTTGGAAAAAAAATCTTTTGGTAGTCCGCGCAACCAGACATGGACCGCATGGCGTACCTCTTCATCAGAACGGAACTTCTTTCGTCCCAATGCGTCTTTGAGTGGTCCAAATATATGGAAATCACTTGGGGCAAGGTATGGTGATTATAGTGGATGAGGAAGACACTCAAAATGCAGATTTGTGGTTGTTGCAACTGTTGCACGGGCAGTGTGGGCCTTGCATTGTCATGTTGCAAAAGGACACCTGCTGACAGCAGTCCACGTCGCTTCGACTTTATTGGAGGCCGCAGATGATTTTTTAGGAGATCTGTGTATGATGCACTGGTGACAGTGGTCCCTCTAGGCAGGTAATGCTCCAAAATAACGCCTTTTAGGTCCCAAAAGGGACTCAGCATAACTTTCCCTGCTGATGGTTCTGTTCGAAACTTCTTTGGTGTTGGTGATGAGGAATGGCGCCATTCCTTGCTCGCTCTCTTCGTTTCCGGTTGATGGAAGTGAACCCAGGTTTCGTCCCCAGTAACTATGCTTGCAAAGAAGCCATCACCTTCTCGTTCAAAGGTCCGAAAAAGTTCTTCAGAAACATAAACACGTCGTTCTCTTATTTCAGGAGTCAGCTGCTGTGGCACCAACCTTGCAGATACTTTGTGAAACTGGAGCACATCATGCACAATGTGGTGTGCTGATCCATGACTAATCTGTAAACATGCTGCAATGTCATTGATTATCACTAGGCGGTTTTCCTTCACTATGGCTTCAACTGCTGCAATGTTCTGCGGAGTCACTACCTGTTGTGCCTGACCTGGATGAGGAGCATCTTCCATTGGCACCATTTGCGAACTTCCTACTCAATTCGTAGACTTGCTGCTGTGACAAACATCACCGTACTGATCCTTCATTCTTCGATGAATTTCAATAGGTTTCACACCATCACTACGCAAAAAACCAATAACAGAACGCTGTTCATCCCTGGTGCATGTCGCAAGTGGGGCGGCCATCTTTATACTGATACTGCGATGGTATGTGTACATCTGCACTATGCTGCCACCTACAGGCCATTCTGCGAGCTGTTTGTACCACGGTTACCAACTTGCAGGATAACGGCGCGAAATTTTGATTTGTTATTACAAATTTAAGGTTCTCATTTGACTCATCCTCGTATATACAACTCCATACATCTTAGAAACGTGTGAGATCTGTTTTGTTTCTTTTCCATTTAATGAGTCTGAGCCACAACAAAGCGTGGCCGGGTACAGCTACTTAATAAAGAAAGTGAAACTACTTTCGTGAACGACTATATACAGACGTTCCTTTATGTCTTTAGACCTGTGCAAAGCTTCTGACACTTCTATGTAGACCACCAGGCTTCTGAGCACAGTGTTGATGCGGCTGTTACCATGGTTTCCTCTTACGTAAACTCTTCAACTCAGACCAACACTTACACTCAACGTCCACAATTATTCGTTGTGGACATTCCATTCTGATACTCCCCAGCACGTCCTGCCTTGTATCGTTCCCTCTAGTACTACGCTTGCAATTTCCTTTGGCCTAATACAGGTCCTACCAACTGGTCCTTCCTTCTAGCCAGCATATTCCATATATTCCTTTCGTCGCCGATACTGGAGAAAGTGTCCACATTCCTTATCCTGTGAACATTCTTAACTTTCCGTATCCTTTTATGAAACCACATCTTAAATACATTTCTCCTTTTGATATTTTCTGTCAGTCCGTGATTCAGTTCCTTAGAATACTGGGTTCCACACATAATTTGTCGGAAATTTATTCCAAAAAATTAAGGTTCAAATGGTTCAAATGGCTCTGAGCACTTTGGGACTTAACATCTAAGGTCATCAGTCCCATAGACTTAGAACGACTTAAATCTCTCTAAGCTAAGGACATCACACACATCCATGCCCTAGGAAAGATTAGAAACTGCGACCGTAGCAGCAGCGTCGTTCCGGACTGAAGCGCCTAGAACCGCTCGGTCACAACGGCCGGCAAAAAATTAAGGTTTTTGTTTGTTACTGTGCAGTACAGCCAAGTTATTGTGACCGCGGTCTGTGTTGGAGGTCAACGTCCAATAAAAACTCACAGGCGGCGGGTGGTAGCACTAGCAGTTTAGGACGTATAAAGCTAGTAAACTGTTCGCATGCCGTAGTAGTCAACGGATACCGTGCATGACAAAATGGCGGTGTCCCAAAGCGGCTCCGAGGCAACAGTGATGCACGAAAGGACATAGATTACTGGGGTGAACGTCGGCTGCCGAGATGTGTACACGCAAATAGGCGTGCAACTCTCGAACAACTCACCGCCCAGATGAATCAAGGGGCTACCAAGAGTGTCTCCTGAAAGTTGTTGCGTGTGGACCTCCTCAGTATGCGCCTAGTTCATGCATCAATGTTGACTGCTGTTCATCGACGAGAAAGGCTGTAATTCGCACGTTAGAACCGGTTCCTGACGTTCACTGAGTGGCTGCAGGCAGCCTTTTTCACATAAATAACGTTTTGTACACAATCTGACGGATGAACCTTGACGTGGACGGCGTGAAAATCACCCTGCAACAATCGTCGGAAGGCTTGAGGAGGGAGCGTTATGGTCTGCGGAAGGTTTTCGTCGCATATCCTGGGTGATATCACCATTGTGGAAGAGACAGTGGATCAACAGAAGTATGCATCTGCACCTGGGCACCATAGCCATTCCTATACGCAGTTTGTTTTTCCTCGGCCTGATGGCATCTACCAGCAGTACAATGCAATGTGTCACATAGGTAGCAGCGTACGTGCGTTGTTCGAAGAGCACCGGCATAAGTTTACCATACTCTCCTGTCCATGAGATCCTCCGTATTTGAAACCGATCGACAATCTGTATGATCGCCTTGATAGGTCTGTTCGCGCCGTGGGTCCTCAGCCGAGAAAACTACTGCACTGGCCACAGTACTGGAGTCAGTACCGCTTGAAACATACCCTTAGAAAAATTAAGAGTGACAGTGCTGATAAACCTCTACTGTTGTGGGTTGGCAAGAGAGCCAACCCGGTACTACTAGAGGAAGCCGAAAGGCACGCGTTTTAGCTCACGCAGACTGGCGTGAGGTCTAGAACTGGTCAAGGAAATTAGACTAGCAAAAAAGGACGTAGCTGTGGAATACTTAACTTTAATCCATAAATGGTGAACATCGCTCTTGACGGTACATGTTTTACAGCATCAATAGTAACTGGTAATGGCACCTTGCTAGGTCGTAGCAAATGACGTAGCTGAAGGCTATGCTAACTATCGTCTCGGCAAATGAGAGCGTAATTTGTCAGTGAACCCTCGCTAGTAAAGTCGGCTGTACAACTGGGGCGAGTGCTAGGAAATGTCTCTAGACGTGCCGTGTGGCGGCGGTCGGTCTGCAATCACTGATAGTGGCGACACGCGGGTCCGACGTATACTAACGGACCGCGGCCGATTTAAAGGCTACCACCTAGCAAGTATGGTGTCTGGCGGTGACACTGTTATATCCTAGCCAGTAATGCCAACCGAGCCCGCTGCCAAAAGGTTGGCAGCATCAAAGTCCGGACGCCGTCCGCATAAGCAGCGCCAGCGATACAGGAAATGGCCGCAAGTCTGCGCGCGCCACCGCTGGCTTCTGGCTTCTTAAGCGCTGGAGTCGCGAGCGCTAGGAGTTCTGTATTCGCCGCTCAGTTGTATACTCGCCACCGATTTGTGTACTTGCTAGTCAGTTGTGTGCTCATCGCAGCAGAGTTGTTGTTTGTCGTCAGCCGACGCTGACCTAGCCGCTCCGACTCGAACTAGACAGATTTCTGTAGACACGGAGTTGACTACTGTGTTTCTGTATCTTCGTTAATAAAGATAAGTACCGACTTTTATTTAATCAGAGTGTTTGGGTTTTCATCTTTCTGTTCACTGTTCCAGCGGACCGGTCGGCCCGCTATTAAAAGTGTGGCGGTGACTTCGTAAGCCGTTTCTACAGCGAAGTGTTTGTCGCTACGAACGCCGCCACAAAAGACACCACATCTTCGTTATTTGATTTTAAAACAGCTGAGCAAAACGGAACATACTCAGACATTCCTCTCTTTACTTTTTCTGATCAACACTAAACTGACACAAAATATTTTTAGCGCAACGCAATTTGACTTTCAATAATCCCTATAAAAGAATGGCCCTGACTAACAATAACCTATACCTTTCATGAATCACTTACCTCACAAAAATCTTCGTTATTCGATCTACTGCAATACCGTGAGCGCCAATACTGCCAGCTAAATAAAAAATTCTAACTACTGAAGGCACTAACTACTGATAGCCATATATAGCAAATGAAAGATTTTGATGGAGAACAATCAATGTATTTACCATAATAATGTTCAAGAGTCATAATATATATAGGGTGAGTCGCGTAAGATGTAACATCCCCATTATTCCGTTGGCGCTTGCACGTATCGACAAGCGGTGTTCGGCGAATCATAGCAGACTATGGGGCACATACTTTGGTACATGCGCAATAATCACAACGTTTATATAGACCGAGATAATGAGGTAAGTACATATTTTTGAAATGGGACGCTATACTTTTTTATCATCATTCGAACGCTCTGGAAAAGATGCGTATAGTGATGTTACTTTATTTTTCGTGTCCGGAAACTACAATTTGTTTGCCCGGTATTGAGTAATGTCCAATTCTTCTTCTTTAGCCAGCCATTGATCGCCGAGGGTATATCTGTGGGGGCAGGCAGGGCATTGTAGAAGATGTTCCACGTCCTGTCGAGTGCCGCAGTCGCATTTGTCGTCATTTTCGTCCAACAAACCCCATTTGATCAGATTAGATTTCACAGGAGCCACCCCAGTTCTGATGCGGTTAAGCATTCTCCAGGTTTTCCAAACATCAGAAACGCCGCTTGGTGGGTCCTCTCTTAGAGGACAGTAGATAGGGGCTCATCTAACACGCAACTTAGGAAACGGCGTCTGGATTTGATTCTGCTGGGGCCACACTCTAGGCCAGGGGCGGGCAAATGTTGCACGCGGCTCTTGAGCGCACAGCGCTGCACGTGTGCTGCTCGCGTGCAGGCGTCGACCGGGGCAGTGGCGACAACAGCCGGCAGGTTGCGGCAGTGTAGTACCAGGCTAAGCTGCGGACGTTGTTGCGTAGCGACCACTACGTAGTCAACGTTGCATTTCAAGAACCAGAAAATGCAGAGTGAAACATGGAAACGGAGAAGTGGAGATTTGCTATCTTTTAAAAAGTAATGGGAGAATCATTTTTTCCTTGTGCAAAAACGTGAAAATTCAAAATGTTTAATATGTGGCAGTATTCTCGATGGTCAGCGGAAGTTTAGTATTGAAGGCCATTATAACAAATTTCACAAGGACGAGTACAATTTATTGAAGGATTCTGAGCGGATTTGGAAATTGACTGAGCTTCAGAAGAGTGTCTTGACGATACTAGATGAATCTGTCGTAGTTGCCGTGGTCACGAGAGATCTGCGACTTCCTTGCGTCATGTCTCTCATGTAACTGATTTAACATTTTGATGGAGCACCGTTTTCAATTTTTCAGGACGACAACAATAATAGCCCAGCGGTACGAGCTTAATATAGCGAGAGCTGGAAAACCATATGCTGAATTAGTAAGTGTCGGTTAAGAGCAAACATCAATGATGAAAATTTAAGTAACTGCTTGCGTTTGTCTGTATGTAGAAATTTTGTTCCACTCCACCTGTGATAATTAAATAAAACGTATCGTAGGTAATAGGTACTCTTTCAAAACACATCTTTCAAGCACTACTACTAGTAATCTTATTCCTACATTCAATAAAGCAAGCTAGGAAACAAAACGCATTGCAGAGGAAGGAGCGTACAGAAGGTATGGTGGGGAGAGGAGATAAGCGGGTGACCAGCTTGCCCCTGTGTGCACGGAGAACACCTGTTAACTGCACGCGTGCAAGTGCACCGCACACGTGCAGGATTCCTGCCCGCCCCTGCTCTAGGCCAAATAGTGAGTGACGGGCATCAAAGATTTGTTTTAGCGTATAGTGGTGTAACGCATGTTGCTATTGTGATTCAAACTTCGCTTAAAAGACGTTGGGAAATATTGTGCGATTTAAGGTCGAGGCGGTCGGAAGCGGTTGCAGAATGTAAACACGCCTCGCGCGACCCGCAGGCCGAGTTGCCGTGCTCTATGCAGCATCATCCGCCCTCTTTCAAACAAAGTTTGAATCACAATAGCAACATGCGTTACATCACTACACGTGTCTTTTCCAGAGCGTTTGAATGATGTTAAGAAAAGTATAGCGTCCTATTTAAAAACATGTACTTGCCTCATAATCTCGGTCAATATTAACGTTGTGATTATTGTGCATGTACCAACGTATGTGCTATATATATACATATATACATATATACATACATACATATATATATATATATATATATATATATATTAGTTCATGACATCCAGTCTTAAAAAATTCCATTTTCTTGACGGACACACGTCCAGATCGTCCGCTTTCAAAACTCTGCCATCTGTTTCCCCACATCCGCCACTGTTGGTGGCTCACCTCCAACTGCGCAACGCTACGCGCTGTTCACATCCAACTGCCCAACACTACAATTGCAAATATTCCAACAATGCCAACCAGCCACAGATTGCACACAGCACAGTCAGTGATTTTCATACAGAGCGCTACGTGGCGTTACCAACAGAAAAACCTAAACAGCCTATTTACACGCTCAACATCCCTGTCAGTGTCTTACTGAACCTCACGACTTTCTTCCTGTACGTCTGTCAGTGGTCCTCACTGCGAAAGGTAGTTATTCAGGCTTTCGGCAGGTGGTCACTTTAGAGTGACTGGAATGTGTAGCAAGCTAGTTATAGTGAGTATGATCTCTCCGCCTGAGCCAGTATCTCACTTATAACCCATTATGCTTCGTCCATCATGCCTTACTTCGTTTCAAAACTAACCGGTTTCCTACACTTTGTCTACTACTGAGTCATCAGTTTACATTTTAAGTGCAATGCTAAAAGTCATTTTTGGTACTCACGACTAATTACGTCTTATTAGCTTTTTGTATCTCAGTCAGTAAGTTAGGAACCCCTACAGCATCACTTAATTGTCCGTTGCTGTCTGTTTGACAGCCTGTTCAATTGTTCAGATCCCTTTGTCTCAAGAACGGGCAGAAGTAACAAGTTGAACTTTGTATCACATACGTGTACTGAGGTAAACGGTTCATTGGCGGTATAAAACAGTTAAGCATCCACGTCGATGCAATGAAAAGTTATAGTCAATTTATGACACAAACTCATTCATCAAAACCTGTAGCACACTGCCCATTGGCCTAGAATCATGATGTTTGCAAGAAACAGTACTTTACACTACAAATAAAGAGAAAGAATGCGAAAACTAATAATTTGTAATTATATGAAATAAAAAATATTTTTTTCCCATTATTGACTCACATAGCATTCGTAATCCGTCAAAAATTTCAGTAATTATGTAGGGTTTTTGACCTAGTTTGCAGAATGAGGTAGAGTAAGTCACAAGGAAGGTTTGTGTATATAATTTACAAATATTTCATGACAACTAGATCATCTATGGTGGAGTCACATGCCGCAGTGAAAACGATGCCTTTGCCATCTAGCGCAGACAGACGTAGAGCCGCACAGCTATAGCGCCGCACCAGTGCTAGAATCTCAGGTGCTTTAGACCCGAGCTACAGGATCAACGAACTTGCAATCGATTCATATCCAGTTGAATTAATAGCATCCGTCTATTTTGTGAACGGGCTCAGTATTATGATTGCGTTGGTAGCAACTCATGACAATTCTAGGGATAAAGGAATAGGGGCGGTACTAAATCTGTGTGATTGGCTTGTTGGAATAAGTCTTGAGTTAACGATTACAATGGAAATATTTACGCCAGAAACAGAGCAATGAAAACCAGCTATATTGGAAAAAGGTATTGAATGAAAATGGTGGCATAGGATAACAATTCAACTGGAAATGGTTGTACCAGAAAACTGTTACACTAGAAAAGCGTTACACTGGAAAACGGTCACACTGAAAAGCAGTTACACTGCAAAGTGGTTGTGCTGGAAATGGATACAGCGGAGAAAAGATACATTGCAAATGGTCGACACCAGAAAACTGTTACTGAAAAATGGTTACATTTTAACCATTTACGCTGTAAAATGGCTACTCTGGAAAATGTTCACACTGAGAAACATTTACAATGGAATATGTCTGTATCAGAAATGACTGTTGTGGAAAATTGTTACACTGGAACAGTTGCACTGGGTAACAGTTACACTACAAAATGGCTGCACTGGAAAATGGTTGCACTCGACAATTTTTATCCTATAACACTGTTGTACTAGGAAAGTGTTACACTGGAAACCAGTTTCACTGGGGAACGCTTCCGCTGAACCATAGTTACTCTGGAAATGGTTGCACAGGGAAAAGATTATTTTGGACATTGGTTACACTGGAAATGGTTATAGTGGAAAAACTTTGACTATAAAATTGTTACGCAGGAAACAGCTATACTGAAAAATTATTGCAGTGGAAAACGGCTACTCTCGAATTATTACACTGGAAGAAGTTTACACTGGAAAAGGTTACACTGGAAAATGGTTCCACTGCAAACAGTAACACTGCAAACAGTTGCACTGCAAAATGCTTCTGAGAAAATAGTTACACTGGATTTAGTTGTACTGGAAAACAGAGAACAGCTACACTGGAGAACAGCTGAATTGGAAAAGAATCACAATGGAAAATGTTTACATTGGCAATGGTTACAGTGGAAACTGTTATCGTGACAAAACGTTACACTACAAATGCTTACAACGAAGCCTAGTTATGTTGGAAATACTTACACTGAAAATGGTTACAGTAGAAAATATTATAGTAAAAATAACTATACCTGAAAGTGGTTAGACCAGAAAATGCATGATCAAGAAGTGGTTACACTGGGAAACGTTATACTGGGATTGGTTATAAAGAAGAGTTCACATAGAAACAGTCTGAATGGAATGTGGGTACACTGCAACAAATATAATTTAAAAAGGCTAGTGTGAAAAATGGTGAAAACTGGAAAGCTTTTATCCTCGGAAATGGTTTCACATACTATGGTAGAATATATTTACACTGGAATACATTTACTCTGGAAATGAATTGCTCTAAAATTATTACACTGCAAACTTTTAAGTGGTAAAATAGTTACACTGGAATACATTTACTCTGGAAATGAATTGCTCTAAAATTATTACACTGCAAACTTTTAAGTGGTAAAATAGTTACACTGGAAAATGGTTACACTTGAAAGCTATTAGACTAACAAGGGAAACTCCCCATCGCACCCCCCTCAGATTTAGTTATAAGCTGGCACAGGGATAGGCCTTGAAAAACTGAACACAGATCAATTGAGAAAACAGGAAGACGTTGTGTGGAACAATGAAAAAATAAGCAAAATATGCAAACTGAGTAGTCCATGCGCAAGGTACGCAACATCAAGGAGAACGAAAGCTTACGAGCGCCGTGGTCCCGCGGTTAGCGTGAGCAGCTGCGGAACGAGAGGTCCTTCGTTCAAGTCTTCTCTAGAGTGAGAAGTTTAATTTTTTATTTTCAGACAATTATCAAAGTTCAGGCACTCACACATAATCAACTTCGCTCTCCAAAATTCCAGGATATGTTCACATTTGCTTGGACATATGCAGGATTTGACGGTCTACGCACGGAAACATTTGAAAACGTACAAAACATATGTTTTGACAGAGCACAGGTAAAACAGTGCGACTGTGGAGCTGTTGCATTCATTTGTTGCAGTTTATGTGACGAACTCTTATGTTTTCATCACTTTTTTGGGAGTGATTATCACATCCACAAGAAAACCTAAAACGGGCAAGGTCGAAGAATCTTTTTACCCATTCGCCAGGTGTGCAAGTTAGGTGGGTCGACAACATATTCCTGTCATGTGACGCACATTCCGTCACCAGTGTCGTATAGAATATATCAGACGTGTTTTCCTGTGGAGGAATCGGTTGACCTATGACCTTGCGATCAAATGTTTTCGGTTCGTACTGGTGAGGCACGTCCTTTCGTCTACTAATCGCACGGTTTTGCGAAGCGGTCGCAAAACACAGACACTAAACTTACTACAGTGAACAGAGACGTCAATGAATGAACGGACAGATCGTAACTTTGCGAAAATAAAATTTTCACTCTTGGGAAGACTCAAACCAAGGACCTCTTGTTGCGCAGCAGCTCACCCTAACCACGGGAACACAGCCTTCCTTAGCTCACATTGTCCTTTATGTTGCTTATCTTGCGCATGGACTACTCAGTTTGTATATTTTGCTTATTTTTTCATAGTTCCACACAACTTCTTCCTGTTTTCTCGATTGATCTGTGTTCAGTTTTTCAAGGCCTATCCACTGTGTCAATTTATAACTAAATCTGAGGGGGGTGCTGTCGGGAGGTTCCCTAGTAAGGAACTGGAAAGCACTTACACTGGAAAATAGTTGCAATAGAAAATGATTACACTGGAAGAGGGTACATTGGAAATTATGACTAAAATACTATGATAACATAAAACGAAGTGTTGTTGGTTAGTTGACCGACTGAAATCAGACATTTACGAGTTGCTGTTGTTGTGGCCTTCAGCCCAAAGACTGGTTTGATGCAGCTCTCCATGCTACTCTATCCTGTGCAAGCCTTTTCATTTCCGAGTAACTACTGCAACCTACATCCTTCTGAATTCTCTCGATCTCCCTCTACAGTTTAACCCCCCCCACGCTTCGCTTCAGCACGAAATTGGTGATCCCTTGATGCCCCATAACGTGTCCTTCCAATCGATAACTTATTCCAGTCAGGTTGTACCACACATTTCTCTTCTTCCAAGTTCCACTGGGCACCTCCTCATGAGTTACTTGATCTACCCACCTAATCTTCAGCATTCTTCTGTAGGATCACATCTCTAAAGTTTGTATTCTCTTCTTGTATAAGCTGTTTATCGTCCATGTTTCACTTTCATACATGGGTACAGTCCATACAAATTCTTTCAGAAAGCAATTCCTAACACCAATATCCATACTCGATGTTAACAAATATCTCTTTTTCAGAATCGATTTTCTTACCATTACCAGTTTACATTTACGAGTACAGTTTAAGAAACTCCAAAGCTACATGTGTTTAATTAAAATGAAGTCGTTGAGCGTGTGGGAATTTCCTTTCCTAGCGCTTAGATTACAGTGTCTTCGCCATGTTTCTCCGTATTGCGAAGATTTAAGCAAAATGATTGTTTAGTGAATTACGGACTTTAATGACTTCCTAACAGTATGTAGACTGCAGCTGTAGTAGCCGAGTTACGCAGGGTGACAAACTATAGAAAAGATTTGCGATTCTCCAACGTCACAGGACAATTCTAAGTTCAGTGTTGTGTTGTTAGGTCTCAGCCGCTTGCCGGTAAACACGGCGTCAGATGAATATGCTGTGCTCCAACGATGATGACTGTATTTCAGATGGCACTGAGTTAATACGAATCGCTGCGCTCTTGTGATATGCATGTGCACGGCTGAATGGAAATCTTATTTACTACTAAAAACAGCAATAAAATTTTTCAACATTATTATTACTCTTGCTGCATGTTCTTGTATTTACTCGTCGTCCTCCAAGATAACAGAAACAAAGTACTAGTCATAAAGGAGACTACCAAAGTACTACTTTAAACTCTTGACGAAGTAAATACTGTGGCCAAGGAATCTGTAGTGGACTGACCCGACAGCCAATCCACTAGGACTTGTAGCCGAATAGCACGCGATTAAGCTCACGCAGACTGGCGTGCGGTCTGGAACAGTTAAAGGAGTTGAGTCTACTAAATAAAGTACGTAGATGATGTAATACTTAACTTTAATCCATAATTGGAGAACATCGCTCTTGTTGATACATTATACACTCCTGGAAATTGAAATAAAAACACCGTGAATTCATTGTCCCAGGAAGGGGAAACTTTATTGACACATTCCTGGGGTCAGATACATCACATGATCACACTGACAGAACCACAGGCACATAGACACAGGCAACAGAGCATGCACAATGTTGGCACTAGTACAGTGTATATCCACCTTTCGCAGCAATGCAGGCTGCTATTCTCCCATGGAGACGATCGTAGAGATGCTGGATGTAGTCCTGTGGAACGGCTTGCCATGCCATTTCCACCTGGCGCCTCAGTTGGACCAGCGTTCATGCTGGACGTGCAGACCGCGTGAGACGACGCTTCATCCAGTCCCAAACATGCTCAATGGGGGACAGATCCGGAGATTTTGCTGGCCAGGGTAGTTGACTTACACCTTCTAGAGCACGTTGGGTGGCACGGGATACATGAGGACGTGCATTGTCCTGTTGGAACAGCAAGTTCCCTTGCCGGTCTAGGAATGGTAGAACGATGGGTTCGATGACGGTTTGGATGTACCGTGCACTATTCAGTGTCCCCTCGACGATCACCAGTGGTGTACGGCCAGTGTAGGAGATCGCTCCCCACACCATGATGCCGGGTGTTGGCCCTGTGTGCCTCGGTCGTATGCAGTCCTGATTGTGGCGCTCACCTGCACGGCACCAAACACGCATACGACCATCATTGGCACCAAGGCAGAAGCGACTCTCATCGCTGAAGACGACACGTCTCCATTCGTCCCTCCATTCACGCCTGTCGCGACACCACTGGAGGCGGGCTGCACGATGTTGGGGCGTGAGCGGAAGACGGCCTAACGGTGTGCGGGACCGTAGCCCAGCTTCATGGAGACGGTTGCGAATGGTCCTCGCCGATACCCCAGGAGCAACAGTGTCCCTAATTTGCTGGGAAGTGGCGGTGCGGTCCCCTACGGCACTGCGTAGGATCCTACGGTCTTGGCGTGCATCCGTGCGTCGCTGCGGTCCGGTCCCAGGTCGACGGGCACGTGCACCTTCCGCCGACCACTGGCGACAACATCGATGTACTGTGGAGACCTCACGCCCCACGTGTTGAGCAATTCGGCGGTACGTCCACCCGGCCTCCCGCATGCCCACTATACGCCCTCGCTCAAAGTCCGTCAACTGCACATACGGTTCACGTCCACGCTGTCGCGGCATGCTACCAGTGTTAAAGACTGCGATGGAGCTCCGTATGCCACGGCAAACTGGCTGACACTGACGGCGGCGGTGCACAAATGCTGCGCAGCTAGCGCCATTCGACGGCCAACACCGCGGTTCCTGGTGTGTCCGCTGTGCCGTGCGTGTGATCATTGCTTGTACAGCCGTCTCGCAGTGTCCGGAGCAAGTATGGTGGGTCTGACACACCGGTGTCAATGTGTTCTTTTTTCCATTTCCAGGAGTGTATAATCTCAATATAAACTGGTCATGGCGCCTTGCTAGGTCGTAGCAAATGACGTAGCTGAAGGCTATGCTAACTATCGCCTCGGCAAATGAGAGCGTAATTTGTCAGTGAACCATCGCTAGCAAAGTCGGCTGTACAACTGCGGCGAGTGCTAGGAAGTGTCTCTAGACCTGCCGTGTGGCGGCGCTCGCTCTGCAATCACTGACAGTGGCGACACGCGGGTCCGACGTATACTAACGGACCGCGGTCGATTTAAAGGCAATCACCCAGCAAGTGTGGTGGCTGGCGGTGACACCACACGCATAATGTCCACCTGCAATGTGTTACCAGAGAACATTCATACTCTTTCACAGCCAGGATACCTAAAGGTGTGAATTTGCTATACGAATTTGTAGCAGGAGGAGAATTAAGAACAAATATAAAACTACCTTTCTACATTTTAATGTGGTAAATGAATGTTTATGAGTTATCAACCACCATCTTTTATTAGTAATCACTTTTTCAATTTTCTTACATTATTGATTTAGTCTGAAGTGAAATGAATATACGTAAGTGGTTACTGCTGTGACGTTGCTTGAATAACATGTTGCCGGCCTGTGTGGCCGAGCGGTTCTAGGCGCTTCAGTCTGGAACCGCGCTGCTGCTACGGTCGCAGGTTCGAATCCTGCTCCCTCGGGCATGGATGTGTGTGATGTCCTTAGGTTAGTCAGGTTTAAGTAGTTCTAAGTCTAGGGGACTAATGACCTCAGATGTTAAGTTCCATCGTGCTTAGAGCCATTTGAACCATTTTTGAATAGCATGTTTCCTATTAACAGTTTCAGGCTGTTACACATTTAAATATTTAAAAAACTCTTTCTGATGCTGGCCGTATGGACAATGTCCGAAAACAAAAGAACGGCTCTGGACGTGGATAACCGTAAAGATTTCATCTCAAACTAAGAGTTGTGCCCAACATCTATAGTTATTTAGTGCTACGTTTACCGAACTTGGTTTCACCTCTCTGGATAGCCGTGTGTGTCAGAGCGCCGATTCGTTTTGTTTATTTTCGTATGAATAACATTTCAAGCAGACGGTCAGTGAACACATATTCTGTCGTGGGAGGTAAGTGAGTTATATTATGGTTCAGCCTGTTCAGACAGTCCTGTAATTCTCGCTGAAGATGTCATTCCACTCTTATTTTTAATCTCAGTCCTGAACGTTTCGTTTATTTCCGATACCGTTTCTTCCATGTACAGTCGTGCTCAAAACTATCCGAACGACCTGAATTGCATTTCGCCTGATTCGCATGCAACCCACATAACGCAGCTGTCTAGCAGGTCCTCTAATTGCTCCTTGGTACAGTCGTTTGACTATTGAAAATGACTCCAACAAGTCACCACTAGAAAACTCGGATCTGTATCGCAATAACTCAAGAGGTAAAGGAATACCACGATACTACAGATATCAGGGAACACCTTATCACAGATAAGACTGTCCTTAAGGCTAGTAAGCTCACATTTATTGCAATAAATGACATACCTGAAATGATACCACTCTCATTATTACGTCAGATAGGTAATTCACGTAGTAAGTTCGCCGTATTCATGATTTCCTCTTCAAAGTAACATACCGTACTTGTTATTGAATACAAAATGACGTCAAAAATCTAAGTTATTCACGAGCAGCTACTTGAGAATATGTATGAACTTCAAATGACACGACGAACCGTCTCGTTCTGCAATTGGATTCAAACCCAGGTCATGCAGACTAAGATTTCGTGACTGACGGAAACTAACAGTCATTCCTGACTAGGCATACAGAAAGTGATATACCTCGATTTTAGAGAGTATAAGTTAGCAAATGTCAACTTTAAATTAGATAACGTAAATATTTTTAACGGTCGCGAATTCCTACCCAGCATCTATTGTCCCTGTTATCGAACTACGAAAGATGTTAAATATTGCTTCTTCACAAGTAACTTACTTGAAATGCCGTGATATAAAGCTTCGTGTTGGACAGGGATTCGAACCCAGACCCTAATCGGATTGTTATCGAAGCACAATCAACTGCGTTATATCGGATTTTCTCGGTAGCAGCTCCAGTTTTAACTAAAATGACGAGACGAAGCATTAATTTTTTCCTTCCAAGGACTCCAACCCGGAACCTATCGCTGTTATTTATTAGAGAAAATTAACGTTAAATATGGGTTTGTTACATCAGCTGCGATATATGAGCATGTTTGAACTAGAAATAATGTGACGAAATTCTCAATGTTGACTCGGAATCGAACCCCACCCATACCGTTGTTGACTACACACAGAGAGACGTCAGCTACGGAATTTTTCTCCACCAGCAGCTCGGAATAACATCCTTGAACTTTGAGTGATCTCTCAAATAGTTCCGTGTCTCACTGGGAGTCAAAAACGTCAGATATCGTTAGTGTTGACAACGAATGAAAATGCATTAAAAACCAAAATTATTATCCGTCAGCAGATAGGTCTTCTCATGCTAGAGCTTGATAATACATAATGAAAACTTTAGTTCCAGGCCAGCATTCGAACCCGTTCACGCGCAATATGTGGAGATGTTGAGGAATCTCCATTTTTGAACAAACAACAAATTGTTGTCGAGCTGTATTGTCACGAAGGGATCAAATTCCGCGTTAAGTTCTGTCTGAGTTGCATTCCAAGTTCAGAACCAATTTTATCGACATACAGAAGCTCAAATAAAAGATGGAATGAGGGTCCTGCTACGCTACATAGCGTTTGTTTCGTCACTATAAATAAATAACTAGTATAAGAAAGGTTACTGGTGACAGAGATCCCACATTTCGCCACTCCTGACTTTATTGTGGTGCAACCTAACGACTACTTGGTAGAGAAGGAATATCATGTTTAACGTAGACCACAATGCCATTATACATTCTTCACTTGGCGTAGCCAGAAGAGAATAGAGTCTGTCTACCCCTATTAAAAATCATCGGCAGAAATTGGAATGCAACCCAGACCATCATCATAGGAAGCTATCATCAATCCAGCAGACCACCACATCATCTTCTGTGTGACTCATTTTTCTTTCACAACACCGTTGCGGCACACTCGATGAGAATTCTGACACACAGGATCCCTGTAGTGGTTTGCAGCATGTTCAGTACATTCATTTACTTGGTTGACCGAATCGCCATGAACTAGCTGCCTCGGCTACCCAGTGCATACATTCGACTCTATTTTGTAAACAGCGAAATAAAATCATGTAACTGCCACCTACACAGAACTGCCAAGAGTGTATGATGCAGAAATTTAAAGAGGAAGTGTTCCTTTCCATTTGAGCTACTCTATTGCGCTATCTGTTTGTTGAAAACGTCGTGCAGTTCAAAAGCTGTAACTGTCTGTCTCACAGCACTGTGCAATGCGGAAGTTCTGGAAGAACTATTTTTGACTTCTGGAGCTAGTGTAGGTAGATGACAGCGTCACAGTAAGTGTCACGCACCGCAGATGAGATGTCGCGAGTTCCATTTCATTCGCTGCTACATTATTTACAACGCAATTCTGATGTCTGCTGAAGTTACCAATTTAATGGAACTTTGAACATAATTACCTTCACTTCTCAACACAAAATAGCCGCATGTGGAAAAAGAGCTAACTTCTGCGACATTTTGTTCTTTTCAGGTTTAATAGACGGACAGGCAGCAGATGCATCTCGAAGTTTTTGTATTATGTATGGGGAGAGCGCAACATGCCAAAATAGTCAGAAAAGTATTTTCTACATTAGCTGTCCTCTAGTAGTGGCATTTTATTCTTCTTCAAACCTTGTTTGACAACTTTAACTCAGAACAAGTTTTCTACATGCATGTAATCAATAAACTGCATGTGCAATGTCAGACTGTTATATATCACATCGGAGAATTAGCATATATCGTCGATGATTAATTTCTCTCTCATGTTTAGCATTGTTTTAACAACACTAAAAGTAACGTTGCGAAAATTGTGCACTGTATTAAAAGAAATGAAATAAAACTACCCACGATAACCTTACGACGAAAGTTTGTTCTGATAAAACTGAGTATCTGTACACAAGCATGCCTCTATCGGCAGGAATTGGTAAATTTCGATTGGGTCTGTGTTTAATTGGTATGGTGTGTCATACTCAGCAGGTATGTAAATGTGGCATTTCATAAATAAAGTTATGTATTCCTAGAGACCCAAAATTTACTAGTCAGGAGCGGAACGAGGCGTTACCTGTTATGCAGCATTGTAAGTTTTTCACCATTGCACTATGAGCTGAAAGTATTTGCTTGCGATTTCCATATCGATGTTTGATCTGACTGCTTGTAGCTCTTTCACAGAAGGGATAAAAACGTTGCATTAAGCGAGACTGGAACCGTGAACCATAACAGACGCTTTTGCAGAGGTCAGCACGTCGCCACAGAGCTTGCGAAGAGGTATGTGTTTCGCATTTCTAGACCTCGTAAACCGCTATTTAAAGGTCAAGGTTAGTTGCGACTTACACATGCAACGACTTTCCTGGGCTGAAAACCGTAAAATTACAATCTTTTGTTACACCTGATGTGATAATAATTTTTGTTAACCTGATGTGATAATAACTCTGATTATTCAATGGAAATGACAGGAAAAATCAAGTGAACTTTGAGGCTTAATTCCGTGCATACCAGGAAGTAACTCGTCGATTACAGAGTTGCCAAATATACCTTGCCCTGTTGCCAAATCTCAGTTACAGTACTAGCAGTAAGAAGACGAACCGATTTGATCCTACAGCGGGCTGGGAAGAGACCACAGCTGGCTTTTCAAAGACGCGGCTGCGACGGCCTGGAATACGTAATGCGTCTGATTCGCATTTATGTAACCAGGTTGAGGGACTGGAGCGTAGTTACTAATAATACTCAGAACTGACTGCAAACTAAGCATCATAAATCAGTAACTCTCATAGTTGTTTTTATATTTCTTTCGTACTGTACTAAAACCTAAGAGATTCATTCACGGACGTTTTCGTGCCTCACCGATAGTCGAGCACACCAAACAAATAAAAATAAAAAATGAGTGTGTGTGTGTGTGTGTGTGTGTGAGAGAGAGAGAGAGAGAGAGAGAGAGAGAGAGAAAAGAGAGAGATAGAGATAGAGAGGGAGAGAGAGAGAGAGAGAGCAATAAAGATAAAGAAGAATGAGAGAGAGGTTAAGAAAATGTTGCAAAGAAATTGAATACCGGTATGTAATGAAATCTTTCATTAAAATAACACGTTCCACATCATTACGAAGTGTCGTATTCATGATCTAGGGAACAATTATTAATCCAATCTAATCTAATCAATCATATTGCTGACTAGCCGTGAAAAGTCATGAACTACCGAAGTTTTCGCCAATATCAGTAACCAAATCTAAACTTGAAAATAAAAGACGACATTTTTGTAATAAACCGGGACTCCTATCAAGAACCTTTCATCCCTGTTAACTAACCAGGAAAGATGTCTGATATACGTCCATTCAGAAGTAGCAAAGTGTGTATGCATTTAAAGATGAAGTGCATGAAGTGAAGTTCTGTGACGGAGGTACGAACCCAACACGTAATCGGATTGTTAACTAAGAAAAATCAAATGTTACTTATCGGTTTTTCTTACCAGCTGCTAGGTGTTTGAATTTAAAATAAGGATACAAATTTTTGTGCCTGAGCGACAATCGAACCGCACTCCTATCGTTCTTCTTTATCGTCCACGAATATAGCCTAAGAATCAATTGCTTACTCATCAACAGTAAGATGTGTGCGTGTTCGACCAGAAATTGTTGGCAACACATGAACAGACATTAAAAATACACGTTAATTTTCACTAGCAGGTCGATGTGCACGTGATAGGGCTTGAAATGAAATTATGAATATGTTTGTACTGGATCAGGAATCGAACCCACATACTTACACATACTTACCTTTGGAGGTCACCTAGAGAAGATTGCAGTCTTGGAAAAAGGAACGAAATTATTGAACTATGCTGTTCCGAGAGATTCAGATCCTCGAAAGAGGAGATACGAATTCGAATCATAGTCCAGCACCAAATTTTTCAACGTCTCTAGTTCAATCAAGTACAAGTAAAATAAGAGCCCTGTTCCCTTAAATGGCTATCGGTTCATCAAATAAAATAAAATTTTGTAATGTAAGTAAGTTTACTGGCGACAGTATTTCTGTTTACAGTGACCTCCGGCTACGTCATTTCCCAAAGCAAACCGGCTCTGTCCAGTTGGGAATGAAGGAAAGTGATGTTTAATGCGGATTCTGGATTATAAGGTCTTTCTCTTGAGGTTACCAGAGGTAAAGTAAATCCGTTTGTGCCTCTTAAAAGTAAATGCTTGTACCCACGTATTGCACTTGTGATAGTTCGTTCCACCAGACCACATTTCCCAGCCCCAGGAGTGTGCTGTAACAGATGATGTGCCTAGCTTACAAAATTAGTCCCGGTGGAAAAACTGCGAGTCTATTAAATGGTTAAGTAGAAGGAAGCTTCTGACTCGTAGATTATGCTATTCTCACGTCAGCACTATGTAAAGACTCTTCTAGGCGTCATAGCCACGATGTGAAGCCAGCTTGAAATTTTCACTAACTCAGGAAATATCTTAGTTCGAGAAAATCAACTGTGAAGTGTGAAGTTACCAGATAATTCAATTATTACCGTACTTATTACTATCATTTTCTTCACACTGCTGCTGGAACACATGTGCTTGAAGATCATTTAATGCCTTTGGTCATTATGGAAGTAGTTGCCCAAGAACAGGTTCTTTCCCTGTCTACGGAATCCTTTTCATGTCAATATCAAACATCAGCAATTACTCGTAGATCACATTAAAACTAAAGTAATTGATGAAGATGTTACTTGATAACAAAAACGCGCTGCCTTTCTTCATTTACTTGCGGCTAGAAATGGCTGTCGAATACTGCTAAACCAAAAGCCAAGGGATCTTACCGCCTTCCGAAATACGTCACTGTCAGTTCTTTCATATGATTTGGTCGACGTGACTTGTTTCAAGTTTAGCATGACAGAGAATGTTTTAGAAAATCAGTTGTATTCCTTTGCAATAAACAGAAAGATTTTCGTTCTAAGCTATCCAATTCAAAATTTTCGGAATATTAGTTCAAATTTAATATTCACTTCTATAATATAGGAAAGTATTTCACAGTTGCAAAACCCGCATCCGACTCATTGTCCTTACACTTAGTCGCTAACCATAAGTTGTAGCTCAGAGTGACACCAGTTTAAGTAACCTAATGTAGCGAAGACTGTTTTCCAGTGCTCTTTCTCATCGGAAAATATGCAATTCACTCATTGGGCTCCATTAGTACACTGTAACAGTAATTTCTGGGTGTATGCAATGCATACGATTTGTAGAATTCAGTGGTGCTCTCTCTTCCACTTCTGTATACAATATGACTGACCTAAACGGGACCGAGCGAGGTGGCGCAGTGGTTAGCACACTGGACTCGCATTCGGGAGGACGACGGTTCAATCCCGTCTCCAGCCATCCTGATTTAGGTTTTCCGTGATTTCCCTAAATCGTTTCAGGCAAATGCTGGGATGGTTCCTTTCAAAGGGCACGGCCGATTTCCTTCCCCATCCTTCCCTAACCCGAGCTAGCGCTCCGTCTCTAATGACCTCGTTGTCGACGGGACGTTAAACAACACTAACCTAACCTAACCTAAACGGGCCCTTTATCATTACAGGCCCAGGGCGGTGCAACATCATACTGACAACAGTAATGTGCTTATACTGACCACCTCACCGTTCGTTTTACCTGATTTTGCAATCATTTAAATAAAACAACATGACCTTCCAGTGGGAGACATTACGTCCCCCTTTTCATCATGTGAAATTTGTCAGTAAGCTTTTTGCCTTAGGTAGGTAAAACCGATAGAGGCACTACATGTGTATAGACTCTGTCATCAGTTTCGGAAGAATGAATGTTCATGCTGGTTGAAGAATTTCTTGTTTTTATGATCTGGAATATGTATGGTTTTTATATATCACCGATGTTCATATTCTTTAATTTGAAAAGTCCTATGTCGAGGAGAGAATATCCTTAGACGCCGAAGTTATTTATTGTAATATTAATACATATTTCCAGGTCCTATACATTAACTGTCTACATATGTTCACCGTATTTAATTTTGACGTCAAGCGTTATCCATCAGTGTTGAGACGGACTGTAGGTATTCCCCAATAAGGTTGTTGGATCGATGCTACTACTTCTCTCATCGTGAGTAATTCGACACTTTTACGGTTGCTCTAAATTAGTACCGGATTTCAAATCATCACTGCATTTACACACTTCTTTACTTCCTTACGTATGGAGTTAGTTGAGTTAATTGTATACAACAGGATCGGCTGTGAGAAGTGCTGATGGTACCCAAGAATCCTTATATGTAACCTGAGTACTTTACATCAAAGGATCTATTACAGTTCCTCATTGTTTCCATGATGTTAGGTTTTTCCTGTTGAATGTTCTTCGTCAAGTATAATACGATGTGATCTTCTTTCGTGGTCGTTTCTTGATAAATTCTGTCTTCAGTTATTAATATTAAATGTAAGTTTTTCACTGAGTGAGGTGTATTTACCACAGCTTTTTTTAATGAAGTTCATGCAATGTCTCTCTCTCTCTCTCTCTCTCTCTCTCTCTCTCTCTCTCTCTCTCTATATATATATATATATATATATATATATATATATATATATATATATCTTTTGTGTATGTCACTAAACTCCTCCTAAAACGCTGGACCGATTTGAATGAACTTTTTTGTATGCGTTTGGGTGGCTCCCTGGATGGTTTAGATTCACAAATCAGCCCGGCAGATGGCTCTGCAGTCGGTATCTAATTTATTTATCTGTACTGCAACTAACCGGCTCGATCGACTTCAATGAATTTTTGTGTATGCATTCAAGTAGGGGCCTGGAAAATTTACATTCTTAAATCAGCACGGTAGGTGGCGTTGCATTTTTGTGTTCAATATTGAGCGTATTATATTCAGATATAAGTTACGTGCATAGGATTTTTATTATTTTCGACATTTTAATTTGAGTGTATTATATTAAGTGTGTTTCGTTATTTGGACATTTTAATTTTTTGTACTGTGGCTTTTGATATTTCAGGTGTCGCATTTCTGTGAATATTAAGTGTATTATATTTACATATAAGTTATGCCACGTCTTCGTGGATGGAGCTGCAGTCGATATCTAGGTTATTTATCTATACTGTCACTATACGGCTGGATCGATTTGAATGAATTTTTGTCGATGCATTCAAGTGGGGGCCTGGATGATTTAGATTCACAAATCAGCCCGGCAGATGATAGTGTGATCCAATAAGCTCAACTTCTTGTTCTGCAAATAAGCAAGTCTTATCATACTTAAAAAGGAACAGTGGAGAATGAACGCAGTCGGTATCTAGGTATCTAAATTGTTTTTGCGTAAAATTCGCAAATTCAATTCGTGCTTTCAAATGACATCATTTGGAGCAACAAAAATCGTTCAGAATGAGGTTGGTCGCAATTTTCAATCAACGTTTAAGATTCAGGGCCAAGTGTATCATGAAATTTGTTCTTTAATGCCGATGCCTGATACCGATTCCTAATTTCTGCAAATATACTTTATGGGTAGTGAGGAGCAGCAAATAAACGCACTCTACCAGCACTACCATATCGAGCAGATTGAGGAGCGAGAAATTGTGGGTATTGTAGAACCGTTTTGCAGAATCACTACCAGTTGGTACAGTTGCTCAATAACATTTTGAAACAGACTGCAAAACGACAACTATACGATCGTCATCAAAGCAGACAAAGTACCATCTGGGCAGCACGCGGGACGAAATAATGCACCGACCATTAATGAAGTTGCAGTTGTTGTGGTTGACGACGCATTTGAACGTCGAGATATACGAATCCAACGCAGAGATAACACAGTGCATACGATTGTCGGGAAGCATTTCGTGTGAATGGTATTGTTGGTGATAAAGTGTTATATTGTGTGTAAATTTCGTATAGTGACGAGTTTTGTATGTTTTGTAAATGATTGCGCGATCGATGAAAAAGGCAAAAATGATGGGTAGTCAGAAAGACGAAATTGTTAACATTGCGAACACGCCAACACAGGAGAACAGTAGGATGAATAATGAAGTAGAAAATAATTTAATAGGCCGGGAAAATAGTCCGGAACCAGTTCAAAATTTTTCACAATCGGAAAATTCTCAGAATATGAGATTAACGATAGAAGATTCTGAAATAGTATCGAACACAGATTGCCTTACAGCTATGACGAAGGAAGTTAGTGTCACGGGAAATGTTAGGGGCGAAAAGAATTTTGAACCAGTTAATATGGAGCAGTTGATGGGTGCAATATTAAATTTGGGATCACAGATGGGAACATTGGCAACACGGTTAGACTCACAAATAGGAACAATTAAAACTGGTATGGGAACAATGGAAACACAGTTAAGATCTGAATTAAAAAAAGAGATGGGAACATTGGCAACACGGCTAGACTCACGAAAGGGGACATGTTTCAAAAACATGAAAGATGAATTACAGAAAGAAATTAGAGAAGAAGTACAACCGATTTTGTATTCTCACAATAATAGATTAATTTCAATAGAAATTAGACAAAAGGAATAGGATAGAGAACAGGAAGAAAGAGATCGAGTGATATTAAAAAATTTTCAGAGTTAAATTTACAACGTGCACACGATAAGGAAGAAATATTTCAAAGAATCGAGGAATCCGTACCAAATGACAGAATAAATAACCTAACACAACAATATGAACAGTTAACTACTAAATGTGTCAATACTGAAACCCGAGTCGCGATACTTACGGAAGACGTAAATAAACAGAAAGAACAAATAGGTGACTTATCAGAAAGAGTTGAGGAGATTTCAGATAAATTGACAAGTCTTAGTTTAAATGGGGACAGGGCTTCAGATGATACAGCTCCATTGGCATTTGCAGAAACAGGAGAGTACCAGAATATAAATAAACATGTTGAAAATCAGGGAAAATTTAATGAACGCGTTAAAAGGGAATTTGAGGCGTTACGAAAGCAAG
Source organism: Schistocerca cancellata (assembly GCF_023864275.1). Lineage (NCBI taxonomy): Eukaryota > Metazoa > Arthropoda > Insecta > Orthoptera > Acrididae > Schistocerca > Schistocerca cancellata. Next base: position 748,785,979 of record NC_064630.1, read on the forward strand.
TTAAACAAATTGAAAGCGGAATCGTAGGAAAAGACAGTAGGAGAAATTTACAATCACAGATAGCAGCGGGTTTTGAAGAAAATAATTTATTTCATTTCCGAGATGCAACAAGAGAGCGCCAGGCGCTCGAACTTGACAATAATCGACATTATGACAGGGACAGAAGCGGTAGGTCTTTGTCACCATGGGGCGAAAACTTAGACTATAAACACTTTTTAACTGTTCGGAAATTTAAGATCTTCTGCAGTTCTAAGAATGACATACATCCATGTTCATTGTTAGATCAATTTATGTACGCACTTCCACCAAATTGGCCACTAAGTCACAAACTGGGATTTATGTGTGGATATTTAGAAAACGAACTGGCGACGTGGATGCGCGCGCGCATGATTTTTATCATGCATTTCTATCGATATATTGGTCCGAAAACACGCAAGACAGAGTCAAACACAGTCTTATTATGCAGCGTTTTAAACAGTCTGAGCACCGCAAGCCGGCAGAATACTTTGAAGACATGATTCGAAAGGATCAGTTCATTTCCAACCCTAATAGCCCGACTGAATTAATTCGCATTTGTTTAACTAAGCTGCCACAATCGATAAGACAAATTGCTTTAGCCGGAAGATGTAAAGACGACATTGAAACTTTTAAGACTTTTCTACAAGAACCTGAGTATGAAAACGACGATGGGACTTCTTGTAATTTTTTCAGTAACGGTAATCACAATAGATTTTCAGAGAAAAGGGATAATTATCGGAACGGACGTTACAGCAGTAATTTTGAAAATGACAGACGAAACAGACAGGATAATAGATACCAGCCTTATGACAAAGGGAAGCGTAGTGATTAGACAGTATTATTTAGTTCGCAACGACATTCTTTTTAAACGAAAATCTGTTGGCAACACTGTTTGGTTAGTTTGCATTCCTGATGAGTGGGTTAATAAATTGATTTGGTATACACATTTCAGTTATGCACACTTTGGTCCCAGAAAATGCTTTCATAAATTACGAGAAAATTGCTGCTTCAGTAATATGGAAAAACGTATTCGATTTGTTCTTGCCAAATGCAAATTATGTCAAAATGCTAAGCCACCAACTATTTCTCACACAGCACCGTTGTTTCCTATCATTCCAGCGAAATTAAAGGGGATGGCTGCAGTCGATTTGTTTGGTCCAGTGCTTCGTTCTACTAATGGTTTTGCGTACATTTTGGTAACAGTGGAATTGATATCAAAATATGTGTGTTTTACACCTTTACGCAAAGCAACAGCTCGTTCAGTATCTAATGCTTTCATCAAACATTTTCCCAAAGAAGTGGGTCATGTTGATAAGGTTATATCAGATAGTGGATCACAGGTTCGCTCTAAAATTTGGCTTCATACTCTACGGCGTCGTAAGATTAAATCAATTTTCATTTCACTTTTTCACCCTCAATCTAACGCTTCAGAGACATGGATGAAGGAAACCAATAAATTGTGTCGCCTTTATTGTCATAAGAATCACAGAACGTGGGATCAGTATCTTCATATTTTTCAAAACATTCTGAATGAAATCCCTAATGATTCAACTTCTTTATCGTCTATATTGATATTAAAAAATAAAGCACCCACAAATTGCATTTCTGAAATAGTTCCTTTTCCGCCTACACTGAAACTGCGGCATTCTGAAGTTGTCAACCTGGCTCTACAAAATATTGCACCTGCGGCTGCTAGAAGAGAGAAATCAGCTAAACTTCCTGGTCATTTAAAAACCTCGTCAGTTGGTCAGAAGGTGTTGATTAAGGCTCATCGTTTGTCTCACTATAACGGTCCATATAGAGTTCGCAAAATTATTCATAGTAACACTGTCAAAGTATAAACTCTTAAATCACGGCGCTCTAAGGGAATACATCATATATCGAACGTTAAACTTTTTGTCGAATTACATACTTTTGAGAAATTAACAGTTATACGTAAACATGCAGAGAATATAAGGATACCGCGCCGTGTTCTGGCGGCGGCACATACTCAAAGCAACAGTCAAGTCTGCGCGCCGCACAAGGCAGTCGTTGACCGCAAACAATTACTTGCTACGTCACGCGTACCTACAGCTGATCGAGCGCTCAGTGCGAATGCACTGACAACCGTAAACAAATGCATAGTCTAATTTCTCCGATTAAATTCAGTATAAAGCTATAGTGAATTGATAAATTATGTTATAAACGTTCAGTTTTTTTCAGGATACAGTTGTATAAAATATTTAAAAACTTCAGGTAAATTCTGTGTGTGTCCGACGTTAAGAGGACTTGCTATCGAGAAAGTTTCAGGGAGAATGTAATTTCAAAGAAGAAAGTAATAAACTAAAAGGTAACTATTAATTGAGTTTATTTTTCAGGTAACATATTTCCACTTAGGTACGTACTTTAGACATAATTTGCTGCTCGCGATTACGTGATTTATACTTTGTGTTAACTGATTTTGACAATGACTGATTAATGAACAGGGTTGTTACTTACGTATATTATGCATCGCTTGGCTTCTGTGCTTTTTCACTGATGTCATATTTTTTTTATTATGTGCCTGTTGTGGTTATTTATTTAAATTATAATTGTCACCTGATGACTGATACGGTTATGTATGTAAGTCAGACTTTGTGATTTATCTACTTGCACCTTCATGTTTGCTTATTAAGATTACATACGAACATTTATTTGCTTATGCTGATATGATGCTAATGACCTGTTTGTTATGTAAAATATATATTTGCTGCTTTTGCGTATGGATTGCATTTTTACACATTTTTGTTTTGTTGTCATAACTACTCTTTATTTTGGTATGAAGAAATGTTGATATACTGTGTACCAACATGGAGTTTAGGTCACACTATGGTATTAATTATAGATTGTTCGCTTGGCAGAGCCTCGTTGTAGGGATTGTGCTGCATCCACTTGTTGACATTCTGTTCTCTACTGGTATATTTACTCGCTATAGCATGTTTTACTTACGCTCAGTGCTTTATATTTTAAGATAAGAAAATGAACTGCTATAATTCTACGAACGACATTGGTACAAGAAACTTCATTGAAGTCACATGAGCTGGACGTTTTATGGAAGCTGTATAAATTTATGCTAATAGGAAGGAAGCTAATGACATGAAATACCAACACTAGGTGTAGACCATTGACAGTTATTACACTGCATTCTTCGTGAGCAATTGAAATAGCATGTGACACTTGACATAAGGAATACTCCACATGTTTGCTTCTGTTTTGCCATGATTATTGAAGTGGGGTACACACTGTGAAATATTACAATCATTCACACTCCGTACTCGTACTCACTTACTGAAAGTTATTCAAACTAAAGGCAGTTAGAGGTCATGTATGCATTTCGTTTATTTAATTATGGACAAGGTAACCAAAATATATTTTATAATTCATAATGAGTAGAAGATTTGGCTCAGGTAGATTACACAGAGGTTGTGTGTGGACATTGTGTCTTCTGATTCTATGGGATGATGAATTGAAGTTTGCACAAGGATTTTATCTGTACTTGTCCGAGGAGACTGACTAGAGGAAAGAGTTGTTATGGAAGTGAAATGATATTGGTGATAAGGATTATATATATATATATCGACGTACTGAAGAGGTATTATTGAGATATTGAGATTGTGTGAAGTTGATGATTATTGGAGTTTTGGTGGACAAGAGGTAAGGTAAATGATATTGATGATAAGGTTTATAAGTATTGACGAAAGAGGTATTATTGAAGTATTAAGATTATGTGACGCTGATGATTATTGGAGTTTTGGTGGATAAGAAGTGAAGTAAGTAAGGAGCATATTTTTTTGTTGGTTTATATGGAACAAGGAGGATGAAGATGGCAGACTAGGACACTCAAGTAGAAGGAAGATTGTCTACACACACACCTTGTCAAATCAATAAGCAGTATATACTTTTTTTTGGAGAGAGGAAGTATTTGCATATCTTGGCACACTGACAGTTGTTCAGCAACCATACATTTTGATTTGGCTTGGCAAACATTGGTCTTGACGTGCAGACTATGACATTGACTAACTATTATTGACTGTTATACTACTGTTATACTACTTGATACACATGTTGAACATCAAAGTTTGACAAAAAAAAATGGTTCAAATGGCTCTGAGCACTATGGGACTCAACATCTTAGGTCATAAGTCCCTTAGAACTTAGAACTACTTAAACCTAACTAACCTAAGGACATCACACACACCCATGCCCGAGGCAGGATTCGAACCAGCGACCGTAGCAGTCCCGCGGTTCCGGACTGCAGCGCCAGAACCGCGAGACCACCGCGGCCGGCAAAAGTTTGACAGAATTGCATTTACACAGTTAACACTATTCAATTATACAGTAGTACCTAAATGTGGATGAAAGATGAGTGAGTGTGTTTTGTGTGTTTTCCTTTCCTAATTCGAAATAATTGGTACCGAAATACCTCCCAAATATTATTTTACTTGTTTGTTGTGGCTTGCACTGACACCAATAAATATGATAGGTTCACTGATATTTGTGTATTTGTAATAGTTAATATTACAATTATCTGGTATCATTTGTGTGTTTATTATAAATTGTATGTTTAGTGTAAGAGCATTGATAATAATTTTGTAAAAGCAATTGTGTGTGCATTCAAACTGTTTTTCGTGCTTACAAGTATTAACATTGGTGGGTGCCACTTGGAAATGTTTAATTACTGCTGATGAACTCCCATGAACTGTTTAATTAGTGATAGTGAATATTATGGACTGTTACCTGCACTTGTTCAACATTGATGGGTGCCACTAGGAAATGTTTAATTACTGCTGATGAAGTCTGATGAACTGTTTAATTAGTGATAGTGAATATTATGGACTGTTACCCGCACTTGTTCAACATTGATGAGTGCCACTTGGAAATGTTTAATTTCTGCTGATAATCTCTGATGAACTGTCTAATTAGTGATAGTGAATATTATGCACTGTTACCTGCACTTGTTCAACATTGAGGGGTGCCACTGATGGAACTGCTTCTACTGAAATAGTGTCATGTGTTGCTGTCTGCACCTGTTCAACATTACTGGGTGCCATTGATGGAACTGCTTCTACTGAAATGATGTCACTTGTTGGTGTCTGCACCTGCTCAACATTGCTGGGTGCCACTGATGGAACTGCTTCTACTGAGATAATGTCACGTTTTGCTTTCTGCACCTGTTCAACATTACTGGGTGCCCCTGTTGGAACTGCTACTACTGATGATGTCACTTGTTGGTGTCTGCACCTGTTCAACATTACTAGGTGCCACTGATGGAACTGCTTCTACTGAAATAATGTCACTTGCTGCTGTCTGCACCTGTTCAACATTGCTCGGTGCCATTGATGGAACTGCTGCTACTGAGATAATGTCACTTGTTGGTGTCTGCACCTGCTCTCCATTGCTGAGTGCCACTGTTGGAGCTGTTTAAATACTGCTGATGAAATGTTATGAGACTGCTATTTGCACCTGTTGACCATTGCTGGGTGCTACAGTTGGAACTGTCAACTACTCTGAGGAGTACTACTTTTTTATTGAACTACTGAAAAGATTTTATGTGAATAATTGTATAAACTGAATTTTTATGTATTTACTGTTTATGAAATGTTATAAGACTCTTACCTGCACCTATTCGTCATTGCTGGTGCCATTGATTGAATAATACTTGTGTAAACTATTATGTAAAATCACATGTATGCAAGCATTTGTATTCCTTAGTATATTTTATACATTAGGTTATTGAAGGGTCAATGCAAAGCCAAAATTTATTTAGTTATGTGATAGTTACTTATTAATATTATCTTTTATTTATGTCTGTAATTTTTGGACGAATTTGGTGGTATTTTCACCACCAATGCTGGCAAAAATACCATCAAATTCTAGCCCGTGGAGGAGGGGCATATGAAAGGTGGCTACACTGAGTCACAGCGCCAGAGATTGCGCCAAAGAGTATTATTCCGCTGCCTCCATTGGCGCAGTAGTCGTTCAGAGAATGTCGAGGTCAGTGGTAGATCAACGATTGCCGTGGGCAGTGCTTGTTGAGAGGATGTCGAGAGCAGTACTAGTTGAGAGCATGTCGTGTGCAGCTGTTCTGTTGGGCAAGAGAGCAGATGCTGTTCGGTTGGTGTAATGCATAGATGGAAGACGTTGCAATGATCACAGTGTATTTTTCGTCAATATGTATTGGTAACATACCTATACAATATGTATAGGTAACAAAAAATTTTTATTTCAAATTTCCTGCATAACAATCCCTCTTGGTCACAGGTTCAGTCAAACAAGCATCTGGCTCATGTTCATGTATTAGACTGTAATTCTGGTTTTTCAATTAGTTCATTGTAAATGGTGTTTAAAATATCTTGTCGTATTGAGGATGAACCGTGCCAGATACGTGTACGTTGAATCACACTTCCACACACACAACAGTTACACTTGTGCTTTGTTGTTTCGTAGCTTTTATAGCTGCAGGGGACTTAATTAATGAATTGTGTTAACGGAAATTTCCCTTCATTCTTTATTGTTATTTTATGCAGTCAGATTGCGTACTAATACTAGTCAGGGCCAACGTGTTACGAGATTTCGTAACCGGACACACAGCTACTAGACTTGTTTTCATTTTATAATTAAGCCCCCATGCATTGGTTGGTCGACAGAATACAGTCTGAAGAAATTGGTAAAATTATCTCAGCGGAAACTCCGGATAGGAATATCGATCAAGAATTGTATGAGATAGTTACCGCTAACATGATCCATGGTCCATACTGTGCTATAAACGTAACGGCGCCGTGCATGGACAATGGAAAATGTACGAACCGTTTTTCAAAAAATTGTATAAATGATACAATCACAAATATCGATGGTTACTATTGTATCATAGTAGAGATACTGACCATGGAGGTCAATCACATCAATTATGCATGTCAAACAGTACAACAGTTGACACTGACAATCACTGGGTGGTTCCGTATTCACCATTGCTATGTAAAATCTACAAAGCACACATAAACATTGAGCTCTGGAGTTCAGTGTAGTCCATAAAATATATATGCAAATATGTCCATATGGGCAGTGATATGGCTGTATTTGCTGTTCACTATGTTGACGAAAACTATGAAATAGCACGGTATCAAATGGGACGATACATCTGCAGCAATGAAGCAGTTTGGCGTATTTCGGGTTTTCCGATACACGAAAGAGACCCTGCTGTTATACATTTGGCCGTGCCCCTTGAAAATGGACAGCGTGTTTATTTCACGAAAGAGACTGCTTTACAAAGTGCATCAATTGCCCCAAAAACCACATTAACTGAGTTTTTCGAACTATGCAACCGACCAGGAATTCCCAGTCAATTCGCAAAGACATTAATGTATACTGACGTGCCACGATATTTCACATGGAACAAACAGTCAAAAAAGTGGAACCATGAAAGCGAGGTGCTCCGGTTGAACGATGCAACGGCATATTTATACATAAGGCCGATTATACACGGTCCATCCAAAGCAAAGCGAATGTTTCTTCTTGCGTTTATTGTTGGTTAATGTTCCTGGACCGACGTCCTTCCAAAACTTGAGAACAGTCAATTGCATTTTGTATGACACATATCATGATGCGTGTCGCAAATTACATTTGCTGGAAGATGACAACCATGAGCGATGACATTCTGCATCGCATTCAGATCGCTAATCAAGATCCCAAGATCGATTTTTCGCCGGAAATATATAACAAGGAGCTAATAAATATTTAAGTTATTTGCATTCTGATTTAGAATATGCCAATCATTCATTTTGGGCCAGTCTCCTAGAACTTAGAACTACTTAAACCTAACTAACCTAAGCACATCGCACACATCCATGCCCGACGCAGGATTCGAACCTGGGACAGTAGCGGTCGCGCGGCTCCAGACTGAAGCGCATAGAACCGCTCGGCCACTCCGGCCGGCTTCATCAGGTATTGCAGCCACTTTGCTTAATGCAGGACGGGCTGCGCATTTAGCACTCAAGTTGCCGTTGAACATTCACACAACTCCAGGTGCAGCGTGCAACATAAAAATGCATTCCGTTATGGCCAAAGTTTTGCAAAATTGCTAAATTATTATCTGGGATGAATGCACTATGGCCCACAAACATTCACTTTAAGCTCTCGATAGAATGATGAAAGATCTAAATAATAACACCAGGCTTTTCGGTGAAGCCTTACTGCTGCTGTCGGTGATTTTAGACAGACATTGCCGGTCATTCTACGTTCTACATATGCTGATGAAACTAACGCGTGTATAAAACAATCTTATCTATGGCGAAATGTCAGTGCATTGCGTCTTAACACAAATATATGTGTTCAACTGCAAAACGATCCTTTGGCACTATCATTCTGCGAGCAATTGCACAACATTGGAAATGGAACAATACCACTGCATGGAGACACACAATGCACCAAATTGCCAGACAATTTCTGCAACATGATAAATGCGAAAAATTCTTTGATTGAAGATTTACAAGGTAATTACATTAATCATGCGTGGTTTCGTGAAAGAACTATTTTAGCCGCAAAAAATATCGATGTTGACGCTATTAACTTCAAAATAAAACAGTCATTGCCCGGCAATGAGATATTCTTCAAATCGATCGACACTGTTTCCGATGCTCACGAATCAGCCAACTATCCTGTTAAATTTTTGAATTCCCTGGATTTACCAAGAATGCCACCACATAACTTGCGACTAAAAATTGGCTCACCCACCATTTTGCTTCGGAATTTAAATGCACCTAAGCTAGGCAACGGTACAAGATTAGTCATAAAAAAATTATGGGCAATGTTCTTGAAGCTACAATTTTGAACGGCAAATGTGAAAACGATCCCTTCAAACTTAGCCATTCCATTTAGACGTCTGCAGTTTCCAATTCGCTTGGCATTTGGTATGACTATTAATAAGTCACAAGCACAAACACTGTCGATTTGTGGGTTAGATCTAGAAAGTCCGGTTTTTTCACATGGCCAGCCATATGTGGCGTGTTCTCGCGTTGGAGTACTGTCAAGATTATTCATTTATGCTCCTTAGGAATTGAGTAAAAATATTGTTCATCAACTCGCATTAAGATAAAATTAAATGAACATGATTGATTATAACGAATTGTTTTTAGAAAAATTAATGTTATATCAAAATCAAGAATAATGGAATTATTCTATTACTTGACTTTCATTTGATACTTCGTTTAATATCCTAACCGCTCGAAATATCATGCAGGACAACGTCTGTCGGGTCAGCTACTCTACACAACATATAACAACAAGACAGAAAAATAAGTAACACTCAACACTCCTCTTTAATAAATGTTCTTCTTAATTCTTCGAACATTTTACTAGTCTGTGGTTTAGTCAGTGTTTCAGCAAGTCGACTCGATCCTTCCGCATGTTTCAATTTTATAGCTGTTCCGTTATGTTCTTGACTGAATTCGTGGAAATCCAACATCTGAGACGGAATGCGAAAAGTGACCTCTTGTCGAAGTAATAAAATTTTCAGTACAAGAAAAGCGTTTAGTAACGTCTAAACCATCTATTTTCTTTGTTTGTGGATGAAAACAATTTGCTCAATTCTGTACATTGCCATATATATTAAAAGTTGTTTGAATCCAACAGTAGTGAATAATATCATTAAGAACACTGGATGTCAGTCTTGTATGAACGGTCCTCTTGTCGATATGGGGAAATAACACTTACCTGACAAGAGTCTCTCCCTGAAAATCTCACAGCTGTGTATATTGCCGATATCCAGCTGTTCCTAACAAAGAATAAAAATAATAATACTTCACCTAAAAAACAAGCGCAGGTTTCACTAATTTTCATTAATTTGGGGCCAGTTTACTTTATTTTGCTCTGCAGTGTGCTACAGGTCTGAAGGGGTTAACTACATAATATGTAATGTTAACTTAAAAACATCTGTGTTATTTAGCGTAGGACATTTTAATGATATTATATGTGCAGAATTTGTTTCTTAAAAATGTTTCTGAAATTTGTCCAGTTACGCAAAGGTAATAAAGTGAAACATTTAAACACGTTATATCAAAACATCTCTTTTACACGAGTCACTAACAATCGCCATCTAGAATAACTCCGAAAGTATGACAGTAGCTGAAATGTTTGTTGGATAAATGTTGTATGGGACAACGGGGGTCATTTATGACGATGGTTTTTTTGTTGCTAGGTTTACTCGCTTCAGACACATGAAGGTCAACTTTGTTCTTTTGAGTGGTATACTACACTTCGGTACTTATTTTCTGATAGCGGACAAATCCAAATATGTGTAACACTAAGGTCTTTGAAGGTCAACGACTTTTAAAAGATGGCATGAACCTTCATTTACTGAAGGTGTTCGAAGTGATGACTATTGCTATCAGTGCAGAGCTGCAATCTTTTTATCATGGATTAAGTGGTATTCCTTATCTTTTCGGCACTTATCGAAGTACATGCTCTGACAATTCTCTCTCGCATATCGTACAAATAGTAAATATTCGCCGAATACGGCATATCCATCTAACGTGCCATTGACACGTAAACACTATTCGACAGTTTCGCAATACAATACTAATAGTAACGGCTAAGACTAGTGTCGTCGAATCAAGCGAATGTGAATGATGTATTCGTTCGAAGAACAAGTCGATATGTTTCTCTTACGGAGAATGACAAAGAAATTCAGTGAAAACTAGAGACATATACCCTGAACGATATCCTCAGCCTACTCACCCTACACGTAGTACATTTAAATATGTGTATGATAAATTGGGAACAACTGGATCTTTAACGCATCGGAAACATATCCGGCAAAGGAAAGTTACTAACGTGGAGACTGAATTTGGCACTCTTGCCACTATGGTTCGAGACCCTTGTGTTACTTGGCGTCAAATCGCAAGGGAATCTGGCATGAGCCAGAGTAGTGTTGTCGCGTTCTGCATCGCCATAAATATCATCCTTACCATATCCGTCTCAACCAAGAATTAACTGGTACGGATCGCATTTGTCGCATTGAACTCTAACGATGGACTTAACCTCAGATTCAGAGGGATGACACATTTATTAATTTGATTTTATATACCGACGAGGCCACATTCACGAACCATGGAAATGTTAATTTGCATAACATGCATTATGCGCATCTGGAAATCCATGTTGGCTGCGGCAAGTTGCACAGCAAAAACCGTGGTCGGTGACTGTGGTTTGGGATTCTGGAGGATAAAATTATAGGCCCCTATTTCATCGTAGGAAATCTTAACGGTAATAAGAACATCACATTCCTGCAAGAAACATTACGTCTGTTATTGGAATAAATACCTTTAAGAACAAGGGGCAGAATGAGGTATCAACAGGATGGCTAGAAATGAGTTGCAAGGACAATTCCCAAATCGTTGGTTGGGACGCGAAAGACATGTGACGTGGCCGGCTCGTTCACCAGACTTGACGCCTGTGGAATTTTTCTTGTGTTGATTCGTAAAAGACATTGTTTATAAATACGTTCCAACTACTCCTGAAGATATGCGAGAGAGAATTGTCACAGCATGTGCTTCGGTGAATGCCGATGTGATACAGAACACCACTCTATCCATGATAAGAAGATTCCAGCACTGCATTGATACCAATGGTCATCACTTCGAACACCTTCTGTAAATGGACTTTCATTCCACCTTTCTGACCTTCGCGGACCTTCAAAGACCTTACTGTTACACATCATTGGATTCGTCTCGATAGTCGCTGAGTACTGAACTGTAGCACCCCATTTACAAAAACAAAGTGGACCTTCATATCTCTGAAGCGACCCCACCTAGCAACAAAACACCAAATATCATGGCCCCCATTGTCTCATGCAACTTTTGTTCCACGAACTTTTCAGCTGCTATCGTACTTTCGGAGTTATTCTTGGTGAAAATACACTCCTGGAAATGGAAAAAAGAACACATTGACACCGGTGTGTCAGACCCACCATACTTGCTCCGGACACTGCGAGAGGGCTGTACAAGCAATGATCACACGCACGGCACAGCGGACACACCAGGAACCGCGGTGTTGGCCGTCGAATGGCGCTAGCTGCGCAGCATTTGTGCACCGCCGCCGTCAGTGTCAGCCAGTTTGCCGTGGCATACGGAGCTCCATCGCAGTCTTTAACACTGGTAGCATGCCGCGACAGCGTGGACGTGAACCGTATGTGCAGTTGACGGACTTTAAGCGAGGGCGTATAGTGGGCATGCGGGAGGCCGGGTGGACGTAGCGCCGAATTGCTCAACACGTGGGGCGTGAGGTCTCCACAATACATCGATGTTGTCGCCAGTGGTCGGCGGAAGGTGCACGTGCCCGTCGACCTGGGACCGGACCGCAGCGACGCACGGATGCACGCCAAGACCGTAGGATCCTACGCAGTGCCGTAGGGGACCGCACCGCCACTTCCCAGCAAATTAGGGACACTGTTGCTCCTGGGGTATCGGCGAGGACCATTCGCAACCGTCTCCATGAAGCTGGGCTACGGTCCCGCACACCGTTAGGCCGTCTTCCGCTCACGCCCCAACATCGTGCAGCCCGCCTCCAGTGGTGTCGCGACAGGCGTGAATGGAGGGACGAATGGAGACGTGTCGTCTTCAGTGATGACAGTCGCTTCTGCCTTGGTGCCAATGATGCTCGTATGCGTGTTTGGCGCCGTGCAGGTGAGCGCCACAATCAGGACTGCATACGACCGAGGCACACAGGGCCAACACCCGGCATCATGGTGTGGGGAGCGATCTCCTACACTGGCCGTACACCACTGGTGATCGTCGAGGGGACACTGAATAGTGCACGGTACATCCAAACCGTCATCGAACCTATCGTTCTACCATTCCTAGACCGGCAAGGGAACTTGCTGTTCCAACAGGACAATGCACGTCCGCATGTATCCCGTGCCACCCAACGTGCTCTAGAAGGTGTAAGTCAACTACCCTAGCCAGCAAGATCTCCGGATCTGTCCCCCATTGAGCATGTTTGGGACTGGATGAAGCGTCGTCTCACTCGGTCTGCACGTCCAGCACGAACGCTGGTCCAACTGAGGCGCCAGGTGGAAATGGCATGGCAAGCCGTTCCACAGGACTACATCCAGCATCTCTACGATCGTCTCCTTGGGAGAATAGCAGCCTGCATTCCTGCGAAAGGTGGATATACACTGTACTAGTGCCGACATTGTGCATGCTCTGTTGCCTGTGGCTATGTGCCTGTGGTTCTGTCAGTGTGATCATGTGATGTATCTGACCCCAGGAATGTGTCAATAAAGTTTCCCCTTCCTGGGACAATGAATTCACGGTGTTCTTATTTCAATTTCCAGGAGTGTAGTTAGTGATTCACTCTGTGTGTAATATTCAGCTTGTCGTAACTCAGTCAAATTCAGAATTGTAAATTAAATGTTTTACGGACTGTTCACAATTTAATGATAAACGTAAAATTTGCAATAACTCAAGAAACAAAATATTTGAGAAGAGGTCCCATTCCGCTCACCGTCCCACATACGTTTCTTGCTCCTTGTACTTTTTCCTCGCAGCTATTCTTCAACGTGTGTATGGTGGCTTAATTGTCAGTACATAGTTCTCTTGGTCGACTCAAACCCGAAATTCCAGATTCTTATCCAAAGCGGAGAAATCCCGTATATAACATATCGAACATACGGCGCCATGGTATTCCGCTTCAGCTGGTGAAGTTGTCACAAGGCGTTCCTTTCTAGCGAATCAAACAGTGGGTCATCCCCTTGTGGTAAGAACTCCACTGGTGCAGCATATAGCTGGGATATCAGCTTCATAAAAAGAATAAGCCAAGGAAAACATTGTTTAGCCTCCATGAAAGAATATACCTCAATTCATAGCTTAATTCTTCAGACAATTTACGACTCTGTGGTTTAGTCAGTATGTTAGCAAGTTGACTTGATCTTCCGACATGTTTCAAATTTATAGTCGTTTTATTGTATTGCTGAAGGTACTCTCGTGGGGTTTAATTGTGTTTCTTGCTGCTTGTAATTGTTTCTTGATATGTATTCATTGACGAGTGTATAGCAGCTCCTTTCGGTTGCTTCATACCTGAAATTACAAGTGTGTCTAAGACATCGTCCGTTAATGCGGATGGGTAGGAAGATCAAACCTGTAATGTTCGGATACGGTATTACTTATGTCCTGCTTGACACAGTCGTTTAAATGTCTGGGCGTAACGTTGCAGAGTGATCTGAGGTGGAACAAACTTGTGAAACCTGTGGTAGGGAAGTAAAATGGTCGATTTCGGTTTATTGTGAGAATTTTAGGAAAGAATGATTTAGTCGCTAGTGCGACCTATTCTTGAGTGCTGCTCGAGTTAGATGGAACAGTGGATACACAGAGAGGTGCGGTTAGCAGTGTTAGCAATGAAGTAAATGGCGAGAATGAATTAGCAGAAGTAACTGATTGGCGTGTGCGGATCGACGATCTGTACAAGGGCCTCAAGCAATGTGAGTGGGAGGATTTTCAGAAGGAATATGAGGCAAGGAGGTTAATTAGTGAAAAAGGAAATAATATGGACGTCGATAAGGTGACGTGGCCCAAATTTGAAGAGGAGAGAGTAAATAGCGCCGCGCAAAGTACGCGTGCTGCCAATAGGACGAAGGTTAAAGGTAGGAAGGAATTGGAGGATGAAATCCTAAGCATTGGCGAGGAAGTAACTTCTGTTAACGATCCGCCAATAGTACAAGCTGCTACCGAAAGGCACCGTGGAGAAGGGGCTGGTAATTACCTAAAAGTAATTGAAGTCCACGAGGATTACACTAAATATGAAGTAACAGTGGATGTGAGTAAAGCCGATAATGAGGCCGTTTTGTCTAAAGAGGATATTGAGTTAAAATCAAAGCCTGACGAAAATGCAGAAGAAGAACTTAGTGCCTGTCTCAGAAAAGCTTTTATGTTAGAACCTGTAAGCGATCCAGAATGGTCGGGTTCTGACGATAGTTCAGATGACGAGTATTTCGGTACTAGTGAAAATAATGGGAATATAGCTAATTGCGATATTGTACCTACTGATGACGAAGTTTCAAAACAAAATCCAGATGTTGAGACTGAACGCAGAAAAAAGAAACCACCTGACGACTCAGTGTTTATTTTGCAAAGAGTTCAAGTAAGCAAATACTTTGAACTCCAGAAACCGAAAAAGCCACCAGATATAAATGGTTCGCAGGTCAGGAACGTATCTTGGGATGATGTCACAGTCGACCAAGGTGCGTTGTGGAAAAAAAAAAAAAAAAACAGGAAGCGGCATGAATTAGAGTCTGGGGCAGATTTATATTGGACCTAGAGAAGGTCATGAACACATTACATCATGAAACTACTGGGTTCCCACCGGAAGAAATTTTGTTAGGCAGCAGAAGTAAAAGTTTGATTGAGGAAAAACTAGAGTTTCCACCTTGTACAAGCTTGGGGTTGAGTCAAAAGAAAGAATTAGTCAGAAAAAGGGCAAAACAAAAAGCTGAATCTAGATCTACAAGGCATGATAAAAATCTGAAAGTTTCAAAATTTAAAATTGGGGATTATGTTCTTTTAAAAACCCACGAAAAATCTGGTGAAATTTCCAAATTTAAATATATTTATAATGGACCATATATAATACAGAACATTCCACACGATAATGCTTACTACCTGATCCACCCAAAATCTAAAAGACCTTTAGGTGTAAGAAACGTTGTGGACCTGAAACTGTATGTTCCTAGGAGTGAGTGACCTAAGTACACTCAGAAAGCAATCTGCAGTAAATGTGCTGTATATTATGCTGAAACTATTTTACTCCAAATGTAACAAATCTTTGTTAATGTATGTACACCAATGTCAGTGTGCTAATGTACTTATTTGAGTTTCAGATTACCAAATGTACTATAAATGTAAAAATGTATGGAGAAAAGGACTGAAAAGAAGCCAAATAAAAGATGGGACTACCAAAACTCAAAGTGGGCAGTATATGAGTCATAATATAAAGGACTGCCAAACACCAAAGAGGGCAGATAAATAGTCAAAGGAGAATTGTAAGTGTGGTACACGAGATGTGATAAAATGATGCGAAATGGACTGCCCAAATCTGAATAATAGGCAGCAAATATATGTAGTGATTTTTCTAAATATTATTGTGTGTTTATTAGTAAATAAGGAAATGGACTGCCATTCAACGCAAGCAGCAACAAATTGTCTTATAGTCTATATAGGTATTTGTATATGCTTTGTAGTCAAGTGTTTGTGTTTCAGCTTTTGAATTTATTTTTCTGAGAAATTTAATAATATTGAGTAATTTGCGACTTATTATGTTGTGATAGGAGGATGGACTGTGCTAAAGGCACTTAAGTAAATAAGAGGTAAATGTTCTCGATATATTAAAAAGTATAGACCTATATGGAGTGAGTGAAAGGAAATTTTGTGGTATAAACTTTTATGATGACACATTCATGCAAGGATTCAGAACCCCTGTATAAATATAAAGTTTAGTGTTCCCATCAAATTTGCACTTAGTGACATTTACTGGAAACTGGGGCATGTGTAACAACAACAACGCTGTACTATTGTACATATAAGTAATGTTTTTCTTCTGATTTTTCGGTAAACTAGTGTAATCGATGTTCTGATTTCATTTCTTTTTTTTTCATGTCATTGTATTAAGAAAACTGTAAACAAATTTCAATGTGAATATTAATGTTTATGTCAAATTTCAAGCAATATTGTAATAGAATTGAAGTGTAACAAATGTTGAAACTGTTGTAAGATGTTAAAGTTGTAATTGTGCGTCTGGTCCATACGTAGGCAACGTATTAGGATATGTAGAATGCATAACCTCGGGTGTAGGGGAGCGGTAAAAGCGAGCGCGGGAAAATGCACACGGGCGCTGCACGGCACAACGGGCTCAGCAGAAGTAGTCGGAGTTGGGCATTGGTCTGAGCAACACGTTCTGCATCGAGGAGGTTCTCCTGGAAGACGTGAGCCTCGGGTATGCCGTTCCAACGCCTATACAGCATGGCAAAATTCCATAGGCACTAAATGGAAAAGTATTGCGACGCTAATAAGAAGTAAAGTGCCGATACATCAAGAGCCATAGCTGTGATTGTATGTGCTCTGTGCCTCGCCATCTCGCCGTCTACCAACCGCCACATCGGTACAAACAGGTTGAAACTTTTAGTACTGTATTCGTATGCACCAGTGTTACTTTGTTCCATACTGTTCAATAACAACTTAAATTTTACCAGAACTGTCCTGTCATTTAATTATCCTCACAACTAACCTAGACAGGGTCCTTTCCAAATGTTGTGCAATCCGAGTGTCCCGAAATGAAAAATTATAGTTTGTGTTAATAATAATTACCTGCAGACCTAGCTATGTTAGAATGATGTTTAAAGAACTGTTTTGTTAATGAACCAACAGATGAATAACGAAGGTCTGACAAAGCTGGAAGATAATTTTGATATTGATTTAGTAATGAAGTTTAATTATTTCGAGACAGATATAATGGTATTTAAATGAGCAGGAAATAAGATGAGAAGAGTAGTAACTCATATATTGGAAATCTTGAGCACATAATGATTTCAGTAATCAAATTTTTTAATACACTGATCATAACAGTTTCAGGGTCCCCTCCCACCCCCTGTTTTATTCATTTGAATTCTGAAGTGTTCTAAACTGATTTGACCAGCAAAGTTAAAGTCAATATAATGACCAAAATTTATCAGTGTTTTATCTTTATCAAAATTGACATTGTGTGTG
Source organism: Schistocerca cancellata (assembly GCF_023864275.1). Taxonomy (NCBI): domain Eukaryota; kingdom Metazoa; phylum Arthropoda; class Insecta; order Orthoptera; family Acrididae; genus Schistocerca; species Schistocerca cancellata. The sequence goes on from NC_064630.1 coordinate 748,803,762, forward strand.
GGATTCGAAAGTGCTATTTCTAGGGTAACCTATGCCCGACTTTAATCAGATCAATAGACAGTACGAAGTTTTGTAGTAAACATTGTAGAGTAGTGTTATGTATTTATGGTTTATCCATATCAGTACAGAAAGCGAAATTATCAGTCCAGTAGATTTCCTGGTTCTTAAATTTCCCATATTATGCAGTGTTACTATGTGTTGTTTTGCATGAACGTACATCAACTTGTACAGGAAAGAAACTCAGTTAATGCCTAATTAGGCTGGCGACAGTATTATTAACAAATTGGTAGCTTCTTCTGGGTTGTTTCTTGTCCGTCCTGACGTGTAGTTGCATTTCGAACTTGCTTGACGTATCATTGTTATTACAGAGTGGGTGTAAGGCTGATTTGAATCCATTCAGGTTCACGCGGTCAATATCTATACGAAAATCCTTTCTCATAAGGTGAAGCCCGTCAACTTACCACAGTACAGGCTTTAAAGAGTATCGTGTGCCCCGTGCGCAAGTTACAAGCACAGCTAGGGCCATGGCTAAAGTTTATATATGGTGGCTTCAATGATATAATGAGCAGCAAAGTGAAGCAATTTGTAAATTAGCCACTTGCTACTAATACATTTCCTGTCGCGAGTTGGCGCGATGGTAGTAAGGAGCCAGTGCTGGCATTCATCGATTTCCTGGGTGAATCTGGTGGTATGATCCATTCCGTTAATCTGGACGGCTCACAGTGTGAAGCATCTAAATTATGTAAGCTTCAACTATGTCCCACACTCGTCACTGTTGTTGGACAAATGCTATACGTCACTTGCAACGCGTTTTGTCCCATAGACTTGACGCTTTGTCAACTTGAATGTGATATCGTTTTAGGCTGTCTCAAGGACAAATGACAAAAAAAAACAGCTTCTCACCTTAAATACGAAAAATTTACAAGTGCTCACAAATTGTGGCACCGCTGACGTCATATGTTAGAATCAATATTTGAGTGACCAAATAAAATATAACATCTCAACAGTAAGCAGTTTTGCATAACCGCTGATGCAGTGCATTTAAATTAGTGGATAAATGTTTCTCAGTCCTAATGGTCAATCTTCAACCTTGTCCCTGAAAAGTACAGAAAACAATAAAATTGCCAAACACAAACCAACAGTCACTTCACAGGCCTCGATCAATACACAGTTTGTAACCTGGATTGTTTCTGCAGAGGGCTCGACACACAGATACACACACACACACACACACACACACACACACACACACGATAATTGCAGAAACCACATGTCCTGTGATTATAGTTTCACCAGATCCCCTGAGGGTAGCACGACACAATTCACATGTCCTGATTAATAACGTGTCCAAATAATACACCTTGACTATAATGACTGTGCTGACTAACATAAAGTTTATGTCCCCAGTGTGCTTTTTGCTGTAACTAGTCCTTCTCCATACACTAACTGTTGCAGCATCGCAAATTTCGGGAGTTCCGCGCTCTAAGATCTTACCAGCCATCAGTAAGTTTGTGAGCAACGGGTAAGTGTTCGTCACAATTGATATGTAGTAATGGTGAGTGTCATTAAAATGTTCATTTTACCACGTAAGCAATAATGATAAATGGTGTCGTTTGTGGACGTATTGTCCAAGAATATGAACAGCATTAGTCACTCTTTAAAAGGAAACTTACAACAAGAGTTCACCTCTGACGGACACATAGTATTTACCAGCGTACCTAGTCCGTTTCCCATTGTCTATGGAAAGTCTTGTATAGATCTCACACAGAGGTTGGTTAATTGTTCAGATCAACTAACAGCCTGCTTGGTAGTTCACCTAGCCGAAGCAGACTCGATGACGTATACAGTGTCACCTCGTAAACTGCAGGACGGATGTGTTGCTGGGTGCAGTAAGTAGGTCGGGCGTGACGTAATGTTTTGTAGTGGCATCTCAGTGCGTGTGGAATCGCGACGTCCCTAGAGCTGCGTGGAGACAAAACGGAAACAATTGTTTGCGAAGTTTCAGAAACAAGATTGAGGTCCACATCCTTACAAGGTACACGTTACTGACTTCAGGGTCCTAGGCCTGTTTAAAATTCGAAATTGTTAAAGCTTTCGTAGCCACTTGTTGACAAACTATCTGTTGGCTACTGTTTCGGGTTCTTCGGCTAACATTTGTTCGATGATCGTCGTGACGTTTCGGCAGCACGAGTAGCTGGCATTGTCAGAGTTTCAAACTCCATTGCTAGTGGTGGAGTGGAGTCGAGCTGAGGCCTGCCAGCAAGGACTTTTCCATAGGCAGTCCGGTGCGCTTCTTCCTTTACCACTGCAACGGTCGTTCGCTGCAGCACGGGTAGCCAGGATTCGTTCAGGCTGATGTTTTCTTCTATCTTCCTGAAATTCTCATGTCTGTATATTTCTCGTGTTTGTGCATTTCTACAGCTTCTCTGATGAAACGGGTGTGACAGGGACTTGCTTGTCGACGAATGTTTCTATGCGGTCTGTCTCATACAGCGCGTGCTCTGCCACGGCCGATTTCTCCACCTGCCCCAACTTGCAATACCGCATCTGTTCTGGTTAATTGTCCAGTCATTTCCATATAAACTTTTCCGCTTGTAGAAGGTGTGCGCTATGTTCCCGACATTGCAAATCGGTTCCTTTTCTCCTTTGCCGATTTGAGACACTCTGTGATCTTCTTTGTCGGTTTATAAATAGCCTTTACGCAGAATTTGCACATAATATGGCCGATCCTTTCCGTCACTCTGGTAATATTTGGAGAATTTCTGTTTATGATGCATCACTTCGCGGACTGTTTGAATATGTGGCACTTCTTATGTACTTGGTTGAGTATCCATTGCTCCTCAGAACGCTTTCCAGATGTTGCATCTGGCATCTGAGGTGCTGCAACTCACATGTTCGTCTCGCTTGCGTTAAGAGGGTATTACTCACTCCTCTTTTCTAGGTCTGGTGGCGATTTAACAGTTTGTGCAGGTATTGATCCGTGTGTGTCGTTAGTCGAAAACGCTGTCTCCCCGGTTTTCACCATCCCTTGTGACCATGACATGTAGAAAGGGCTGTTGTTTGTCCATATCTACCTCCACTGTAATGAAAATGTGGTTTCGGGTGACCTGGAAAAGATATTGTAGCTCCATTTAGCACTCCATGCTGGTACGTCACCAACATCAGCTGGCAGACTAACGTATGAACAGCACTACCTTAGGGCTCTTAGGAGAATATGAAGAGCTCAGACGGCACTCCTGAGCTAGGCACTGTAGGGAAAGCCGAAACGTGGGTGGCATATGAAGAACGACTATAACTCTAAAGGAAATTTGCTTGGATCAAAAATTTTATATAACGGTGAAAGAAAGTAGATGAAGATCAGTAGGGAGATTCGATATTATGAGAAGAATTTGACAGAGCATTGAAAGATTTGAGTCTAAATATGATCCCTGAAGTACATGACATTCCATAGAAATTACAGAGATCCTCTGGAGAATAAGCAATGTCAAAACTGTGTCATCTGTTATTCACAACGCTCAGCAAACATCAAGAACAATGTATCAGTACCCATTCCAAAGACTGCGGAAGCTGACAGGTGTAAATATTACCTCATTATCAATATAATCAATCGTAATGGCGAAAATCTGACCCGAAATATTTATGAAGAATTAGAAGAGTGGTAGACCCCGACTTCCAGCAAGGTCACTTTGGTTTCCGGGGTATTGTAGTAAAATGTGAGGCAATACTCAACCTACGACTGGTTTTAGACAATATATTAAGAAAAGGAAACGTACGTTTACAGTATTTGTAGATTTAGAGAAATCTTTAGACGAAGTTTACAGGAATACATTCTTTACGCCCGCATCTCGTGGTCGTGCGGTAGCGTTCTCGCTTCACACGCCCGGGTTCCCGGGTTCGATTCCCGGCGGGGTCAGGGATTTTCTCTGCCTCGTGATGGCTGGGTGTTGTGTGCTGTCCTTAGGTTAGTTAGGTTTAAGTAGTTCTAAGTTCTAGGGGACTGATCACCATAGATGTTAAGTCCCATAGTGCTCAGAGCCATTTGAACCATTCTTTAAAATTCCGAAGGTAGCAGGGATAAAGTATACTTAGCAAAATCTAAAGTTGAACAACAGCAGTGGAACGGAATAGGTAGTGTGTTGGATAGAGGTTGTAAGATGAATGTAAACAAATATATAAGAGAAGTGACTGAAGATAGTCGAATTACGTCAGGTTTCACTGAATAAATTAGATTAGTGAGGGAAACACTAAAAGCACTAGCTGAGTTTAGTTATTTTGGCTCCAAAATAACTGATAGTGACCGAATCTGAGAGAGTATAATAAAATGTAGACTGGATACAGTAAGAAAAGCATTTTTCTAATAAGGGAATTTTCTAACATCAAATATAAGTTTAAACATTAGGAAACCCCCTCTGAAGACATTTGCCCTGGAATTTAGCCTTGCACCGCGGTGAAACATGGACGACAGGTATTTCAGACAAGAGGATGATAGATGCTTTTGGAAGACCAAAGGTTATTCGTGTAAATCGAAAAACTAGCGAATCGATTTAAGGATGGTTGTTCTTTCATTCCACTACTGCGAACAACTGCCAAAAGATTTTAAACCTTTTTCTACAGGCAGAATCGCATTGCGTCTTACATTTAGAGTAAGTATAACAAATTTAAAAAAAAGTCTTTTGGGTTTAAAAATTAAAAATAATTTCTTAATAAACCAATAATGACGTCATTTATTGTAAAATTTATGCTACGTTGCTTGTATCACAGTGGCACAAACTGTTTTATCAGTGTTACATAAAACTAACGCTGAGGCCTAATGAGAGCTCTTTAATAATTTTTATCTCGATTTGGACATTGTTGATTTGCTAATAGCAGTAGTAGAAATAGTAGTAGTAGTAGTAGCAGTAGTAGTAGTAGTACCTTTAATCATCCTTAGATCTCTTTTTACAAGGGTGTTGGATACCTCAAAGTATTTCCAACTTTAGACCAATTAAAATAAGCTAATTCGTATACACATACATTTACAGACTTCTAGTTAGAGACAATAATTAGATTTACTCGTGGTACACTATACAAATACTTATTAAATAAAGTAATACCACACTGCTCACTCATATCTCACTATCAGTCACTGCACACACTATACACACATTGTTCCACAACACTTTACTCACTGCACACACAAACACACACACACTGGTGAACTCTGGGCCATTTGCTATCCTGAAACCCTGAGGTGGTGTCCCTCTACAATGAGTGATATGTTGAGCTCAGGAGGCGGAAGAGATGTTGGGGGTAAGCTTTCCTAGAAAAGGATAAAAGATGGAAAAAACATAGTGTGATGGTGTTATGTGGAGTGTTGGATGTTTTACAATCATTATTATTATCATTACTATTACTTATTTGCATAACTTTTCTTTACCAAACCGCTAGAGTGTTTTATCTAAATAATTTTTCATGTATAAAATGTGTTGAAAAACAAGTACTTTTTAGCTGCCTTTTAAATTAAGTGTATTTCTGCAATTTCTTTAATCTCTTTTGTTAATTTAATGTACAGTTTTTTTCTTGGTAGAAAATGCTGTTTTGAGTTTTATGTTTATCTTTTTCTTGGTGAATGTGAGTTGAGTCTAGCTCTTGTTCCATGGTCATGGACAGAGCTGACTGGTAAATGTATTCACACGAAGCAGTTAAAACTATCAGTGTTCTGAACAGATCTTTACAATGAGCTAAACTACTACTTTTGGTTATTATTTTTATGGCTCTTTTCTGGAGTTCGAAAATTGTGGTCATATTTTGCGCATTTGTTCCCCAAAAAGAATGCCATAGCCAAGAACTGAGTGTACGTGTGAATAGTAACTAAAAGACACTGCATGTTACAGACTGACGATACGATTCTGCTTGTTACTTGCTAGTAACATAGTTGCTAGATCTTCATCTTCAACATTTATTTGCAAGACTGAACGCTGACAACTACGTTCGACACGGGATTAAGCTTCTACACACTGTGACACGCAGTCAGGTGTTTTTCAGTGAAGAGGAAGAAACATAATTCTTGCAGGACCTGTTCCGTACATCATTACCTGCAAGTATTACACCGCATCGCACATCGCGTTCGAAATGGTACTGTAGCGTTTACTTACACACGACGTCTGGACACTGCCTCACACGTTGTCCTCTGTACACAGATCTTGCAACGCCTGAGGAAGATGAGCTGCCTGGGCGTCAGAGACCAGGAGACGGAGGAGGCCGTGCAGGAGGAGGGGCAGAGCGGCGATGTGCTGTCCGACATTCTGCAGGTGAGGCCAATAGTGTTACGTCACTCACCAGAGGGGGGAACAGAACAGTGGGAACTGAGGGCAACCTGATTGCATTTTACATGGCTACTAATTACTAAACGCCATCACGATTTGCTGTTACTCCACCAAGGCTTTGCTAGAATCACTTTCCGACGCTTTATTAGAAACAACATGACTCCAGTAGTATTTTTTTCCTTTATGTTCTCATCGCAGCAATTTATAATCGCGCGTATAGCACCAGTCTGACAATTACTTTCTCCAGTTGGTGCTTGCGTCCCCAGACACTTTAGTCTCACTGCTAAATCGCCATCTGCATCTAAGCTCTGCGAGCCACCTGGCGGTGTGTGGAGGAGTACACTTCCAGTATGCTGTAGCTGCTAAGTTTATTGTACTCCGCTCTTGACTCAACAGTAGTTAAATAATACAATATACGTAAGGGAGCTGTAGAATTGCGTGGTACGATTCTTAAGATATACCGTTCTAACATCAAAATTTGTTCCTTCTACCTCAGAAAGATATTTCATTTGAGCAGTATGGTATATGCCTATGTGTAGCCCCTGTGTAGGTGACACTCTGTTCGGAGAAAGATCAAACTGTTGGCTACCTTATGCTGCTGCAGGTCTTTTCAAAAGGGAGAGGAACGATGCACAGGAGAGAGGGCGACCATCACATCAGAGTAATGAGAAGAGCAGAGAATTAAAGGCACCTCTTCCTACTAGTGATATTTGCTTAGGTCGTGACGGTCACCGGCTTGCATGGTTACACAAATCGAGATGGAAGCTGTACTAAAAGTTATGTATGTCGGAAATGTAGGACGTGTATTATTGTTCTTTGTTTCAGCATGGAGAATAATTGTTTTAAATTTTGCCAGGCAGTTTTCAGAAACTGAAAAGGCTGCATTAAAAAAAAACTTAAGGATATTGTTGGCTGCCAATCATTAACCGATTAATAAAATTGTTATGAAAGGAAAAACCGTTCTTACTTGCATTATCAAACATCTCATCCTTCCATAATGATGCGAATTCTAGTCACATCTGAATTTCTAATTGAAGTCTCCTTTTACAGAAAAATTTTCATATTTCTCTCTTTTGATACATAAATCTAAAGTTCATATAATTTGAAGGAGAAACATGTTTCACGTATAAAAGTGAGGAAAGGAATCTCCTTACAAAAGGTTAATAATAATTTCGCTAAGGCTGTAAAACACATGAACATTGCTATGATGGCATATAGTCTACATATGCTAAGTATTAGATCGTCCTACCTCTTCGTTTACGTGTTCTCTGTGTAAACTCGTGTCTTCCTTTTCAGCAATGGCGCCTTCTCACTCTGGTCAAGTTCCTGTTGCTACTGGTGGGACCCGGACAGCAAGTGGAGGAAGTTCGAGATACTGATGGGGTGAGTATCGAAGAGTACAGCTTGCTTTTGACAGACGATCGGATATAGCAGTCGCTTCTACTGGGTAAAATGTACCGATACATTAATGTTACGGCAGTTATGTTTCGAAACAAACCCAAGTACTCTGTTAGTATCGAAATAGTATTCACAGTTCACTTGATGTTAGGGTTTACCGTCGACTTCGGTGGCATCTGCATTTGCGTCCATAATCTGCAAATTACTCTGAAGTGCATCGAGGAGGTGCTTGCCATTGCAGCATTATCTTACGATTCCTTTACGTACCATTCACATCGTGAGCGCAGGAACAATGACTGCCCTGACACCCCTATGTGCGATATAATTATTGCAGTCCGTGACATCAATTTATTTACTGTCTTAATAGTACGCAGCCTACATCACAATAACCCTTTTTTTTAATTCTGGTTACTGCTTTCGGTCTGTAAGTCCATCCTCAGAGCAACGCACCAGATGACGTGAGCAGTCAGTGCACGCAGCTGCTTGTGGTACCGACTGGTACCTGTCAAGAAGTGTAGTTGTCAACGTTTTACTTTGTAATGTTTTATAGCTCTGCAGATGGAATAATTCAGTGTGTAACAGCCACGAGTGATAGTTAAATGCCCGCATCTCGTGGTCGTGCGGTAGCGTTCTCGCTTCCCACGCCCGGGTTCCCGGGTTCGATTCCCGGCGGGGTCAGGGATTTTCTCTGCCTCGTGATGGCTGGGTGTTGTGTGCTGTCCTTAGGTTAGTTAGGTTTAAGTAGTTCTAAGTTCTAGGGGACTTATGACCACAGCAGTTGAGTCCCATAGTGCTCAGAGCCATTTGAACCATTTTGATAGTTAAATCACAACGCAAATGTCTCTCAACCGTTTAGCCAATGAAGCTGTGTGCTTTCGGCAGTTTGAAAACCTGAACGGCATCGATACGACATTGACGCTAGCTGATATCCGTAGAAGTTACCGTATTTTTCTGAATTTTTTGTTTTCCAACAATGCACCATATAATATACTTTGTTGGAGGCCAAATACTGAAGGTTCTGTATTTCGTTTACAGGACGCCGAAGACCCCCTTCCGTCCACCTCGGGGGCTGTCCACATCTGAGTGGCCAGCACTTCTGAGCCACCGACACTCCCGATACGTTTGTGGGGGTGTCGACGTCGTCGTCGTCAGGGAGCGTCATGCGGAAGCGAACCGGACACCAGTCGCTTCGTCTCAGAAGCCGCCGCCATTACTACCTGTTTATACGGCTTCATTTGTTGGAAAGGAGATGTGGGGAAGATGGGTAGGGAAGAAGAAAGGGTGAGAGAAGGACGAACGGCGGGGGAGGGGAGGGGATGGTAGGGGGCCAACACTGTCTTACTGGTTAATAAACTGTAATGCAGACGTACTACCGCCTTTCCTTTATTATCTATCTCCTTTATTGTTCTTTTATTTTATCTTTCAGGTTTTTACTAACAACTACTTCATGCAGCTATTGAGATGTCACATTACTATTGCCCTAAAATGACTGTTTGGTGCTTCGAAGAACAAATCAACAAAAGTGTATCTTTCGCAAAACGCTTTACAAGAAAATTATTGCTTGTCTGTTTCGTTTCACTTGTGATATCTAGATCTGAGCTTAGTAGGAGTTAAGGACAGTTAATGATGTAACAACCCAAGTTACAGGAAAGCTGTAACAAATTATTCCATGATACTGCAAAATGTTAAGCATACATACACATACCACACATACACATCTTACCACAATTGGTGACATCCAGTATAAGTGTCTTCCATTGTACCCATTTCCAGTATTAAACATTATCCAGTGTAGCTGTTTTGCAGTGAAACCATTTTCTTGTGTAAATGGTTTCCATTGTTTTTAACTTTTTCCATTCAAACTGCTTCTCAGTGCAACTTTCAGTGTAACCATTTTGCAGTGTAATAATGTTTAACTGCAAACATTTTCCTGTCTAACCTTTTCCCAGTGTATTCATTTTCCTGTGTAGCTATTTCCCAATGTAACCATTTTCCTGTATAACTGTTTCGAGTGGAAGAATTTCCAAAGTAACTGTTTCCTTTGCAACATTTTCCAGCGTAACTATTTTCTAGTATGACTGTTTCCAAGGTATCACTTTGTCAGTCAACTCACGTTCTGGAGTAACTTTTCTAGTATAACAAATTTCCCGTTATTGTGACCCAATGATGCCACCTTCAAGAATCAACATCTGACATCATGATGACATGTAACTTAAGAGCTGCATGGCTCATGCCCACAATGATAGAGTATTAAAATGAGTGTGTAACATTATGAATATAAGTGTTTTATTCATCTGAACAAGTCATGATAAAATAATTACACTGGAAATTATTATACTGGAGTTACACTGGAAATCAGTTATGTTAGAAGATTGTTATCCTGGAAAACCCTTATACTTGAAATGGTTACACTCGAAAACAGTTTCACTACAAATTGTTACAATGGAAAACAGTTACAAAGGAAATGTTTACAATGTAATATTTGTACTAGAAAAATAGTTAGGAAATGGTTATTCTGACAATGGTTGCATTGAAGAATGGTTACATTCAAGAATGAATTACCAGAAGATGTTTCCACTGGGAGACAATGGTTACGTCTGAAAATATTGACACTGGCAAATTATTATAGTGGAAACAGCTACACTGGAAAGTGGTTACAATTGAAGGCTGTTATACTGGAAAAATTTTACAGGAATATATTCTGCAAAGTGCTTACACTGGAAAATAGTTGCACTGGAAAATTGTTAAACGATGGATATGTTGCACTGGAAAATAGTTACAAGAGACAACGGTTATACTAGGTATGGTCACAGTCGATAATAGTTACACTGGAAAATTATTACAGTGGCAAATTATTACAGTGGAAAACAGCTACACTGGAAACTGGTTAGAAGATACAACTATTACCCTGAAAACTATTGCACAGGAAAATGTTTACACTGGAAAATGGTTAAACTGGTATATGATTAAACTGGGAAATGGTTACACTGGGAATAGATACGTGAGGTAATCATCATATATGAAGACAGACTGGGAAATCGTTACATTAGGAATGGTTAAATGAGAAAATAGTTACATCTGAAAATAGTTACACTGGCATATTAGTACAGTGGAAACAGTTACACTGGATAATGGTTATACCGAAAAACTGTTACACTAGAAAACTGTTTTACAGGAAAATGATTATACTGGAAAACGATTACACTTGAAAATATTTACACAAGGAATGGTTACACTGGAATATACTTGCTCGTGAAAATACTTCCACTAGAAAATGTTTCTACTGGAAAATGTTTAGAATTAAAAATGGTTACCTTCAAAATGGCTACAATGGAAAATAGTTAAAGTAGGATATGGTTACAACAGCAATTGTTTACACTGGAAAATGTTTATAATGGGCATGGCTACACTAGGTAATGGTTTCACTGAAAAATGGCTACACCATGAAATCGTGACAGTGGAAAACAATGGAAAAAGTTACATTAGGAAATGGTTATACTGGGAAGTGGTTATAGTCTAAATGGTTAACCTTGAAAATGGACACAGAGGAAACCGGTTACACTAGATTGTAGTTGCACTGTAAAATGGTTATTAAAACTGTTACTCTTAAATATTGTTGCTCCTGAAAATGCATCCACTAGGAACTGCTTCTACTGGAAAATCGTTCAGGTGGAAAATCAATGTACTCGCAAATGGTTACATTGGAAAGTGGTTACACTGGATAATGGTAAAAACTGGGAAAAGGTTACTGTGAAAAATCGTTACACTGGCAAAAGTGTACATTGAAGGAAGGGTATACTGGGTATGGTTGCATTAGTTAATGGGTACACTGGAAAATAGTTTCACTGACAAATTATTTGACTGAAAAGCAGCTATAATGCAAAAGGATCGCAGGAGAGCTTCTGTGAAGTTTGGAAGGTAGGAGCTGAGGTACTGGCAGATGTAAAGCTGTGAGGACGGGGCGTGAGTCGTGCTTGGGTAGCTCAGTTGGTAGAGCACTTGCCCGCGAATGGCAAAGGCCCCGAGTTCCAGTGTCGGTCCAACACACAGTTTTAATCTTCCAGGAAGTTTCATATCAGCGCACACTCCGCTGCAGAGTGAAAATCTCATTCTGGAAACATCCCCTAGGCTGTGGCTAAGCCATGTCTCCGCAATATCCTTTCTTTCAGGTCCGCCTCTCGTGGTCTCGCGGTAGCGTTCTCGCTTCCCGAGCACGGGGTCCCGGGTTCGATTCCCGGCGTGGTCAAGGATTTTCACCTGCCTCGAGATGACTGGGTGTTTGTGTTGTCCTCATCATTTCATCATCATCCAGGAAAGTGGCGAGATTGGACTGAGCAAAGGTTGGGAAATTGTACAGGCGCTGATAACCGTGCTGTTGAGCGCCCCACAAACCAAACATCATCATCATCATCCTTTCCTTTAGTAGTGGTGGTTCTGCGGGTTTGCAGGAGAGCTTCTGTGAAGTTTGGAAGGTAGGAGACGAGGTACTGGCGGATGTAAAGCTACGAGAACGGGGCGTCAGTCGTGCTTGGGTAGCTCAGTTGGTAGAGCACTTTCCCTCGAAAGGCAAATGTCCCGATTTCGAGTCTCGGTCCACCACACAGTTTTAATCTGCCAGAAAGTTTCATATCAGCGCACACTCCACTGCAGAGTGAAAATCTCGTTCTGGAAACATCCCCTAGGCTGTGGCTAAGCCATGTCTCCGTAATATCCATTCTTTCAGGAGTGGTGGTTCTGCGGGTTTGCAGGAGAGCTTCTGTGAAGTTTGGAAGGTAGGAGACGAGGTACTGGCAGATGTAAAGCTGCGAGTCGGGGCGTGAGTCGTGTTTGGGTAGCTCAGCTGGTAGAGCACTTTCTCACGAATGGCAAAAGTCCCGAGTTCGAGTCTCGGTCCGGCTCATAGTTTTAATCTGCCAGGAAGTTTCATATCAGCGCACACTCCGCTGTAGAGCGAAAATCTCATTCCAGTACAAAAGCTATTATACGTTAGATGATTGTACTTAAGAATGCACTGAGGGGTATTCCTTTCCTTGTATTTTCCGCCTGCTGTGCGAAAAAGTACAGTCAAACACGAGTATGTATTAATCATTAAGTCAAATCACTAAACATAATGTATTTATATCAGTATATTGCTATTTCTTATATCTTTGCAGTGGGGTCTGACCACATTGCCATCCGCGCCTACCCCGCCAGTCAGCCCGCATACTATTCGTTCATTTCCTTTGTATACCGTTTTCTTGTACGGAGAACATTCGATACGTAGCGTTAAAAATACGGACTATTCGCCGTATAGGAAGCTAGTTTACCTTAAGAAGCAGACTGAAGAATGTATTTGCCAGGAGGAATAGGCCCATAGAATGCATCATTTAAGGAAGAGAACGAAAACTGAAACTTTTTTATTTCAGAAGAATGCACTGTCTCGTATATGTGTACAGTCAGTTTAAATAAAACTTTCTTAAGCTTTGCATGTGGCTTGATTATTTTCATGTAGCTGATTGTTTTTAATTGCGGTAAAAGGAGAGGTAGCGCAAGATATCTTTAGGGCCCGCTCCCTGTGGTTTTATGTATGCGCTACTAAATCTGTTTGATTGGTACATAAACAGTGGTTTACACGCACTTTATAATCGTAAAATATCGGCGAGCACGAAGTGCTGGCGTCATTGAGAATACTGATATTGTATTCTGTATTCCCAGTCTAGTAATGTATGTCTGTAGCTGCTAATTAGTCAGATATTAAACATTATCTTTGGCTGTCCTACTAATCCGCGGAAATAGTGAATAGACGTTACGCCATCTTGGAATTACTGATTAATGTATTTTCTAGCATTGTTTGAGTTCTTTCTTTTATGTGTTCGTTGCCCTGTAATTATTGCTGAATGCATCCTCCCGTTGTATTTAATCTACTCTTTTGTGGCGGGAATTGATTGTTCAGTAGTCGACTCTTCATTTTTTTTGTGGAAGTTGGCAGTACTTGAAAATACTGTCAATGTCATGTTACACTCGATTTGCAACAATTTTGTACTTTTTTACATTATGGAAACCAACCATTGTATCAAGTTCCTCCGCCTGTTTCGACTTGTGTATTTTATTATTTTCATGATTCTGTGGTTGTTATATTTTTTCCCCACTCAAAAGTCTATTTTCCGCTGTTGTGCGATTAGATTCAATGTTATTTATTACGAATTTGTGTTATCCTGTATACGATGATTATATTTTCGTGTCATGGGAACGGGCGATTTCATTGCAGTCACTTTGGGATTTTGTTTGAGCTGCATTTTCGGGGTTGTTATGATATCATTGATCAGATCGATACATCGAATCGAACACTCTTGTTTATCCTTCAATGATGTTCGCAGCTCGGTGGCATCTATTACTCTGAAGTGAAAATGATGAAATCAAATAGAATTAAATTTAGTTTAAATAGAGGAAACTGCTCTGACACATTGAAGGTAAATGATAAATCTATACCCTGTATAAAAAACACAAATTAAGTAAGGATAAATTAAGAGGGACACGTGACACGTAATAAACAAACGAAGATCCCAGCAAAGAGGATAATCCGTAACAGGCAGTTGTTGGTTATTATGTAAGGTTCCTATTTACACTCAGTTTTTTGCTATGGTATTGATTTCTGATTATTATAAAGAAAAAACATGGGCACTCTCGTGAAACTGCGTTCAGGGCGCATTAAAATACTAACAAAAAGTTGTAGCGCGTTCATTATGATGAAATATTTAAACAGTCTGGTGAGTTCATCTACCTATCTGTTGCGGACTCGAATACATTAATTTATAGAGGGAACAAAGCCTACTTCTTTAACAGTGGATGCTACAAATTATAGAGTTGCTCAGTTGCTCAGTGTACCGTTTAATATAAGAAGAAACAACGAATGCAGCAGTTTTAATTAATAACATATGTCCCTAAAGTAATGATTTTTGCAGGAAAATCGCACACCCAAGGAGCATATACTAACATCTCGAAGTCTCCCTCAGCTCGACATTTCAGTCGTCCTAGCCGAACGCAGATCCAGGATTTCAGAGATGCAGAAGGGAAGACTTTACGATGTAGCGACGATGCATCAGCTTAATCGTAGTCCTTGAGTCCGCTGCACGTGCGTGTGACTGTGGACAGCGACGACAAGTATGAAGAAACTAAACGGTATGTTACTCTCTTTTTGAATTATTAGACTAACTTGTTCCACTTATGAAGAAACATAGGAGCATTGTACGTTAGGTAAAACCGATAGAGGCAGTGCATGTGTATAGTCTCTGGCATCAGTTTGGAAAGATTTACTGTTTTTGCTGGTTGAAGAATTTCTTGTTTTTAAGATCTGGAAATTACCAGGCTCATATCTTGAACAGGTATACTTCCGACCGCCTGTCTTGTCCTCTTTGAACACATGTGTATGGATTCATATGGTATGTGTATGTGTTTTATATATGACCGATTTTCATATTCTTTAAGTTGAAAAGTCCTATGTCAAAAATATTGTAATATTAATACATGTTTCCCACTCTTTTACGTTTACTGACTTAGTATGTTCATCGTATTTAATTTCGACCTACAGCGTTATCCATCAGTGCTAAAGTTTGAGACAGACTGTAGGTATTCCCTAATAAGGTTGTTGGGTCGATGGAACGACTTCTCTCATCGTGAGTAATTCGACAGTTTTACGAGTGCTCTAAATTAGTACCGGATTTTAAATCTTCATTGCATTTTACACGCTGCTTTACTTCTTTAGGTATGGAGCATCGCCTGTGAGAAGTGCTGATGGTACCCGAGAAATCTTTTATGTAACCTGAGTACTGTAAATCAAAGGATCTATTACAGTTCCTCTCTCTCTCTCTCTCTCTCTCTCTCTCTCTATATATATATATATATATATATATATATATATATATATATATATATATATATATATATATATATATACCGTACACAACATATAACAAGAAGAGAGAAAATAATTAACACTCAACACTCCTCCCTAATAAATTCTCTTCCCAATTCTTCAACCATTTTACGGGTCTGTGGTTTAGTCAGTGTTTCATCAAGTCGACTCTATCCTTCACATGTTTCAGTTTTATAGTCGTTCCGTTATGTTCTTGACTGATTTATCTTGGTATTCTCAAATGTGAGACGGATTGCGACAAGGGATCTCTTGTCGAAGTAGTAAAATTTTCAGTACAAGAAAAGCGTTTAGTAACGTCTAAACCATCTATTTTCTTTGTTTGTGTATGAAAACAATTTGCTCATTTCTGTACATCGCCATATATATTAAAAGTTGTTTTAATCCAACAGTAGTTAATAATATCATTAAGAGCACTGGATGTCAGTCTTGTATGAACGGTACTCTTGTCGATATGGGGAAATAGCACTTACCTGACAAGAGGATCTCCCTGAAAATCTCGTAGCTGTGTATATTGCCGATTTCCAGTTGTCCGTGACAAGGAATAAAAATAATAATACTTCGCGAAAACAAAACTCGCAGGTTTCACTAGTTTTCATTAATTTGGATCCACTTTATTTTGCACTTCAGTATGCTACAGGTCTGAAGGGGTTAACCACATGATATGTAATGTTAACTTAAGAACCTCTGTGCCATTTAGCAAAGGACATTTTAATGTTAATATATGTGCAGAATTTGTTTCTTAAATATGTTTCTGAAATTTATTTCTGAAATATGTCCAATTAAGCAATGGTAACATTGTGAAACATTTACACACGTTATCTCTTCTACGTCAGTCACTAACAAATGCCATCTAGAATAACTGCGAAAGTATGATAATAGTTTGTGGGACAAATGTTGCATGGGACAACCGGGGTCATATATGACGAAGGTTTTTCGTTGATAGGTGGAGTCGCGTCAGACATGTGAAGTTCAACTTCGTTGTTTTAAATGGTATGCTACAATTCGGTAATTATTTTCTAATGTCGGCTATCGAGAGAAATCCAATTGTGTATAACAGTAAGGTCTTTGAAAGTCAACGAAAGTCAAAAGGTGGAATGAAGATCTATTTACTGAAGGTGTTCAAAGTGATGACCACTGGTATCAATGCACAGTTGCAGTCTTATTATCATGGATTGAGTGGTATTCCTTATCACTTCGGCACTTACCGAAGCCAATGCTCTGACAGTTCTCTCTCGTTTATCTTGCAAACAGTAAATATTCGCCGAATACGGCATATCCATCTAACGTGCCATTGACATGTATAAACCATTCTACGGTTTCTCAATACAACAATAATCGGAACGGCAAGACCAGTATCGTCGAATCAAGCGAATGTGAATGATGTATTCCTTCGAAGAATAAGTCGATAGGCTTCTCATTTACGGAGAATGCCCAAGAAATTCAGTGAAGCCAGAGGCATATACCCTGAAAGATATCCTCATCGTACTCATCCTACACGTCGTACATTTAAATGTGTGTATGATAAATTGAGAACAACTGGATGTTTAACGCATCGGAAACATACCCGGCAAAGGAAAGTTGCTAACTAGGAAACGGAAATTGGTACTCCTGCCACTGTGGTACGAGATCCTTGTGTTAGTTCGCGTCAAATCGCAAGGGAAGCTGGTATGAGCCAGAGTAGAGTTGTTCGTGTTCTGCATGGCCATAAATAACATCCTTTCGATATCAGTCTCAACCAAGAATTAACTGGTACGGATTGTATGTGTCGCATTAAATTCTGCCGATGGGCTTAACTTCAGATTCAGACTGATGACACATTTATTAATTTGATTTTATTTACTGATGCGACTACATTCACGAATCATAGAAATGATAATGGGCATGCATTAATGGACAACTAAAAATCCATGTTGGCTGCGGCAAGTTGCACAGCAACAGCCGTGGTCGGTGAATGTATAGTGTGGGATTCTGGAGGACAGAATTATGAGCCCCTATTTCGTCGTAGGAAATCTTAATGGTAGGAAGTGCACCACATTCCCGCAAGAAACATTAAGTCTGTTGTTGGAAGAAATACCTTCAGGAACAAGGAGCAGACTGTGGTATCAACACGATGGGTGTCCGGCACATTTTTCGCTTATGGCTTGAAATGAGTTGCAGTGACAATTCCCAAATCATTGGATTGGACGCGGAAGAGATGTGTCGTGGCCGGATCGTTCGGAAGACTTCACTCCTGTGGATTTTTTCTTGTGGGGATTCGTAAAAGACATTGTTTATAAAGATGTTCCAACTATTATGCGAGGGGATCCAGTGTTTATAGTTTCAACAGATCTAATAAGACTAGCGCAACACACTTCACATGTCCAGATTAATCACGTGTCCAAATGATACATCTTGACTATAATGACTGTACTGACTAACATAAAGTTTATGTTCTCAGTCTGCTTCTTGCTATAACTAGTCGTTCTTCACACACTAACTGTTACAGCATCGCAAATTTCGGGAGTTTCCTGCTGTTCTTTCTGACCAGTCATCAATAAGTTTGTGAGGAACAGGAAAGTGTTCGTCACAAATGCTATGTAGTAATGGTGAGTGTCATTAAAATGTTCATTTTACCACATTAGCAATAATGAGAGATGGTGTCGTCTGTGGAAGGATTGTGCATGTATCTGAAAAGCATAAGTCACTTTTTAACAGGAAACTTACAGCAAGAGTTCACCTCTGACGGACATATAGAATTTACCAGCGTAGCGTGACCTCGTGCATGTTTCAGTGCCTATGGAAAGTCTTGTACAGACCTCCCACACAGGTTTGTTAATTGTTCAGATCAACAGACAGCCTGCTTGGTAGTTCACCTTGCCGAAGCAGATTCGATGACGTATATAGTGTCACCTGGTACTCTGCAGTACAGATATGATGCTGAGTGCAGTAAGTAGGTCGGGCGTGACGTAAAGTTTTGTAGTGGCAGCTAATGGCGGGTTCCCGAGGGCTGCGCGAAGGCAAGTTGGCACGTGCTGACAAGGAAAGTGTCTCCTTAGAGAACAGCACCGCTGCGGGTAAGAACGGCCGTGCACCCAATGGAACTCGCTCATCGGGGAAGCTCCGTCTCAGCCTGGCAATTGCCCGAGGACGGTTTGCTTTTGGTGGGTCCTCTGTGTGGGCTGAGGCCCACGCTTCGTTATCACGTGAAATCGTGTGTCTCGAGCCGGTCACAAAACCCTCCGACAGTGGTATACAATGACATTAGACGGAAAATAATAAAATTCCACATAAATCCGTTTCATACAGAAGCCCGATTTACATAAAATCAAAAAATTCTGAATGTCTAGTGGAGACAAAGGCAGCACAAATTACGGATCAGGGAACTCAAAGTTTTAATAATGAAATAAGCGCCGTGGTTCTTAGGCCTTCAAAACGACAACAATTGCTTGCGAAACAAGATTGAGCTCCACATCCTTATAAGGTACACATTACTAACTTCAGGCTCCTAGACCTGTTTAAAATTCAAATTTGTTAAGCATTCGTCGGCACTTGTTGATTAACTGCTTGTCGGTTTTCGTCACTGGTTTTTCTGCTGATGTTTGTTTGATGATCGTCATGACGTTTCGCCAGCACGAGTCGCTGGCATTGTCAGAGTTTCACAATCCCATTTCTGGTGGTGGACTGGAGTCGAGCAGGAGGCCGCTTGCAGGTTCTTCTCAGTAGGCATTCTGCTGCGGTTCTACCCTTGCTACTGCAACGGTCGTTCGCTGAAGCAGGGGAAACCAGGATTAGTTCAAGTTGAGGCTTTCTTCTTTTTGCTGAAATTCTTATGTCTGTATATTTCTGGTGTTTGTGCATTTCTACAGCTTCTCTGAAGAAGCGGGCGTTACAGGGACTTGCTCGTCGGCGAATGTTGCTATGCAGTCTGTCTCATACAGCGCGTGCTCTGCCATGGCCGACTTCTCCACCTGCCCCAACCTGCAATGCCGCTTATGTTCTGATTGATTGTCCATTCATTCTCATATCAACTTTCCCGCTTGTACAAGTTATGCGGTATATTCCCAACATTGCAAATGGGTTCCTTTTCTCCTTTGCCGATCTGAGCCAATCTTCGATATTCTTTGTCGGTTTATAAGTAGCCTTTTCGCAGGATCTGCACATAATATGGCCGATTCTGTCCGTCACTCTTGGAATATATGGCAAATTTCTGTTTACCATGCGTCACTTCGCCGACTGTTTGATTATATGGCACTTCTTATATACATGGTTGAGTATCCATTGCTCCTCAGAACGCTTTCCAGATGTTGCATCTCTCATCTCAGGTGCTGCGACTCACATATTCGTCTCGCTTTTGTTACGAGCCTCTCTTCTGAATGTTGTGGCAATTTATGAGTTGTGAAGGTATTGGTCCGTGTATGTCGTTATTCGGAAACGCTGTCTCCCCGGTTTTCACCCTCCCTTGTGACCAGCACATGTAGAAGGGGCTGCTGTTTGTCCTTATCTACCTACACTGTAATGGAGAAGTGGTTTCGAGCGGCCTGGAAATGATATCGTAGCACCATTGAGCTCTCCAGGCTGGTACATCATCACCATCAGCTGGCAGAGTAACGTATCAACTGCACTACCTTAGGGCTCTTAGGAGAATATGAAGAGCTCGGACGGCACTCCTGAGCTAGGTACAGTAGGGAAAGCCGAAACGTGGGTGGCTTATGAAGAACAACTATAACTGTAAAGGATATTTGCTTGAAACAAAAACTTTATATAAAGGTAAGAGAAAGTAGATGAAGGTGAGTGGGGAGATTCGATATTGCGAGAAGAATTTGACAGAGCACTGAAAGATTTGAGTCGAAATATGATCTCTGAAGTACATGACATTCCATAGAAATTAATGAGATCCTCTGGAGAATAAGCAATGTCAAAGCTGTTCCACCTGTAGTGCAAAAAGTTCAGCAGACTTCAAGAACAATGTAACAATTCCCATTCCAAAGACTTTGGAAACTGGCAGGTGTAAATATTACCTAATTATCACTATAATCAATCATGTTGGCCAAATATTTACAGAAGAATCAGAAGAGTGGTAAACCTCTACTTCCAGAAAGATCACTTTGGTTTCCGTGGTATTGTAGTACAATATGAGGCAATACTCAACCTACGACTAGTTTTAGAGAATACATTAAGAAAAGGAAACGTTCGTTTACAGTATTTGTAGATTTAGAGAAATCTTTTGACGGAGGTTACAGGAATATATTCTTTAAAATTCCGATGGGAGCAGGGATAGAATATAGTTAGCAAAATCTAAAGACAAACAACAGTAGTTGAACATAATGGATAGTGTGTTGGATGGAGGTAGTAAGATGAACGAAAGCAAATATATAAGAAAGGTGTTGGAAGGTATTCGAATTAAGTCGGGCGTCGCTGAATAAATTAGATTAGGAAGCGAAACACTAAAAGTAGTTTAATGACCGAATTAGAGAGGATATAAAATGTAGACTAACTACAGTAAGAAAATCATTTATCTAAAGAGGGAATTTTCTAACATCAAATGTACATTTAAACATTAGGAAACCCTCTCTGAACACATTTGCCCTGGAGTGTAGCCTTGCACCACGGTGAAACGTGGACGACAGGTATTTCAGACAAGAGGATGATAGAAGCTTTTGGAAGACCAAATATAATTCGTGTATATCGAAAAACGAGGGAATCGATTTTAGGATTGAACCTTTCTCTACAGGCAGAATCTCATTGCGTCATACATTTAGAGTAGGTATAACAAATTAAAAATATCTTTTTTATTTAAAAGTTACCAATAATTTCTTAATAAACCAATAATGACAAGTCATTTATTGCAAATGTATGCAGCATTGCTTGTATCACTGGGCCACAAACTGTTTTTTCAGTGTTAAATAAAAGTAACGCTGAGGTCTAATGAGAGTTCTTTAATAATTTTTAATGCGATTTTGACATTTTTTTCACCAGTGTTGATTTGCTAGTAGTAGTCATAGTAGTAGTGGTGGTAGCTTTATTCATTAGTGGATTTCTTTTTACAAGGACATAGGACATGTCACAGTATTTACAAGTTTAGACAAATTTAAAATAAGCAAATTTGTATACACATACATTTACAGAGTTCTAGCTGGAGAAAATCATTAGATTTACTCCTAGTACACGGTACATTACTTACAAATACTTATTAAATAATGTAATTCCACACTGCTCACTCATATCTCACTCTCAGTCACTGCACACATTATACATACATTGTTTCATAACACTTCACTCGCTGCACACACAAACACATACCCAGAACAAAGATGTAATGTGGGATGTGTGTGTTGAAAGTTTTGCGGCCTTATCATATCAGGTAATTTATCGTTTTTTATTTCCGATTTGTAATTTGTACTCTAGTTCAATTTGTTTCATATAAATTCAAGTTTTGCTCTCAGTTGTACTCAGCGTTGCATGTATGCTTCGGTAATTATACTAAAACTAGGACGTTAAAATTGGTCTTTCACTTTAAATGGTTCGTTTTCAATGTGACAAACAAGGTACAGGTAATAAGTGTAAAGAATTGAGAGAGAATTAATACAGACATTAACGGGATTAACAAAATATAGTTATATCTTTGACTTATTTTCGAATCCGGAACACTTCAGGCCATGGGAGCTATGGAGTGTAATTCATACAATTCCCACCTGAGTGATGTACGTGGATCATTCTACGTTTTGTAGCAGTTGACCAACCTCATCATCAACAATGCAACAGCTGCTGCTGGACACTGGCTGCAATGCACCATCCGAGCTATGAACTCGTGTCAGATAAAAAGAGTCTGCTCTGCCTCTGTTGCCAGTGTCAGAGAGCTCAGATGAGCCCAGCTAACTACCAAATGTGTCACACGATGGAAACGGCAACTATTGTAATTGATATTAACTGTTTATTTGCTATCAAGCTAGGCGCAAGTTACCGGATTGCGCTGTCGGTTCCTGCACATACAGTACTTATCATGACGTGGGATATACTTTCTAGGTACTAGTATTATATTCAAGGTCCAGTTCAAATATTTCATTTATAATTTAACTTCACAAGACGACATCAGGGAGCAGTAAGTCGATATCTCGAAATAATATTGGACAACAACGTGTTTCTACTTCAGACAAACACTGACACAATTACTCCATGTACAACAAGGGTGGCAAGACGACACTGGTACTAAGTGGACAAATACAGCTTAAGACAAAGAGCGACGCACCACGAAGTAATTATCGCTGGCCACTGGGGCTCAATGGAAGTGGGGCTGATCACTGAGAGATTAATGATATTCCAAGCCGAAGACCTGTCTGGCGAAGCATCTGACAGCGGTAGGTAGGATACCAACCTGGCGGTCGCCCCCTTATGCTAGGAGAACCGGGAGTGATGGCCCGGTGGCCTGGGGTACCATTTCTCTTCAGGACTTCTTTGATTGTCACCACGGCATCCATACAGCACAGTGGTACGTCACCTGGGCTTACATTTCAGCAAGATAATTCTCCTTCCCTCACCCCTCCCTAACAGTACAGCTCGCACAGAAAGTTTCTACTGTTTGTCACAGCACTGGAAAACCCTGCCTTGGCCAGAAAGGTCGCTAGATCCCTCCTCGGTTGAGACTGTTTGAAGCATTATATGCAGGGCGCTCCAACCAGTTTGGGATTTTGACCATCTAACGCGCCAGTATGGCAGAATTTGGGACGATATCCCTCAGGAGGACATCAACAGCGCTATCGATCATTTACAAGCCGAATATCTGCCTGTATAAGTGCCAGAGGTGGACTCACACGTTATTGACGTGCCCAGTTTGTGAAGCTCTTTGTCTTGAATAAACAATTGGTCGCAAATTGAACAATGGCTCGCAAATAGAATAAATTTATTTACTTCATGTGTATGACCACAATTTTTTTATGTAATCAGACGACCGGTTTCGGTCTATAATAACCATCTTCAGATCTGTTCATAAAAACGTGTTCAAATATTTTGGAGCCATGAACACCACCAAGCACTACCGAAACCGGTAATCTGATGACATAAAAAATTTTGATCACAGAGGTGAAATAAAGGAATTTTAAGTATTTCAAATTTTCTCAGCTTGTAAACTTTGCTTATCTGTACCTGTACGTTACATTTACCGATTTTCATGCCATTCGAATAATTTCTCCGTGGAGCTTAGGTTTTTTTCGTGTGTGTCTTAGAATGTAGATGGAAGCGTACTGGATTTAATAACGATCAAGCCGACTGCTTCGTGTGTAGTTACATGATTCTTTTTGCGATGTTATATCAGGTTGCTGACACCATATTTATCCCAGTAAGTCTGTGGTCAGTTACTCCAACTTCTACAAACGTGGAGTGACACTTATCTACTGGATGCAGCCCACATTCCAATTGCAGCTGGACTTCACGAAGTTCTTAATCCCCACCCACACCGCCGAAACATCGTATCGGTTGTACTGACCTGCAGGAGCGTGACGGGCGCTGCACCGGAAGTATGATCTGCGAGAGTGTAAATCGTCTCCGACGACGAGCTCCTGCCCCTCATATGTGCGAGATTTTCTACGTTCGAACCTTCCTGTGGATAAGCCGTACTACACCTCTAGTTTACCAAGCCGGATGTTTTGACTGCCCCAATAAAATTTTGTAATTTAGTGTGATATTTGTTTTTAGATTCTGTTATTTTCAATGAATCTCCTTATTTACTGGTGAAATGCAGTTTCTTAAAACATTAAAATTATTTAACGGAACACAGATGCAAAGTACTATAGATCTTGTATCATTCACAACAGTAATCTATCCTGAACTTATATTAAATTGAACATATATACAATTTGACTGCTGTTGGTCTAACATAGTATTTGGTCTCAGAATAACAAGTAACATTTTTAATTGTTCATTCAGGTACAGCTTTGCACATCATGTACCTTACAACCAGTTTCTTCTCTGTGTGAATTACAAACACAAGAGAAGCTAGTTTTCCAGTCTTCGTTCCTCTTGCAATCTTGACATCACTGCGGTGTTGGTAACTTAGCGCACTGGGGCTAGATCTTCGCTGTCGGAATTTCTGTCCATCGTGAACACCCTTTTGAAGATCGTTGTTCATCTGGCTCCTTGCTCCGTTTTGTACATGCTAACTCCAAATGCCATCTCAGGCACGTAGAGTTTCTGTCAGCTTCATTTGTTCTCCTGCCGCTCAGGAAATCTTTTTGTGTACAGAATATGTCTATTCGGTGCTGCAATATCCATCATCTCCATGAAAAGTCACAGTGGCCACCTGCTGCTTCGTCTACCACAGCTGCGTTCTCTTGTCATTTTGTCTCCATTATGTGTGGTTTTGTTGTAATGGAGAATCAATCAAGATCTGTTTTCGTTTTTCTCACCACTCACATGCTTCTCATGATGCTGAATACAGAGTGAGAATACCGACTTGCTCACTTTTGAAACATAGGAGACTACAGTCAGGTCATCTGCGAATCCAAGCATTGAAGAATGACCTCCTTCTCTACAAAATTTCTTTGTTGTTGGAATGCAATAGTCCAAAAATTAAATAATGAAGACGAATGAGAGAAATATATTATAAAACCTTCATTCTTGACAAATAACAAAATAAAACAACTGGAAAAGTAAACAGTCCCTACCATTACATCCTATTAATAATAACTATGAGAAAAAAATGAATCACTCACAAATGTGAATACAATTCCAATCACTTTAGAACAAAATCATGAAACAAAAGTATTGTCACGTAGAAGAAGGTATAATCAGATGAATGACGAACACTAACGTCACTTAACGAAGGTTTATTCAGCACTTGCACATACAAGAGGGCAGAGAGAACTGCCTCTGGCCAGAACATATATAGTATGTATACAGCTACACAACAGTCCAGTACAACGCACCTTGAGATTTTTTCATACTTTTAGAATATACTCGAACCGAATATGGAAATTAAAACTGTAGAGTCCAGGTTTGTTTTGAGCTCGCGACCCTCCATCCAACAGTTTACTATTAGAACCACTACACCACTGTGCTACTCAGATTTTGCTGCGACATGGCTCCCTCCTTAAGTGAACAGCGTCTCGGTGTTACATCTTCCTAGTCCGGGAACGAGTCATCGGTCCAGCATACTCCGACTACTGATGACTGATTCTCGCCCTGGCAGTGATCTTCTTGGAACTTCCCTTGCCGCTACGCTCTTCGTCGCCTATCCGCTTGTTGCTGTCGCTGGAGCTTCGAATTTACCCTGGGTTGCAGGGTCCTTATAGGGCTTCATTAAAAGGACGTGGACCGTATCTCTGATCTTTCGTCGTCTTGTGTCGGGGTCGAAATTTTCAACTTCATATGTAACATCAGACAACTGTCTTACAACCTTATAAGTTTCAAAGTAGTGCCTGAGGAGCTTCTCAGAAAGACCAACCTTCCGAACAGGAGTGAAGATCCAGCCGAGGTCACCAGCCTGGTAGACAACAGGGCAGTGGCTCGGGTCAAACCTTCGACGATCGTTTACTTGAGCTTGCAGCTTGCAAAGTCGAGCTAACTGCCGAGCTTCCTCAGCTCTGGTTAACGCCTGGTCGATGTAGTCGTCGCCCACGCCATCAGGATGTGACAGAAACACAGTGTCCATCGTCGTAGTCGCCTCACGCCCATGCACCAGGAAAAATGGCGTAAATCCTGTGGTGTCTTGTTTGCCGCTGTTGTAGGCAAAGGTCACGAAAGGTAGCACCTCATCCCAGTTGCTCTCCTCAACACTGACGAACATTGATAGCATGTCGGCCAATCTCTTATTAATGCGTTCAGTAAACGCATTAGTTTGGGGATGGTAGGCAGTCGTCATATGATGAGTAATGTTGCACCGACGATTTATCTGTGTCACAAGATTCGATTGAAAAACTTTCCCTCGATCTATAATTAACGACCTTGGGGCACCATGTTGTAATACAATGTCTTTCACGATGAATTTGGCTACCTCGGAAGCTTCGGCTGTTTTCACGGCTTTTGTAATGTCATAGCGTGTCAGAAACCAATGCAAACAACAATGCATCTATTGCAACTAGCAGACGTTGGAAATCGTCCGAGCAGGTCAATCCCAACACTCTGAAAGAGCGTTTCGGCTGGTGGAATTGGTATGAGTCGGCCAGGAGGTTTCTGAGGAACTGCCTTTCTCTGCCGGCACTCCCGACATAGCGACATATAGTGACGGACACTCGTAAATAAACCTGGCCAGAAAAATCTCTTGCTGATTCCATCGTATGTAATAATATATCGTAAATTTCCGGTCTCAGGTGTGTCATGGAATTTCTGTATAACATCTAAGCGCAAGTGTTTAGGAATGACTGGTAGCCACGTCTTTCCAAACGGATCAAAGTGTTTCTTGCAAAGTAATCCATTAACTACCTTAAATTGTCCTTCCCTATCCTCTGACAGATTTGAGGCAAGCATAATTTGAGATATCTTGGCGTCCTTCTTCTTGTCAGCAGAGAGATCCTGGAGTGCAGCAAGACAGTCACTATCTTCATCAAATTCTTGATGGTCTTGCACAGGATTTCTTGAGAGACAGTCGACATCTGGGTGTTTTCTTTCACTTTTGTACACTATGGCAATATCTTACTCTTCCAGACGTAGTATCCACCTGGAGAGTCGTCCTGTTGGATCCTTAAGACGCGTCAACCATCAAATTGAATTATGGTCTTTAACAACTGCGATGGCTTTCCATAGCGATACTGTAGAACTTTGTACAGGGCTCTGATCACAGCAAGACATTACCTTTCTGTAGTTGAGATGTTTCTCTCGGCTCTTGTAAGTATCCTAGTAACATAGGCTATAACGGTCTCTTTTCCATCCGAAATTTGCACCAGAACAGCACCGATCTCATACCCGCTGGCATCTGTGTGTAGTTCTGTAGGTGCTCTCTTTTCAAACAGACCAAGTACGGGGTCAATCGTAAGAGATTTTCTCAGCACATCGAAAGAATCATGTTGAGCACCACCCCAGATAAATTTAGCATCAGCTTTCAAAACTCCTGGAGTGGCCTGGCTTTGACACAACAGTTTCTGATAGAACGACGATGATAAGAACAGAATTCGAGGAAGCTTCTCACATCTCTAATACTTTTAGGAATATGAAATTCCGTTATAGCTCTCACCTTTCCTGGGTCTGGCCGCACACCTTCGTTTGATATAAGGTGGCCAAGTATTTCGATCTCTTTTGCTCCAAACAGACACTTTCTTGGATTAAGTTTCAGTTCGGCTTGTTGGACACACTTAAGAACGGCACACAGTCTTTTTATACGTTCATCAAATGTCTCTGAGAAAACTACAATGTCATCTAAATGACAAAGACACGTCGTCCACTTTAGGTGCCTTGTAAGATTATCCATCATCCGTTCTAAAGTTGCTGGTGCATTACACAAACCAAACGGCATTACCTTAAACTCATTCAGGCCCTCAGGGGTGATGAATGCAGTTTTCTCACTATCAGCCTCATCTACATCGATTTGCCAACATCCAAAGTACATGTCCATAGCTGAGAATAACTTAGCCCCCTTCAGATAACCTAGTGTATCGTCAATTCGTGGAAGAGAGTAAACATCTCTTTTAGTTATATCATTAAGCTTCCTGGAATCAACAGCCATCCTTCTTCCTGACGAGCACCACTGGTGACGAGCATGGGCTCTGCGAAGACTGAGTGATGACATTCTTCATCATTTTCTCTACCTCGTCACGAATTTATTCGACGTTCCGTTGCTGACACACGGTATGCTCTCTAGATTATTGGTTGATAGTCTCCAGTGCTAATTCGGATCTCCACCATCGATTTGTCTAATTTGTTCTTCACCTGTGGGATGAAGCATTCAAAGAACTCTTGAAGAATGCCAAGTAGCTTCTTCTGTTGTTCCCTAGGGAGATCTGGTGATAGTTGAGCAAGAAGATCTTGTCTGGTAGTGGTCGCGGTAATTTCGCCCACAGACTCGGCGTGGGAGGTTTCTATGACTCTCAGCTGTTCTTCAATTGACGGCCCTGCGTTTGACACGCACATGCGTCTTTGAAGGATCTGTGGTTCTCGGCGACAGTTAACAATCCACAATTCACCGAATCCGTTCTTAAAGGAGGCGACAGAGTCTGGGATGACCAAGTTATTCTTCAGTGGTATGCTTCTGTTACATTCCACTACAAGATCCATGGGTTCATACATGATATGACACGTGACAGTTACCTTTCTGGCGGTGACTGCAGGAATGATCACTTCATCCAGCACACATTGTCTTCACACACTCGGATGCGCATCTTCCTGTCCACAGTATCTCATTTCGTCCAGCATAATCTTCGAGCCGTCTCAATATGTATTTGCCTTAGAACCTTTGAAAAAGTTCCATCTAAGAATGACGTCATGACTCCACTCTTGCAAGAAGATGAATTCTAAGAGCTGTGTATGGCCACTTATACCCACACGAATGGTACATCTTCCCCTAGGTTTTACATATTTCCGATTATCCATCTTCAGCAGAGATGTTTTGCTGTCGACGAACATGGTTTTCTACAACTGGTGACGGTACTTCTCCGAAGTGACTCAAAATGATGCTCCAGAGTCCAGAAGAGCTTGGGCTGGTCAGCCGTCCATGAGGATATCAACATAGTTTCCTATCACTTTTGTAGTGGTCGACGACGGAGGATTTTTCTCTTCAGTGGCCTCACCTCCAAGGAACGTCGCACCCTTCTAGGTTGCAGCGGCGAGGTGATCGGCTGGACCTTCTAACGGTGATGGAGACGTTGATCGACGTATTGGGAAGCGTCCTCCCCAGCGGCTAGCTGGCGGCGATGGTGACCTACGTCGTCCAGCACCCACATCTTCTTGTTCATCTTCGTCGTCCTGGAGTTGGCGTCGTCTAAGATCGGTCTGCTGTCTTCTGGAGCGGGCGTCATCAAATATCCGCCGCCATTCTCGGCAATAGCGCACCACATGTCCCGGTCGTTCACAGTAGAAACACGCTGGTTGGTTATCTTGGGTCCTCCAGACGTCTGTCTTCCTTGGTGCCCAAACAGGTTCCTCATGCGACGTTGTAACAACGTAGCTCCGCCTGGGTCTCGACTTTTTCTCTGTTTTAAAGAGAAACGAACGACGAGAGATTGGGTTCAATGTCTTTCCACTTCCTCCCTTATGACCTCTTGAAGCGTCTCGGTATTTTGCTCGCCGTGCAATCCAAGTGCCTTCTGAGCTTCCTCTCTCACTATCTAACGTAGAACACTTTCGAAATCAGTTTCTTCCTCTATCACAGACATCGACACGACGTTTGGAAGCCGTTCAAACTTCTTGCGTATAATCTTTTTTGATGCGTTTTCTCGATATACTGTCACCATTTTATGAAGTCGTCTGCAGTCGAAACCTCCTTAAGGAGTAGGGCTTGAGACTTGTCCTCAGGAACAAACTTCATGGGATGTGGAACCTTATCTTCCTGCAACATTCTATGACCCACTATTTTACACAGCTACAAGACGTGCACAGCCATCGTCACCACAGAACGCAGAAGGATGTCTTATGTGGTGGAACACAGTTTCTGCCATCGTAATGTCCTCTACTTCTTTTGTCTCCGTTAGAGTGCGATCTGTTGATTATGGCTCGAACTCGGGTTTCTCGACGCGTAAACGGCGGCTCTGTCGTGGCCTGATGGGAGCCACTGTGTCGCCGATAACGTGCGCTATCACAAGTTGCGATACCCTTCGCCTCCACTGGAACAATGTTACGTAGAAGAAAGTGTAAACAGATGAATGACGAACTGTAAGGTTTATTCAGCTCTTGCACTTATAAGAGCGCGGAATAAAATGCCTCTGGCCAGAGCACATACAGTATATACATAACTATAGAACATTCCAGTACAATGCTTCTTGACATTTATGGATACTTCTAGAATGTACTCAGACCTAATATAGAAATTGAAATTGTACGATCTACGGGAGTTTTGAACCCACGTTCCTCCCTGAAACTGTTTAGCAGCATAACCACTACACCACAGTGCTGCTCATCTTATTTTATGGCTGTATCTAACTCTTCAGTTTAAATTCTTGCAGAAAAAAAAATATCTTCCTGGGTTAGTGAGAGTACCCCGTTTGGGTCTGTCTTTCTCATATTTGCTCTCAGTCAATATTTTATACTTATTAGACTGTTCATTCGATTCAACAGATCTTGTAATCTTCCTACACTTTCACTCAGGGGTGCAGTATCACTCAGAAATCTTGTCACTGATATCTTTTCAATCTTGAATTTTAATTCCGCTCGTGAAGCTTTCTTTCGATTTCGTGACTGTTTCTTCGCTACATAGATTGAAAAAGAGGGGCGAGAAGCAGCATCTCCGTCTTACAACCTTTTAAATCTGGTAGCTTCCTTCCTCATCGTCCAGTCTGATTATTTCATCTTGGTTGTCGTACATAATGTACACCATCCACCTTTCCCTATAGCTTGTTACATTTGTCCTCAGAATGTCCAACATCTAGCCCCATTTCACACTGCCGAAGCCTTTTTCCAAGATCGGCAATTCCTGTTACCGAATCTTGATTTTCCTTCAGTCTTGTACCCATTGTCAAGCGCAATGTGAGAACTGCCTCTCTAGTGCCTTTGCCTTTACTAAAACCAAACTCATCGTTATCCAAGTGACCTACAATTTTGTGTTTCATTCTTCTGTATATAAGCCCTGTCAGGAGGTGGGGTATATGAGCTGTCACGCTCATTGTACGGCATTTCTCGCACTTATCAGCCATTGTTATCTTCGGAAGTGTGTGGATGTTACTCTCCTGAAAGTCTGATGGTACGTCACCATCTTCTCACATTCTACACATCAACTTGAATTGTCGCTGGGTTGTTACTAATGCCAACGATTTTAGAAATTCCGATAAAATGTTATCCATCTTTCCTGCCTTATTTGATCACAAGCTTTCCAGAGTTCTTTCAAATTCTAACTCGAATACTGGATCCTCTATGTCTTCCATATCGACTCCAATTCCATCTTCTATCACGTCGTCACATAGGTCTCCTCCTTATGGAGGCCTTCGATGTAAAGTCCCCAACACCCGTGGCAGTCTTAATTGCCACCACTGCTTTAAATTACACTGAAGTTTTGTTTGACTTTTCTATATGCTGAGTGAGCAATTCCTATTATCATTTCTTTTCAAATTTCTTCCCGTTTTTCATTCAGCCATTTTGCCTTGACATCCCTTCACTTCCTGTTGGTTACATTCCTAAGTGTTTTATATTGCTATATTCCTGTCTTGCCACGAGCGTTTTTGTACTTCTTTTTCCGACGATCAGTTAAAGTATTTCTTTTGTAACCCAGGATTTCTTCATAATTATCTTCCTTGTACCTATATCTGGCTGTCCCTAGTCTGTGATGGCCCATTTTACAGATATCCACTCCTCTGCAGCTGAACCGACTGGTGTAGCCATCCTTATTGCAGTATCCACATCAAAGGGGAGCTCCAAACGCGTCGTATGATTCCTCAGTTCTTCAGTAACCCGTTTCCTTGCACCTTGATTTTTCCGGATGATGGTCGCAAACTTTAGTCTACTCTTCTTCATTACTAAAAGGTGAGATGAGTCCTTTTTTGCACTTGTGTACCGCTTACAACCCATATCCGATTTCAGAATCTGTATCTATGACTTAATCCAGTTGGAATCATCCCCTCGGTTTCGGGTTTTTCCAAGCATTCCTCGTCTTCCATTAGTAATTCTTGAACAGGGCATTCACTATTACCATCTGAAATTTATGATGGCAGTTAATTAATTTTTCTCCCCTCTCCTCCCCGTTGTCAAGCCCATGATCGCCCGTAACCCATTCCTCTATTTCTTCCCCAGCAACTGTGTTCCAATCCCCCACAATTATTAGATTTTCATCCCCATTAATATACTAAATTACCCGTTCAATATCCTCATATATTTTCTCTGTGTGATATTCGGTTTGCACGATGGCGTGTATATCTGAACTGTTATTGTCTGTCTTGGTTTTTCTGCTGAATTTAATGAAGGCAACCGTATCATTGAACCATTCACGGTAGGTCACCCACTGCTCTATTTTCCAATTCATAACGTATGCTTCACCCGTTGTACCAGTTTTCGTTGCTGTTGATATTACCCTGCATTCATATGATGAGAAAACGTTATCTTCTTCTACCCCCACTATTCTCGACTGATCCTTTGCATTTCCGTTTTTACATTTTCTAGCTTTCGTCTTATGTTCATACTTGTGACATTCCGCACTCAGACTCGTAGAATGTTATCGCATCTTTGGTTATTCCGTCATTTTTCTCGGTGACTTCCCCATTTGAGTCCCCTCCCAGAAATCCCAATAGGGTATTAAACCGAAATATTTTGCTAACGGGGAGATCTTCTAGAGACTTTTTCAATTACAAGCCACATAACTTGTGTGAAGCACATTGTATGCCTTTATTGAAGTGGTTTCCGTTGCCTTCTGCATCTTTATGCCCTTTATAACCACTGATTATTTCTCATTTCAGGAGGAATTTCCCACCCAACGGGGTGCAGAAACCGAGACAGATCACTCAACACTGCCCGCCTAGCACTGAAAAATGTAATCTCAATAAATCGTGTTTCAGCCAGTGCTCCAGGTATGCGGCCTCTTAGTAAATAACTGCCTTCGCATATGTACGACTGGAATGTGACCTCTGAAGAGCATTAAATGGCCAACCCAAGTGCGATCATTGATCTCCGCTGCATTTCTGGTGAGTCCTTGGTCTACACAGACTTAACGCTGGTGTGCAGCGTGGGCAGTTAACCGAAGGCATTCCCTCTGTCGCCAGGTACCACGCTGGTGGCCTGCAGGTATTTGTCATACTTAGGCCGCCGACTCTTGTGGTGACTGCACTCTGCCGTCCAGGGAATCTTCCAGGTAAACAGAGGCCGATTTCAATCCTTCCACTCTTTCCCACAGCTCGCACGCAGACCGCAAAACTAGCACGCAGCTGACGTCACTGGAAACATGCTCTATATATGCTTGATGTAAATAAGTCACAATCAACAGTTTAAGGGACGCTATAAACTACCTACTTTATGTGATAAACGTAAGCAAAGGCCCTTTCTGAGCAAGTGCAGCCACCAGTACAATAATTTTTTCTACACCAAAAATTTTCTTATAAATAATATCTGTACTGCCCATTTCTATAGAGTAATTTCGTAAGCAAATTTCTGTAGCCCGTAGAATTCAGTATTGTTTCAAATTAAGATTTTTGTGTTATACTTAGTTATAATAATAGTAATTCATGCTATTGCTGGCCAGATTTTGTTAGTAGGTTCAGATGTCCTTTTGCATTTGTTCACTATACTGCATAGTATTTTTACCAACGATAAGAGTTATAGTGAGACATGTGTCCTGCTGCGTTTCTTGGTCGTTCTATGTTCTGCCTAAGGGTTAGCTGTTGTTTTGTGTGCTAGGGCAAGTTACTGTATAATAAGAGAGTAACTCTCTTAGAAGACCATAGTTAGGAAATGAAGTGTCGTTAGTTTTCTTCGGTGATGTTTATTTCCGCTTTCCTATAAATCTTGATACCGCATTGCCTAATTAGGCTGGTGGCCGCACGTATATATAATTACAGTCTACTTCCGTATACGTAGAACGTCAAGTCGAAACCTGTTTGCTTTGCTGTTGTTACTGTTTCACTTATTTCGCGAGTACGAAATGTTTGATCGATTTCTTGTCACTGCCTACAATAACAGTCAGGCTAAATCTCTTCACAGAAGTTTAAAATTATCGGATTTTGTACGGGCTGGTAGTGTTACATTAGCAAAAAAAGTGAAAGAGGTAATTAAAAGACATTTATTTAAAAACGTAACAAAGCCTAGCTCTTAAATAATGCTTGCAGCAGAGCTAAAGATTAGTTAAGTGGATCGGATTATCGGCTGATAAGAAAAGTGATCACTAAAACAGCTCTGTCACTTTAAACATACGTCACCAACGTAATACTTTTTTTCAAAAAACATCTTACACCCAAGTCCAGACGTGTTGTGACCCTAATTTATCACCATCTTCCTCAGCTCAACGTCTCACTGATCCTGGCGGAATGCTCACTCAGGTGTTGAAGTGGGTAGAAGCGAAAACTGAAGATATGACAGTGGTGCGTCAGTGTGATCGTGGCCTAAAAATTTTAACGTTTTAAGTCAATGTAATAAAACGATATGGCCATTTACGTCACATTGTTTGATACTTGCAAACCCTCATGAAAACCTAAAGAGGAGACCCTACTTCCCCTTGAGCTCGAATCACGAAATTTGGCAAGACACAAGGTTGCACAGTACATGCAATGGAAAAAAATCCGAAAATTGTTAATCTGTAATTTGAATAACATCAAAAAACCCTATTATTTTCAATCTTTATCCATTAGTGTCTCTGATAGTCTGTTAAGACCATCTTTCCTCAGAAATTACGATAGCAATCGCGAACTAAATTGAAACTCAAAATTAAAACATTCTCGAA
The DNA here is from genome assembly GCF_023864275.1 of Schistocerca cancellata. Taxonomy (NCBI): domain Eukaryota; kingdom Metazoa; phylum Arthropoda; class Insecta; order Orthoptera; family Acrididae; genus Schistocerca; species Schistocerca cancellata. Next base: position 748,838,845 of record NC_064630.1, read on the forward strand.
AGCCTCGGTATCACAAGGAACAAGATCTTGTATCTATAACGATAAAAGGCAAAATAATCAAGTTTCTCGATTACCAATATGGATGAACTATCTAGATACATAATTATGTTTATACAGAACCCTCACATGGCGATTCCTATTCGCAATTAGCAAGTTATTTTTGGTTTTTTTTATTTGAATTCTTCTCATTTTAAGTTGACAAAGTCTACATTACCGTAAGATAGCGCTTGGATGGATAAATTATTAACCATTGTATTAATTTCATGTGTTACACCTCCTTACTATTATCTGAAATCATATGTTCGTCCTATTTGATTTCGCTTTATAAGACTTCCCACCATGCTGAAGGGTTGCGAGTGGCTACAGACATTCACCACTGAGGTTGTCAGATGATCAGATGGTACGTCTATTCTATTGTGTACAAGGGTCAATGTCCCTGTATTTCAACATTTTCACTAGAACGTAGTTAGAAAATTTTTGTAATTCATTTACATGATGACATCTCTGTGAATATTAAGTAATTTAATGACAAACACATTCAGAATCCCCTGCATAGTGGTGTTTTGGTTCTGAATTGTGTGAATGCCGAGTGTGTGTGCGAAAAATATGGAAATACAAAACGCTATGTAATTATTTTTATGTTATTAACTAATTTGTTTCTAGTATTTACAAACACAAGTGCTTTGCACGTTAGATGTGACCGACTGAGGTAGTGCACTGTTTATCAAGACACTGGCGTCGATTTCGGGAGGTTGGAAGGCAACGCTGATGTAGGTTTTCCTGGTTTTCACTTTTGGCAAATGCAGGCCCATTCCTTGACCAAGGCTACGGCCAACCATTTGTTCCTTCCTCGTTGAACGCAAGTTTATAAATGTTATTAGGGTTCAGTATCTCAGTCGAGCCCTTACAATTTCATTTTTTTGTCCGTGAATCTGTCTGTCTGTCTGAACCCTTTTTCTCAGGAACGGGTGGAAGTATAGAGTTGAAATTTGTATCAAAGACTAAGCTCTGTAGTTCCTTGATGGAACAAAAAATTTAAGCTTCTAAGTAAGTGCAATCAAAAGATATCGTCATTTAGGTCACATATTTTGGTTTTCGCAAACTGATTAGTTAAAATGTACTGGAACATTCACTATGACCTAGAACCATAAAATTTGCAGACAGCAGTGTTTCACATAAAACATAATGCAAAAAGTCGAAAGTTGTTAATTTCTAATTGTATCACACGAAAAAAATATTTTTTGTTATTCGTCATCCGTCTGTCTATATACTGTCTCTTCTGATAAAAAGGGTGTTTATCAGAAAAGGATAGACTACGAAGTCGAAATTTATGTCACATATAAGATCTACAGACCCTTCGTGGCCTAAAAATTTTAACGTTTTAAGTCAATGTAATGAAACGATACGGCTATTTACGTCACATATTTTGATACTTGCAAACTCTCATGAAAACTTAAAGAGCAGGCCCTACTTACCATTGGCAAGACACAAGGTTTCACAGTACAAGTAAGGAAAAAAGATCCGAAAAATGTTAAACTGTAGTTATGTAACATGAATGAAAACTATTTTTTTCTTTCGTTAACCGTTTGTGTCTCTGCCAGTCAATTAAGACCATCATTCCTCAGAAATTACGATAGCAATTGCGTAATCGATTGAAACTTAAAATTAAAACATTTTCCAAAGTCTCGGTATCACCTGTACCGATATCGTCTATCGATATCGATAAGAGGCAAAATAATCGAGATTCTCGCTTACTGGTATGGTTGAACTATCTACATACGTAATTATGTTTGTACAGAACCCTCAGATGGCGATTCCTATTCGCAATTGGCAAGTTTTTTTGTATATGACTTGCATTCTTCTCAAGTTAATTTGACAAATTCTACATTACTGTAAGACAGCGCTTGGATGGATAAATTATCAAATATTATATTTATTTCATCTATTACACCAGCTTACTATTAACTGACATCATATGTTCGTCGTATTTGGTTTCGATTTATAAGATTCCACATCAGCTCAAGCGTTGTGAGCGGCTACAGACATTCACCACCGAGGTTGTCAGATGATCTGATGGTACGTGTATTCTATTGTGCACAAGGGTCATTGTTCCTGTATTTTAAAATTTCCACTAGAATTCAAACATAATTAGTTTGGTCATTTACATGATGGCTTCTCTGTGAATAATACGTAATTTAATGACAAACACATTCAGAATCTTCTGCGAAGTGGTGTTTTGGTTCTGAATTATTTTACAGTTCCAGACATTCGTGATTGCAAAATGATTACCTAACACGACCAGTAAACAATTGCGGAATGGTTTTTAATTCACAGCGATGTTGTTTAGTAACGATCCCTGGGAACGTTCGCAACAATGCACTGTCGGTGGAAGGGGCATGTGCCGTTGCCTAGCAATATTGCGATTTCTGCCGAAGCTATATCGGTGTCGTTACGAAATCGTGCGCTTACTAAAACAGAGAAGTAGCTATCGATATTCTTTTGTGAAGTGATAGACCTTTTCTTACAGCACAAGAGCAGCTGTCAAAACCTCATTGTGAGCTTGTGAGCTTCGCAAGAAGTCTTAGCTCCAGTTTTGAGGGCAAGAGAGGACCCAAGTGCTAACAGGTATGATCCACAGTCTTGCTGTCCCTCAGTATTCGCCTTGCAGCACGTAATGTAGTGTAATTACCGTTACCATAACGTAGACCTTCTGTTTGAGCCAGTTGGTAGAGAATTAGAGTGGCACACTGAGGCTTTGTTTCCCAATGCTGATGCGAGTTGCCGACACCTGTTTGCTGTCTGCTCTCCCTGTCAGAGGTAAAGCTCTCTGTGAGATTTTTATAGAACAGAAATTACTGTCAGCTTGCTACGTAGTTCAAAAACTTCGTTGAATCTATTTGTGTAATATGGTAACTGCATATTGTGATGGGGTATATGTCGTGGATTCGTGTATTGCAGAGTGTGTCAGAAGCTTAATGGAATAAAGTAGTGGTTCCTGTACAACATGTCATTTCGACCAGCGTTGTAATGATCAAGTGACATCTGTGTCAGGATGCATAATCAACATGACTTCACAACCCTAAAAATATTTTAACAATTAATGAAAGAGAAATTTTTCGTCATGTGAGTTAGCAAGGGAGTAAAAAGTAGCACCAGTTACGAATACGATCCTAGGTCAGGGATTGATAATATAGTACAGTTACCAGAGAGATACCGAAATGTATCGCAGTGAAAGCTATACAGCGGTACAAGATCTTTCTTTCAAGAGCGTAACGGTATTACTTCTGACCCATAGCAGCGACTGAAAAACGAAATCAGCGAAAATGCGAGAGCGAACATCAGTATAGAGCAAATGGAAATGTACTACAAGTGGTGATGTCACAGCAAGTGATTACTATTACGTCACTGGTGAAAGCTGCCTATACAGTTGCATCGCAAATTCCTTTCGATCCGTTTCATGTTGCCAAATTACCATCAAATTTTTCCCATGTCGATGACATATCGATACTATTTGACAGTTCTCTGTCATCGCGTGTTTTTTCTGCCATCTGTGAAGTGGTAATCGAGTTGAACAATGCACGCTGGTGCGTTGAGTCATGCTGAGTACACACAACTGTTCGATCCCTGGGATTTTCAACATAATTTCCTGTACATTTATTACGCCGCACGTGTAAGACTTTTGCCCACACGGTGGTGAGCACTTAATATGAAATTAGGGTCGAATTTCCGCTGCGAAATTCAGCGTGGTTTGTTCGTCAGTGAGATCTGTAACGCTGTTGACATTGGTGCAGGTTGTCGTCGTGTTCCTTGACTTCATGAATGCGTTTGTCACGGTCCAGCACTGCCGTTTAGTGCGAAGAGTGTGATCTTACTGAGCATCGGGCCAGAGTGGTGACAGTATTCAACACTTCCTCGCAGATAGAACTTAACATGCCTATCTTAACGGAACAAAATCTACACATGTAAAGGTAATTTCTGGAGTAGATGGAAATGTCACAGGACCCACTGTGACTGCTTACAGTTTAAATAAATCATGTAACAGAAAGCGTCCGGAGGTCTTGAAGACGGTTCGCAGATGGTGCAGTTGCCTATAAGAAAGTACCAACGCCAGAAGACGGTATCGATTTGATAAATGATGACCCTTAGGATGTTGATGAATCGTGTTGTCTCTGGGAATTGGCCCCGAAAGTATATAAGTGTAACACATTGCGCAACTATAGGAAAAGAAATCCACAGCTGTGCAGCTACACTGATGATGACAAATTGTTGAAAACAACATACAACGCAAAACATTCAGCAGTAACTATCCACATCGACCTCATGTGGAAACGACTACTTAAAACAAATAGAAGGAATATCAGACGCCAGAGTGAGATTGACAGGAAGAGTATTAAGGAAATGTAAATCATCTACGACAGCAATGGCTTCCAAGGCGCTACTTCTCCCGATTTTTGAGTAATGTCCGCCATCAGTGTGCTAACAGGTACGCCACCGCGCTCGGTACTGTCCGCGAATATATTTCATAATTTGTGTAAAACGAAGCTGCAGCTCCTGGTTTTGTTGTGTAGTTATTTTAAGATAAGGGATACACTAATGACACACTACATTCCAACTGCAGCTATTGCAACAACAATTTCATGTCTTTAAATTCTATCACCATTTTATGCACCCTTACACAATGCAGACATCCTACCATCACATACTGGAACTTTTTCTTTCTTACAAGGAAAATTTTTGCCTTCTAGATGCATGTTTTCCAAACAAAGGTGTAATGCTGGAGATACTGCCACCGAAAACAACAAAATGTTGCCAACCCCCTTGATGTTTACTTCTTTTGGAAACAGAGACTCTGTATCAGTAGAACTGCTGATACTGTAAGACTACACCGTGCTAAACCCAAAGTGAAAATACGTGATCGTTGTTTCGTCATCAAACTTCACTCTGTGATTTACTACCAATTTTCTGCACCAAAGTAATATCTTATGTTGGTATACGCTTGGCGAAATGCAGGTTACTGACATACCCATATCATCACACGGAAATGTAATTAGTGCGGCTTTTGATAGTAGACTGGTTGATTGCGAAAGTGATTCTGAATGTAAAATGGTTGCCGGCCGCGGTGGTCTCGCGGTTCAAGGCGCGAAGTCCGGAACCGCGCGACTGGTACGGTCGCAGGTTCGAATCCTACCTCGGGCATGGATGTGTGTGATGTCCTTAGGTTAGTTAGGTGTAAGTAGTTCTAAGTTCTAGGGGACTGATGACCTCAGATGTTAAGTCCCATAGTGCTCATATCCATTTTTTGTAAAATGGTTCAAATGGCTCTGAGCACTATGCGACTTAACTTCTGAGGTCATCAGTCGCCTAGAACTTAGAACTAATTAAACCTAACTAACCTAAGGACATCACACACATCCATGCCCGAGGCAGGATTCGTAGCGGCCGCTCGGTTCCAGACTGTAGCGCCTAGAACCGCACGGCCACTTCGGCCGGCTGAATGTTAAAAAACCGGCTTTAGTGGGGTGTGTGCACTTTGTACACTTCAACATTTTTAACCACTTCATCCAAATCCCGCATCTGCACTTTGAAGACTAACACACGCACGAACAGTGTAAACATCTCAATCAAGGCATGTTTTTACGTTCAAAATAACTTTCGCATTCAATCATTTGGGTATCAAAAGCCACACTAGTTACATTTCGATGTTTATGTTTCACGCTACTGCAATCACTACACGCAGAGGGTTTTTGGCGGTGTTGACTGAAAATGTAAACATTAACTGGCGTCATGAATCACATGTAATTTCCCTCCTATGAACTGATACCTTGTTGCTTTGTTTCCTCTATTGATATGTCAGTTTTCTTTTTAGTGTTATTCTAAGCATTATTATGTGCGGTTTGGAGCGTTCCAGGTCAAAGGTGTTCTTTATTAGTACTGGCTGGATTTTTGAGGCTATCTGTTATGGTTGGCTCTACATACTCAGTTCCATCTGCCCAGGTTTTTCGTTGCTGTTTACCCCGGACGTCAGTGCAGAACATTGCATCTCAAAGACAATGATAGAGTTTTTAATATCTTCAGAAGGCGTAGCAACGCCGCTACTCATATGGTCGTTGGAATACAGTACACGGCGACTCAGAAGGCAAACTTCCAATCGCACCCTCCCCAGTGTGAGTTGTAAGATGACCAATTAGACAGCTCGTCGGCAACTGAAGACAGATCAAGCATGAAGACAGGAAGAAAGTTTACTGAACTGTGAAAAGAAGCAAATTGGAAGCAGTGAACGGTCCTACGACATGAAATTCAATACACATTAACTTCAGGGAGCAGTGGCGTCGTGGTTAATAGGTAACGGTGCTAGACTATAAAGCGAGCGCGCCGTGCTCAAAGCTCACTTAAACTAAAGCTTTCTTTTTTGTTTTAGCCGTTCGCTGTACTCAAATTTGTATCTGTATCGTGGTATAACGTCCATTTGCAACAGAGAGGTCTTAGAAGGGACCTGTAGTGACAGTTCATTCTACACAACTATTCTATTAGCAGCCGAAAAGAAGTGGCTTTCGAATGGGAACCTTCAAACGTTTGATGACGAGGCGCCAAGGTAACAAAATCATCCAGCGGAAAATACGTCTGGCGTGCCAAACACAGCGTTAGTGAAAGTACGTATGTCAAGTGATAAGAATGTCTTACCGAGGTACCTGGCTAGTACACCTGGTGAAGTGATTGAGACAACCGTGCTTGCCATATTTAGGTGCTTGTATGAATGTTATCAGACCAAAAGGAAATAATGAAAACATAATACTTTTTCAGATAAGTTGCAAAACAAATGAACGGATCAGTTTCACTGTCTCATAGTTTATCTGTGCTCTCTCAAAACAAATGTTTTTAACCTTTTTGAAGTTGCGTTCCGTTTCTCAAGTTTTGACTCTTGAATTTCTGTTTTAAAAATAGTCCACCGCCATTTATTTGTTGTTTTCATTACAGTTAGACGTTTATATGATATCTCGCCTGCTGTCACTATTCATCGCGTTTACTTGCGACGATAAAGTGTTCTTACAAATGGCTCTGAGCACTTTGGGACATCTATGGTCATCAGTCCCCTAGATCTTAGAACTACTTAAACCTAACTAACCTAAGGACATCACACAACACCCAGTCATCACGAGGCAGAGAAAATCCCTGACCCAGCCGGGAATCGAACCCGGGAACCCGGGCGCGGGAAGCGAGAACGCTACCGCACGACCAAGAGCTGCGGACAAACGTGTTCTCACCACATGACATATATTCTACTCACACACAAATAAAGAAAAGATGTTATGTGGACATGTTTCCGGAAACGCTTAATTTCCATGTTAGATCTCATTTTAGTTTCGTCAGTTTGTACTGTACTTCCTCGATTCACCGCCAGTTGACCCAATTGAAGGAAGGTAATGTTGACTTCGGTGCTTGTGTTGACATGCGACTCATTGCTCTACAGTACTAGCATCAAGAACATCAGTACGTAGCATCAACAGGTTAGTGTTCATCACGAACGTGGTTTTGCAGTCAGTGCAATGTTTACAAATGCGGAGTGGGCAGATGCCCATTTGATGTACGGATTAGGACGGGGTAATAGCAGTGGCGCGGTACGTTTGTATCGAGACAGATTTCCAGAACGAAGGTGTCCCGGTGGAAGACGTTCGAAGCAATTGATCGGCGTGTTAGGGAGCACGGAACATTCCAGCCTATGACTCGCGACTGGGTAAGACCTAGAACGACGAGGACACCTGCAATGGACTAGGTAAGTCTTCGTGCAGTTGCCGATAACCCTAATGTCAGCGTCAGAGCAGTTGCTGCTGTACAAGGTAACGTTGACCACGTCACTGTATGGAGAGTGCTACGGGAGAAGAAGTTGTTTCCGTACCATGTACAGCGTGTGCAGGCACTATCAGCAACTGATTGACGTCCACGGGTACACTTCTGCGAATGGTTCATCCAACAATGTGTCAATCCTCATTTCAGTGCAAATGTTCTCTTTACGGATGAGGCTTCAATCCAACGTGATCAAATTGTAAATTTTCACAATCAACATGTGTGGGCTGACGAGAATCCGCACGCAATTGTGCAATCACGTCATCAACACAGATTTTCTGTAAACGTTTGTGCAGGCATTGTTGGTGATGTCTTGATTGGGCCCCATGTTCTTCCACCTACGCTCAATGGAGCACGTTATCATGATATCATACGGGATACTCTACCTGTGGTGCTAGAACATGTGCCTTTACAAGTACGACACAACATGTGGTTCATGCACGTTAGAGCTCCTGCACATTTCAGTCGAAGTGTTCGTACGCTTCTCAACAACAGATTCGGTGACCGATGGATTGGTAGAGGCGGACCAATTCCATGGCCTCCACGCTCTCCTGACCTCAACCCTCTTGACTTTCATTTATGGGGGCATTTGAAAGCTCTTGTCTACGCAACCCCGGTACCGAATGTAGAGACTCTTCGTGCTCGTGTTGTGGACGGCTGTGATACAATACGCCATTCTCCTGGGCTGCATCAGCGCATCAGGGATTCCATGCGACGGAGGGTGGACGCATGTATCCTCGCTAACGGAGGACATTTTGAACATTTCCTGTAACGAAGTGTTTGAAGTCACGCTGGTACGTTCTGTTGCTGTGCGTTTCCATTCCATGATTAATGTGATTTGAAGAGAAGTAATAAAATGAGCTCTAACATGGAAAGTAAGCGTTTCCGGACACATGCCCACAAAACATATTTTCTTACTTTGTATGTGAGGAATGTTTCCTGAAAGTTTGACCGTACCATTTTGTAACACCCTGTATAATAGTTGTCGCCTTGCGTGTCGATCGAGCAGATCGTAGTTAACTTCCGCCTGTGCCTCAGCGCCGCTTCTGTCGAAGCTACTCAGTCTTGTTGGTGTATCGGCCCGAGTCACATCGTAGTGGCGTAGCTGAGTTTGTTGTCGTTTCTCTCTCGGCGGCGGTGTTTTCTGCCCGCGTCATGGTGTCCGTGGAGTCTCCTACGTCTATTCCCCGTCGAGCTACTGTCTGTTTCAGTTTTGACAAGAGCACGCGTCGTGTTCAGCCTGTCTCTTTAGAAATTCACGATTGGTTGGCTGATGTTATCCGTGTTACACCTGATCAGATAGATACTGCTTACTTTGATCGTGGTTTGTAAGCATTCTTTGTGAAGTTTTATGATCCCGTTCAAGTAGAACGCCTTCTCTCTCGGGTTGGTTCTGAAGCGTTGTCTACACATCGAGATGGATCCGTTAGTCAAGTACTCCTTGAAAATGTGGCACTCAAGTATACTCCAGTTAGAGTTTATAACCTTCCTCCTGAAGTGGGAAATTCATTTCTTAAAACAACGTTGCCTCTGCTTGGTATAATACGGCATATCCGATGGGAATGCTGGTCAGGACAACATCGCTTCCAATGTTATAATGGTATCCGGGCTGTGGACATGTGCGTTAAAAATAATATTCCTTCCCACTTGAGTGTTTGTGGTTACCGGATCCATGTTACATATGCAGGGCAAGGAGGAACCAGTTTTCTCAGTAACGAAAGACGTCATCTCAGATGCGATTGTAGTCGCCATACTACTGTTCTGACGTCGTCTTATCTTCAAAAACGTCTTCTTTTAACATTAACAGACATAGTGGCTTCGCAGTCTAGTGACAGCCAATCTCCGGGTTTAAGCGATGTTGGGGCAACATTACCCCCTACTCCTCGCGAATTTCCACCGTTACAGGCGCGTCCCGGTGCGGCCTCTTTCCATAAGGGTACGACGGCTCCTGCAGCGCACGTCAAACGCCGGCGGACTGAGGACGGTTCATATTTCAAGACCCTCTCTCTCCAGTCTCGTTCTTCTGATAATGCGTTGACAGAGGGTGCACCTTCTGGCGGTAATGAGTTGTCTAATGACGTTCACTGCGATTCCAGTACCACTAGAGAAGATGTTATCCGTGTTACACCTGATCAGGTAGATACTGCTTACTTTGATTCTGGTTTGTAAGCATTCTGTGTCAAGTTTTATGATCCCGTTCAAGTAGATGCAGCTGTTTCTGTTGATTTTGGACTGAGTGTTGTATCTGCGTCCCCCACTTCACCTGTAGACGCGACGGTTCCCGTGAGTTCAGATGTTCCCGCAGATAAGTTGCCTGCTGTCCAGTCTTTACAGTGCTCCAGTGAAATACCACCCCTCCTCCATGCTGAGACGGCGGGCCAACTGTATTCTCGGGTTCTCATCCTGATGATCAGGTGATGCAATCCGACACCGGCACTGCATTACCTGTCTCTTCTGTACTTGATGTTGCTGTAAGCCGCTCTGAGTTGTGCTCCCCGATTTGCGATGAGTGCAGTGGAGATGGCTCCTCTATCAAATCGAAGCTTGACGTGCCCCCAACCCTTCCATATCAAGAGTGTACGTTTTTACGGAGTGGTGTGAAACAGCGTTTTCAACGTGCACGTGCAGCTGTGCGTCGTAAAAAGAAAAACGAGGATTCCTCGGCTTCCGGTGGGGAGAATTTGAACTATACCTTCATTCCACCGACTCCGGACAATGAGGAGACAAGGGCGTGATGAGTGCATTTTCCTTAGTGTTGTTTCATTGACCTTACTTGTGCTGACGGATGCAGGCATATACAGTTCTAACCCTCAATGTTAATAGTATATGTTCCCAATTAGGTCTGGGTGCGTTACGCCACTTTATTTATGATTCCCAGGCTGATATCGTGTGTTTACCAGTGGTGTTATGTGATATGTTTTTTCTTCCTGGAAACTCTATGTTTTTCAATGCCGCGCCTGAAAATTCTACCGGTATGGCTTTGCTTTATCGAGACGGAATCCCGCTGACGGACCTCGAAACTCTAGATGATGGTCACGGCATAGGATGTAGTTTTTGTTAACTGAACTTAATTTTTCTTCACGCTCCTTCTGGAGCCGGTCGTTTATCATACCGCCCGCGGTTGTATAAGGAAGAAGTTGTTAATTCACTCCTACGGAAACCATGCAAGTTTTTGTTAGGGGGCGATTTTAACTGCGTCTTACGTCGTGTAGATCAGACTGACAATTACACATATTGCCGTGAAGTTAATGATGATGTGACATCTTTGCATATTCAAGATGCTTGGGTTTGCAGATATGCTATATTGGTGCGGTTACGTTTTTTACGTCTAATTGAAGTAGCCCATTGGACCGCTTTTATGTATCTGCCCCCATACGTAGTCAGATTCTACCGATTTATGGATTTCCTGCCAGTTTCACTGGTCACTGTGCTCTTTCAATGATTTTTAACCACGTTTCGCAGCAGGTCCAGCTTTCGCGCACTTTATGGAAGGCATCATCGCAAGCGTATGGCGGCGGACAATCCAGTCCCAGGCGCGTTATAACTCAATTCTAGAATGGTGGGTTACCTTTGCTAAACCTCGGATTCGAAATACACTCCAGCATTTTAGCGCAGAAAAAGCGGCTGAAATAAGGAGAACTAGGGAATTTTATTATTCTGTCTTTCGCAATCTTTACGATAATGTTTGTGATGCCCCCTTGAGAATCATAGACGTCCACTGTGTGAAAGCAAAACTTCTACAATTGAAACGTAGGCATATGGATGGTGTCCGCTTGCTTTCCCAGACTCGTTCAATCGTACAGGATTAGTTGGCATCTGTCTATCATCTTCTTCAGCTTCACAAACAATCTCAAATTACGTGTCTTACTGCCGTTTGTTTCTAGCTGGGCGTGAGTGGTTCTCCCAATATTATATCATGCGTGAACTTTACCAGTACTTTCCCGTACTTTATACTGAAGTGGGTTCAGACGGTCTCCCGTCTGTTGATTTTACCTCCCTTCGTGATAGTGTTGTTACGCCAGCTCTCCAGGAAGGGTTTTTCTCTGTGTTCCATCTGCGATGATATACTTGATATTTTGGCTCGTTCTCCCTCCCACATGTCGCTTGGCTTCGATGACCTTCGCAAAGTATTTTATATTCGATTTTGGCCCCTGATAGGAGATACGATAACTTCTAAGGTGAATGAAGTATTCCTCGGAGGCCTTATCGTGCCCAGCTTTAAGGTTGCTAAAATTGTCCTGCTCCCCAAGAAGTAGAGACGTTTGCGTGTGGATCATGTCTGCCCTATAACCCTCTTCAACAATGATTATAAAATAGTGGCTCGAGCGGTAAATAACAGACTTTCGGTGTTGTTGGCTACCATCATCGCGAGTCATCATAGTTGTCTTCCGGGTCGTAATCTCCTGACCCCCGTTGCTGAATGTAGTGATCTAATTTCGATTCCTTCCACCATTCCGTGCCAAGCGCATTGCTTTTCATTGATTTTCACCAAGTGTCCGACCGCGTTAATCATGGACTCCTCATGCCAGTATTGACGAGTGTTGGTTTTAACGATGCTGCACGACGGTTGTTTAGCTCTCTAATTACTGGTACTCGGGCGTTCATTGACGTAAATGACCGTCTTACTTCCACATCGCGGTGTGTCAGGCCGTCCTTCAAGCGATTTCATTATCTGTGTCGCTCTACGGTCTCTTTCTGGAGCGCTTAGTGTGATCTATAGCTGCTCGTTTGCGTGGGTGGTCGCTGTTGGGAGAAAGGTTAACCGTTCGTGCATATGTTGATGCGGTTATGGTTCTTCTTCGTACCCATGACGATACTCCACTGCAAAAAAAGAAAAAAAAAGAGGTAACGCTGCTGGACTATAAAGTGAGCGTGCCGTGTTCAAAGCCCATTCATGCTAAAGCATTTTTTTTTCGCGTTTCTTTCTACTCAAATTTGTATCTGTGTCGTGGTGTAGCGTCCGTTTGCAACAGAGATATCATAGAGAGGGCCCTATAATGACAGTTGCTTCTACACAACTTTTCCATTTGAAGCCGAAAAAAGTGGCTTTCGAATGGGAACTGAGAACGTTTGATCACGAGGCGACAAGGTAACAAAAACCTCCACTGGAAAATACGTCTTGCGTGCCATTCAAATGACGCACCTAATTTGTACACCTGATGAAGTGAGTCAGACATGTCTGCTTGCCATATTTAGGTGTTTGTACCAATGTGATCAAACCGAAAGAAAATGATGAAAACGTAAGAGTTTTACACGTATAAGCTGCAATAAATGAACGGAACAGTTTCACAATCACAGAGTTTCTCTGTGCTCTCTCAAAACAATTGCTTTTAACCTAGTTGAAGTTGCGTTCTGTTCCCAAGTTTTAACTCTTGAATTTCTTTTTTGTAACATAGTTTGTTTTTTCATTACTATGAGACATTTATACGATATCTCGCCTGCTCTCACTACTCATCACGTTTAGTAGCCACGGTAACGTGTTCTTACCACATGACACATATTCTATAACCACTAATAGTGTATCAAGTGCCAAGAATACAGAAAGAAAACAAACATTTAAATGACCGGACGGACAGTTCGTAACGTTCTGAAAGAAAAAGAAGTCCCAATGATGTTTTGAACGCGGCTGGTTCTGTTTGCAGTCTATCACCATGGCCTCTCAACCACGATGCCACGGCTGTTCAACTTTGTTCGATATTGCACTAGTCGAACTTGGACCATTCACACTTTCTATTTTGCTTTTTTTCACATTTTGGTATGCCATATTACTGTTTTCATTATTAATCTGTGTTCACTTTTTGATAGGCTACACGCTGGGTCAAAAATGGCTCGGAGCACTATGGGACTTAACTGCTGAGGTCATCAGTCCCCTAGAACTTAGAACTACTTAAACCTAACTAACGTAAGGACGTCACACACATCCATGCCTGAGGCAGGATTCGAACCTGCGACCGTAGCGGTCTCGCGGTTCCAGACTGAAGCGCCTAGAACCGCTCGACCACACCGGCCGGCCACGCTGGGTCATTCCAACCATAAATCCGAGGGTGTGCGCGATGGGGTGTTTCCCCGTCAGTAACAAGCGGGAAAGAGAGCCCCGTGAATGTAGGAACTCGCCGTGCGTATTGAACTATGGGAAGCGGAGCGTCCAAATCCTTGCTGGCGCGCGCTCAGCAGTAAACACAGCACGTGGCTTTCCCAGTTGGCTAACGACTGACCGCACGGCAGCTCTCGGCACGAAGCGGCTGCTCAGCTCCGCCACAGTACTGGCCCGCTCTGCCTGCTTCCGCTCAGAAGTAAACACTACGGTCAGGGGGTCTGCCCATATGACGCCACGTGCTCGCTCTTCAAGACAGCTTTCTGAGCTACACCGCTGTTTTATCCATGCCAGCTCATCTGCCTTCGTAGTGACGTGCGCTGGCGCGGATACTCTGAAAAGTCCTTGACCCGAGAACTGTTAGCAAAAGTAGTTCTAGTAGATCCATATTCTGTAACGGTTATCCGACATGTAACCTAGAACTTGAGACCTACCGGCAGGTGTTGCCAAGCGGTTCAAGGCGCTTCAGTCTACAATCGCGCGACCGCTGCGGTCGCAGTTTCGAATCCTGCCTCGGGCATCGATGTGTGTGATGTCCTTAGTTTAGTTAGGTTTAAGTAGTTCTAAGTTCTAGGAGAGTGATGACCTCAATTTGTTAAGCCCCATCGTGCTCAGAGCCATTTGAACCGTTTGCACATGAGGCATGAAAGGTCAGTCATTTGCAGCAGTACTTCGACGCTTAATGTATAACTGCAGATTGTGACTCTTAACGTATGTTTACAACTGTGCGCCTTGCAGCTGGTCGCCGTCCGGCTGTAACTTGCCGTGCACGCAAACACAGGCTCGCAAGCACGTGCGTGCCTCTTCCTTAACATGTGTGTGAGAGTGATACCATGGATTTTTCGTTCCTGCAACAACAGAGTTTTGAACTGTTTTCTGTACCACTGGGGAACGGCGTCACATCTTTTAAAAGTGTGTGGAATATATCTGTCAATTGCCTTCGAGTAATGAAACTTCTGGGAAGTATTCACCTAGGTGACGAACGTCGACTATTAACGTTGCAAGATCGTAGATTAATGTAAGCGCGATACAAGCCATAGTAAATGTCGACTTGTGGTGCATTAATAAGCTGCGTGACCTCCAGAATGTAGAATGCAAGCATGAAAATGTGCAAGCACTGTGTTGTGTAGGTGTAGATGTTGGTTGTGGGATGGAGTTCCGTACCTGCTGTACTTGGCCGGTCAGTACAGGGACGGCTAACGCTGTTTGTTGATGACGGAGGAGGTGTCGTCCGATGAAGTTTCATATGTGCTAGATCTCTGTAGAGCCTGTTGGGATACAACAGCGGTAAGTGCGCGAGCGTTATCCTGTTGGAAAATACCCCTACAACGCTGTTCATGTAAGGCAGCACAACAGGTCAAATCAACAGATTGATCACTTGAAATCAGGTTTCGTGGGATATCCACGAGAGTGCTTCTCCTGTCACACCAAATCCAACCCGAGACCATAACTTCACGGTATGTCCAATGTGTCTAGCAAGCATACACGTTGCTTGCGTGTCCACAAATGCTCTCCTTCTAACCAACACATGGGCATCACTGGCACCGAAGCAGAACTACAGTTCATTAGAAAACGTTACAGTCCTCCACCCTGCTTTCCAATAACCTCTCTGTTGACATCAATGAAGTCAAAAATGGCGGTGGTTTGGGGTCAGTGGAATGCAGGCTGCGGGGCGTGTTGTTGGGATCTCTCCTTAAAGTAATCGATTTATAACTGATCGTTTTGTCACTGTGGTGCCAGCTGCTGCTCATACTGCTGTTGCAGGTTTAGTACGCTGCGCCACAGTCATTCGCCGAACATTATGATCTGCCCTCTCGGTAGAGCCTCGTGGCTGTCCGGACCCCAGTCTTCTTGCGACCGTACACTCTCGCCACCAAAGTTGCCATCAATCATCTACAGTGATTACATTCCTGTCAAGACTTTTTATAATATCACAGAAGGACCACCCAGGTTCAAGTAGCCCTATTAAACGACCTAGTTCAAACTCAATGAGGTGTTGCTAAAGGCACCTATTCGTCTTAAGGGGTTGCTGACAAGCATCAACTCACCATGTTCATTCTCGTAGGTAACTAAGACTTACGAGCGTTAGAGCACTGTTGGAGCATGTATTTAAAGGAAACCCGATTTGCATCCTCAGGTATTAGCAACTAGCGCGAAACTTGAATAGACATCTTGTTTCAGATGTACAAACACTCCTGCAAACTTTCCTTCGATCTTTAGGGGCAGTTTGCCACCCCAAGGGCAAGAGAGTGCCCCGAATCTCTGTCCGCTCCTCCGCCCTCTTTGACAAGATCGTCGGCCGAATGATGGTGCCTTGTTACTCCGGAAGTCTTCGGTCGCCACTGCTGGTGACTGTTATTATCAGTTTAAGGCGTGGCTAGGTTCGAACCCGGTACCTAGCATGTTTTGATTACCAACCAAAGACGTTACCCGTGACCGTGCGTGTACAGGGTAGAAAATATGTGAGATAAATAGTGGCATCATTTGACTGAATTACTTAGAAGCTTAAAATGTTTACGCTGCCAAGAGATCACAGACCTTAATACGTGACATAAATTTGAACTTGATCCGTCTACTGATTCCTGAGAAAAAAGTTTCTTCAGTGTCGGACGGACCGACACACAGTAACAGACGTAGAAGGACAACTAAGCGGTCCTATAAGAGTAGCGTTTTTGCAGATTGAGGCACGGAAAGCTAACTATAAATATCCAGCATTTACTTACAACCCGTTTAGAAATTAATCAGCGACGTGAATGCAACATGACTCGTTCCACATCATTACTATTTGTCACAAAAACTCACCCTTGGAATTTGAACTAACTAACTCTCTTGCAGATTAAGTTTGGGAGCTAGGAGTGGAGGAAGGGAAATTGTCGACCATGGTATCTGACCCACTCGGAAGAGTAAATATTGAAAGACGTGCAATATGGAAATTTTCATTGACAGCCACGTCAGATAACTACACCTGGTCAGTTTCTTTACCCAGTCATACCTCGAGCTATGTACATATCAAGTTGTCTTGATGAACGTTTTTTTCAGAACACTAATTAGGGGCAGGCTGTACTTTGGTACGAAGTTACGTAGGCTTAGACTTGTCATGTTATGCCATGAAGTGATTTTCCTATCAGTTATAGTTTTACGAGAGTGAGGACATTTAATTATTTGTCAGGTAAAGACCAGCTGCCTGTTATTATATAGCAGATCGTATAATGTGTGATTTTACGTTTTGTATCATACAAATTCAGTATCCTTCTCCCTCTTATTTCGTATAAGCCAAGTAAGGTCCACGACATTCAACTATTGCGTTTGAGTGGGCTTTGACGTTTGCCCAGTAGTTACGCATCCTCTGGCTGTGTTGTTCCTTCCTCTCCTGTGTCCAGAGGGCACAAGTCTTCTTTCTTGATAGTCTGTCATGAAGCCTCTTTTGTCCAAGCTTCTTCCTGAGTACTGTCCGATCTTTCAAGTTTCCTTCCGTTATTCCCAGTTCCTGGAGCTCTTTCTCCACTTCCATCAACCATTGTGACTTTATCTTCCTCTTTTTTTTCCAGTAACAGAGAGGCTGGTTTGTCAATCTGTCACGATACATCCTGTAAACGTGTCCACGAAATGCTAGACGTCTTTTCCTAGCTACTTGTGTGATTCTTTCACAGTACTCTTAGAGCTCTCGGTTGTGTCGCGTTTTGTAATTGTCGCCTTCCTTGACTGGCCCCAGTATCTTCCTCATTTTCTCTCTCTCCTGGATTTCGAGGTTTTCAGTAATTCCATTCCTACTGAGTATCAAACATTCTGAAGTATATAAGGCTTCAGGAAGGATGATTGTCTGGTAGAGCTTCAGTTTAGTGTTAGGAGACACTTATTCTTTTCTTTCTATTCTTGGTCAGCTGGTATGCCAGCTCTAGCTTGTTGACTCGAGTTGAAAGTGATGTTCCTTGAAATAGATTAGGTTCCAGCCATTCTCCCAAGCACTTAAACCTGTTGGTTTTCTTGATCTCTCCTTTGCCTAGACGCAGTGTAATAGGATATTTACCTATGTTCTTTCTCTACTGCTTTTTTTCAAGTGATGCATGAAACCCAACCGTTGCCGTTTGCTGTCTGAGAATGTTGAGTTGTTTCACTGACGTTTATATTGAATATGATAGAAAAGCTAGATGATCTGCAACTGCCAGGCAATCAATATTGGGCCCATGGCACCTATGTCCCAGAGAGATATCATTTGGAATGCTCTGTCGAGCTAACTCCTTTCGCCACTCTCTTATTACCTTTTCCAGGGCACAGTTGAAGAGAGAGGCGACAGACCATCTCCCTGTCTTACTCCCGATTTGATTTCAAAACTTTGTGACATGGTTCCTCTGAATTTTACTCCTGACCTGGTGTTGCTTAAAGTCTGCTAGATAAGGCTGTGGGTCTTCTCGTCTAGCACTAGTTCTTGCAGGATCTTCATGAGGATAGGTCTATTAACTGAGTAATAGGCCTTCTTGAAGTCAACGAAGATGACGACATACTTCTTACCAGCCATTTCTAATTGTCTTTACACTGACTTCAGGATCAGTATCTGTTCAGTACAAGAGCTTCCTTTTGTAAATCCTGCCTGGTATTTCCCAAGCTGTGGGTCCAGTTGAGGTTCGGCTCTGTTTAGTAAGCGCTTGCAGAAAGTCTTGTATGTGACAGGTACCAGTGAGATTCCTCGATAATTATTGATGTCAGTCAAGTCCCCTTTCTTGAACAAGGGATAAATCAAGGAAGAGGTGAAGCCAGTAGGAAATTTTTTAGTCTCCCAAATGTCTTTTAGTCTCTCAAATGTTTTTTAGGATTTCCGTCAACCTGCTTGTGGTTTTGTTTCCAGCCTGCTTTCATAGTTCGGCCACTATTGAGTCTTGTACTGATGCTTTGTTGTTCTTCAGGGACTGGACGATTTCTGCTACTTCTTAAAAATTCAGTACTATTACTATTACAGTTTATGTTTGTCGAAAATTTTACGAAAGAATAAAAAAATAAAAAAATAACAAATAAAGGAATATATAAAATAAGTACAAAGGTATATACATATTATGTTTAAACTTATTGTTACCTTAGATAACAATAATAAATAAGATACGTAATAGATTGAAGATGTTTTTTAAAGTAAAATTAAGTGTATTTAATGTAAGAAACAATAGATGGAGGTTTGGCTTAGATATGATGTGACAGTTCTTCCCTTTATACCTTCTACATCTGTGGTTACATCTGTCACATATGTTGTGTCGATAGTGCTAAATACTTAATTTCTTGTATTCATTAGTAAGGTTATAATGTGTTCCCGAGATTAACATAACAGTGGGGATTATGAGCTGATTTAAAATGCGATAGTCAACTGCATCAGGTGCGAGGACTCGGTAAAAGCTTCCAGTCACTCACACCTGATGCAACGAGAGAAGAACAAATGACGAATATTCCGGTAGTATTGCATACTATGAAATGGTATACCTAACAGCTACATAGGGAGTTGCATTCTGAGACTGATTTGATTTAGTGCTGTAGAACCTTCGCTTAGTTTTGCTGTGTTTGTATGTTTATACCTGTGTGTGATATAGCATCCAATCCCGAATCTGTGGTTGTGTCTGAGTAGTTTACTATATCCTGCTCAAGTGTCAGATGTAGATACTGTCTTATTGTGGCGTATGCTCTCTGCTATTCATATGCCACATGCAGTGCTAACGATACTTCGTCCGCGATGTTGTTTATAGAGTTTGTCATCTTGTCTGCATATTAACTATCTGTGGTGACTCGGGTTCGATTCCTGGCCGGGTTTGGGATTTTCTATCCACGGGGACTGGGTGTTTGTCTTGTCCTCATCATCGTCATCCTCATTCGTGACAGTCGCTAGATTTTACTACGTAAAGAATTGGACAGTGAAGAAATTGGGACTTTGTACGGGCGCTGATGACCGCGCAGCTGAGCGCCTCACAAACCACACAGTCCTACGTTCTGGTTTCCTAAGCTGGGTCTTATGTGTCCTAGGGCATCGCAGACGAGCACTATGTTTTCATGTTTGCCATTCTCACAACAGGTGCAAGTATGAGTCTATTTTTGGTCGAAACAGTAGCCGTGCACAGGATATGGCCGTAGTCTGTGAGATGCTGCATCATGCCGCGTATTGGATATATGTACTTCAAATTCATCCGCTGTCCTATACTATCAGATCAATACTGACCTCACGACTTATCTTACAAGAAAGATTAAGGAAAGGCAAACCTACGTTTCTAGCATTTGTAGACTTAGAGAAAGCTTTTGACAATGTTGACTGGAATACTCTCTTTCAAATTCTAAAGGTGGCAGGGGTAAAATACAGGGAGCGAAAGGCTATTTACAATTTGTACAGAAACCAGATGGCAGTTATAAGAGTCGAGGGACATGAAAGGGAAGCAGTGATTGGGAAGGGAGTAAGACAGGGTTGTAGCCTCTCCCCGATGTTATTCAATCTGTATATTGAGCAAGCAGTAAAGGAAACAAAAGAAAATTTCGGAGTAGGTATTAAAATCCATGGAGAAGAAATAAAAACTTTGAGGTTCGCCGATGACATTGTAATTCTGTCAGAGACAGCAAAGGACTTGGAAGAGCAGTTGAACGGAATGGATGGTGTCTTGAAGGGAGGATATAAGATGAACATCAACAAAAGCAAAACGAGGATAATAGAATGTAGTCGAATTAAGTCGGGTGATATTGAGGGTATTAGATTAGGAAATGAGACATTTAAAGTAGTAAAGGAGTTTTGCTATTTGGAGAGCAAAATAACTGATGATGGTCGATGTAGAGAGGATATAAAAAGTAGACTGGCAATGGCAAGGAAAGCGTTTCTGAAGAAGAGAAATTTGTTAACATCGAGTATAGATTTAAGTGTCAGGAAGTCATTTCTGAAAGTATTTGTATGGAGTGTAGCCATGTATGGAAGTGAAACATGGACGGTAAATAGTTTGAACAAGAAGAGAATAGAAGCTTTCGAAATGTGGTGCTACAGAAGAATGCTGAAGATTAGATTGGTAGATCGCATAACTAATGAGGAAGTATTGAAAAGGATTGGGGAGAAGAGAAGTTTGTGGCACAACTTGACCAGAAGAAGGGATCGGTTGGTAGGACATGTTCTGAGGCATCAAGGGATCACCAATTTAGTATTGGAGGGCAGCGTGGAGGGTAAAAATCGTAGGGGGAGACCAAGAGATGAATACACTAAGCAGATTCAGAAGGATGTAGGTTGCAGTAGGTACTGGGAGATGAAGAAGCTTGCACACGATAGAGTAGCATGGAGAGCTGCATCAAACCAGTCTCAGGACTGAAGACCACAACAACAACCACGTCCTATACTAGGGAAGAAAGAGTAAATTCGTCTTCCCTTTTCCTTTGTGTCCCATTCTGTCTGCCATGCTGCCTTGTATCAATTCTACACTTGTTTAATCTCTGTTTGTCGGTTATGTCTTGTCCACTTATTTCTCTTATTTTGTCGCGTCTTCCCCTCTTGAGCCAGCAGGCAGCTGCTCTTTGGCGATTTGTAATATCCATAGAGGAACCCCCAGTACCACGCACAGTGGCTCAATCGAGGTCGAGCAGAAAACCTTCTTAGATTCTGAGTAGAACACTCCTCCAACAGTGTCTCACAATGCTTTTATGTGTGCCTAAGCATAATCGATGTGCCTAAGTACTAGGCGCAAAACACTCAAAGAGTGCTATGTAACATGTCCTCTTTGTCTGAACGGTGGTCTGTGTGTTATCGTGTCCAGTCTTGAAAGTTTATGCTTGAGTCTCGTCCCTTTTTTAATTGTCAGTCTGGCATGTTCGTTAAAGTTTAAATGTCCGTCAATATAAATGCCAAGGTATCTTATCACAGCTTTCCTTTTTATAGATACATTGTTTAACTCTATATTTGGATATCATTTCAGTATACCTGTTATAATTACGTAAACAATTTTGTTGGTTGGTGTTGTGAGTTTGTAGTTCGTGCACCATTCACCGATGAACGCAAGGAGCTGCGTGGCTTTACTCCCTAATTAATACTTGGCGATTGAAGATAACAGCGTAAGCAGCCACCCCCGATTGCTAAGCCGTTGTCTTCTAGTGCATTCAGTAGCGGTTCTAAGACGATGTCCCAGAAAATCTGTCCGCATATGGATCCTTGCTGACAACCCTTTCATACCTTCCTTATAATCTATGGCGACCAGTCTTCCATTCCACTATCTTGTTTCTACAATAATCTTTAAGGCTGTTGTACTGAGCCGGCGGAACCTTCATCTCTCCAAGTCTTGCAAACAGTGCCTGTCACCAAAGGTTGTCGAAAGCACCAGCTGTATCATTTAGGATTGCTGCTGTGTATTTATCATGTATTGTCTATTTCATTTCTATGGCCCTGTGTACTGAGTCGTTGATGGATTTATGCGGTCGAAAACTAAACTGACGTGGGCTAAGGCCGAAGAGCTGCCGGTGCGACTGAAGTCTAACGCACAGTCCTGTATCTTCGCCAGAATATTAATGAGGCATTTGGTCTGCACGTCTGTCAGATCTTTTTCCTCTGCTTTCTTCATTATAACTGCATTCACCCTCTTCCATACGTTCGGTATGCGTCCTTCTAGTAAGATATCATTCAGAATGTCTGTCAGGTATGGTACGATAAGTGGAGCAGCTTGTCGATGGTTTTCGGGTGGGTGTCATCAGGACCCGAAGCCATTTTGTTCTTTATTTTTTGTATTGCCAGTACAACTTCCCCATGATCAAATGGGATGGTTATACCATCGTTTTCGTATTTGTCAAAAGTTGTCTGCGGAAGCCGGTGTGAAGTTGGTTGTCCTGAATGTGACCATCGGCAGGAAGTAGTTTCTTGAGGAGATACTGTGTTGTGCATCTCCCGTCACTTATGGCAGTACCATCAGGTTTCTTTAGTGTTTATAATGCTGGACGAGTCTTCATACGTTCAGTCTGCACTTTAAACGGCTTCCTCCCAGATGTTGTTCTGTAAGTTAGTCCTAACATATGTGTCTTATGTGTCCCAGTGGTCTATCCCTGCCTTATGTAGTTTGTCCTTGTACCAATTTTTAACGTCACGATAATGTTGAAGTATAATTTCTATTTCCCGTGCTACCTTGATTTTTTGGTAATATCGTCGTTTATCTCGAGCGTCTTTTCTTAGTCTTATTAACAGTGCTGACCATGATGCCTCTTGTTTGATGTGTCGCGTGCTGCAGGTATTGCTGTAGCTTGTGTTCTCAGTAAGACGTCTGTAAGAACGTGAGCTCCTTAATCTATCCTTTCTTCCGTGAGACATAGGGGCAACTCTTGAATCCGGTGTCTAAGTTTTTGTCAGTTTGCTTCGTAGCAGCAACCTTGGGTGTTGTAATCTGTCTGTACCTGTGTCTGTGTTCGTTTTAGTGTATATAATTCATGCGTTATAACCGCACAGTATTCTCTTATCGAGCACCTACCAGTTCGCTACCTGTATTATCGATGCTCTGTTTGCCAGAGAAATGTCTACGTTGCTGACTACTGCACTATTTCCGTGGTAACTTGGCGGCTGGCCTGATTTATTTAAAGCGAGAAGATAACATTCGTTTATATCGTCCGCTATTATTTGTCCTCTGGCAAAGTGCCATAGGGTTGACCTAGCATTTATGTCTGTTAAGATAGGTATTGGTCTGCTATTCGCCAGTCAAGCAATTTTCTTTATTACTTCAGCAGAAGGTTCTATATCAAATGAGTACTGGGCTTTTATTGATGAGATGATCAATGTAACCCTGCCTGAAGTTATTTCGACAGTAACGGTACACTGTGCTCATATTTGCCTTATTTGTGTTATTGTAATGCTATTTTTACTACATTTATTGCAACCTTCCCCTTGTTCGTGCCTGTGATTTGCATGTACTGCCTCGGAAGGTCAGGAATTCTTCCATCTCGTGTGTGCGGTTCTTGTAGACACAATATGTCTTGCGCATACCTTGTTCACCAGCCTACAAGCTCTGCGGCCACTATCGTACTACCCATAGAGTTTAGCTGTAAGATTTTCACAATGGAAATTTGCTAAAAACAAACAACTTTGGCCCCTCTGGTTGTAATAGTGGTACACGCGTCCATGTGCCCTTCTCGGGTCCTGGTAAACATTGTCAAGGTTAACGGCTTAATTTCTTCGTTGGCTTGATTTACATAAAAGATTACAGAGTTCGAGTATATTTGTTGGTAGGTTTTCGGCTCGTTGAATCATTCTGTCTATTTGTTTAGTCGCCGGGTAGCACACAGTGTCGCCAGCGGGTGATTCAGTCTTGTTACCAGTCTTCGTGCAGTATCAAAAACTCCTTTCTCTTCCAGTAGACTTAGGCGCGGGTTCTCCTCCATGTCATCGTAGTAGAGTTTTGTTTCTTAGTTCATGGCTTTGTAACTCTGTTTGTTATACGTTGTAGTTGTGCGTATATCTTGATGTAATTGCCGGTACTGGTAAATGTGATGTCTCGTCGGTTGAACATTATTGTGATTTTACAGTGTGAGCTTTTTATGCGTTGATGTTCTTTTCAGTATCCATATGGTGTGTGATCAGTTTATGTTGTTTGAAGTTTTCTCTGTGGGTTTGTTTCTCACTGATAACTGTTCTTTTTTTTTTATCTGAGTTGTCTTTTCGTGCGTATTGCCACCGTAGACGAAACGTACAATTTGGATGTATGGTTTACATTGCAATCTGTCATATTTATATTTTTCGGAAGTAGTTGCTTCGCTATATAGTAACCTATTCTCTGGCGAGGGAAGAATTAATTTACGTTTGCGTTTTCTCGGTGTGTCCAGGTGTACTGGTGTTATGCCTGTTGTGAATGAGCTTGTAGTCATTGTTATCTACTTCTGTGAAGTGTGTCGTGCTGTGTGTAGTGACTATCCCACGATCCTGTTCTTGGTGTGCATGACCATATTTCGACAGTCTATTTTTATGTACTTCTACTGTGTAGAGTGTGTTGTTTTTAAGTTCTTCTCACTCAGGGCTACCTCTTCCAGTTCTTCTACTCCAAGAAAAGTTGTCTTTTTGAGTGTTGCCCACTGGTAAAGTTCTTGTTTGATGTGCCTCGCCACACTGCAGTCCACGAAGCCGTAAAACAGGCATCGTCGATGTAATCTGTTAGGCTAAAATATTCTTCATTTACAATGTTGCAACTGTTGACGAGACCCATGTTCGTTGGAGAGTCTGTGGTCAGCAGCAGCCCAGGTTGTTGCCTCCAGGCCACTACACGTCGCCGCGCTCCCGTTTTGGTTGTCAGTGATTTCTGTTTGCGTTTGCCAGTTGGAATACTGGTGTTCACATCTGTGTTTTGTTGAGAGGACATCTATACACTTCGGTAGTTGATACTTGAATTCACATCCCTACACAGATATCCAGAGAGTGTTGCATTATTGCTTTTGTTTTGGTGTGAGCTAATTTAGACTACTTTAGGCATCATATTCCGTTTTTCTCTATTTGGATTTTGTAGACTCTTTCATACGTAGGGCATTCAAATCCCCTAGTTTTGTTACATGTTCTTTTCCCGTTCATGCAAGGAAGACAGGCAACAGTTGTTTCTTCATGACACTTCTATTTTTTAGTTCTGGGTTTCGGACATTTGCCACAAATACCTTCCCTAAAATCCCAACAGTTGAGCCACCTTTGTTCTGACACAGTACCTGATGCGTAAAGATTCAAATTGTATGTACACACTATCTCTCTGTAATAACAGTAATCTGACCGTTTGTGTCACCTCGATAATATTATTTGCCTTTCTTTTTCCTTTCGGTGCTGTTTTGGATCGTATTTTAATTTATTGTTGAAATTCCTCTTTTGTGATGAGTTCGCTGAGATTTATTTCAAACAGTCCTTCTAGAAAGTCTTGATCTGTTAGTGTTATTGCAATTCTGTGTACTTCCAGTAGTGGTGTCAGTGCTCTGGGTTCTTCGTCTCGAATGTTATTTATGTCTGATATTTTTTCAATAATCTTCCTCTTGTCTGCTTGTCTCTCAGTTTCAAGAATTACTGCGTTTGTTGCATTTCTTATTGCTTTAACTTTTATTTTATAAACTATAGGGCTTATAGCGTTGGTTAAGGTTTCCCTTATGGTTTAGCATCCTGGTTGTTCTCTGATTTAAAAAAGAGGACGACTTCCTGTCTATATTTTTCTATTCAGTTTGTTCCTCAACCCTGGTTTCGGCTTTTTGACAGGACCACCTGCTGAGACTGCACCGAGAGTCATTGGTGTTGTCCTCATTTCATTGCGTTATTTTTTACTTTCTCTCTTTATGGCTGCAATCTTCATTTCCAAACGCTAAATTCTGTCTGTTGCGTCAGAGGTATCTGCTGTTGCTAATTCCCTTTCGTAACACAATACACACAGTCGCCGAGCGGAGAAAATCTTCGGTACGCTTGAGAATGGGTCCCGGACCCCATTGGTTAGCAATCAGTCGTTGTGACCCTGCAGTCGGTGTTTCACGAAATACTAAAATATTTTGAGTGAATATTGATAGATACGTTTCCAGCATTCTGCTGTACTTCCAAAATAACATTGGTGTATTGTCATGTACAAGCTGTGTGAATGGCTTACAGAACAAAATCGATATCGACTAAAGTATTTGTGAAGCGAAAGTGCCGTATCTGTTCACTTTCTGATATATACTGGCATGGTGCGGTTAGACAAAGTATGGCTGATGAACGACATTAAAAACTCAAGAAGGGCCGAACGTCTACGTACAAATTTTGCAGCGAAAAAAACGGTAAATGCGACCCCGTAGTGTACACAATTACCTCTATTTCGAGTTAATACTTCTTGAAGATGGACTCGTTATTGTCAGAAAAATAATGTTGATTGTGGAAGTAGCAAGCATTTGTAAATAATTATGACTCATATACTTGTGGCACAGGTAAGGGAAACGCTGAAACGCGCTGGGTTGCAACTTTAAAATAGTTTTCCAAATCGTATGGCTGCCGTCCCATCCAAGTCTCTCTTGACAGCAGTGGATTCTTGTCTCATGTCTAGGACGGCTATGATAAACTCTGTACAGGCTTGTTCCGCCATGATGAAACAAATTTTTGACGATGATGGAAAAATAAAATGACCAATCGAAAGTTATTCACGAAAATGGTTCTGACGTGTTTGACAGTATAATACGGACACCGGTACTGTCGTTGCTAGGCTCACAGGGTAGGTAACTTTCCGAGGTGTTACTATGGACCAAAACAAGAAATAATGACTCGGAAACATGAGCTGCGAATTGTGTACCCTAAGACCTATGAAAACTTGCTCACCTTTGATGCTATGAATCATATCTTTCCTACTGAACTAGTAGTAGCTGCTGAGGTAAGCAATTTAGAGCACACAAAACTTTTCTTGGTTTCGTCCAAGCTACTTCCTGAAAAAATATGAAAACCAAAGAGCTTCCAGTAGAAAGTATGTGTTTCACAAAATCAAACATGAGCAAGTCCTCATGACTCTAACGGTATTCATTTTAGAGCCTATATTTACGAGTCATTTTTATAATATTACTGTCTCTGAGGATTTCTTCCAGCACAGTATTACCAACAACAGTACCAGTGCAAGTATTCGACTGTCAGATGTATCAGAACGGTTTTCGTTCACACTTCCGACAGCACTCGTTTCCTCACCAGCGTCTCTTAGGTCTAATTCACACAGATCGCTTCAGAAGTTGGAGGAAAAACTAACTACATGCTAGCAAACATATGAACATTGGCAAATGTTTACTGTGGTGTCTCCACGTTCACAAAAACATTCTGGGTGGCTTGCCTCCGCTCTCTAGCGACGTGGTGGCCGATCTGTAGTTTAATTTCTTGGAGGAAAGCGAAAGCATTTTGAAAATGGTACCGACTGGTAAACTTCCAAAAAGGTATTTATTTGGAATTTTATTTTTTTCTAGTGAGTAGATTAAACAAATTTAAGATGAATTTTTCCTCTTGTCCAATCATGGAAATAAATTTAATGTTTAAAATGGGAATGCAACTCATAGGAATATTTTGGTTTTGAACGGGAGACTGAAGAGCAACATACAAGAAAGTAAGCAACACTCGTGGAAAACAATCGCGATAAAGTAACGCTGACAATGGCCGTAAGAACGGAATGACTTTTTTCCAGTCTCTAACGATAATGTATATATATCTGTGGAATGTCTGTATGACATCTCACGTGGTGTCCTCTTTGCAGAGATGTTTGCACGTGTGAAGCGGTGGTTCTGCCGTCCTTCAGCAGGACAGGGCATGGGGGAGGAGTCCTGCGTGCGGAACCCCATCGTCCACGTGGCGGCCATCTCGCAGGTGAGCTACGAACTAATGCAATGCTCGTGAAACCAAAACACTGCGAAACGATAGTTATTGATTTATTTCAAGCCGTGAGACATACACTGAATGTAATAATAAGACCTGACTGGACCAAAAGAGCTCAAACGGAAGTTATCTATGATTTTTGCTACGAATAACTACACCGTAATGACAATGCGAAGCAGTGTGGGGACAGAAAGTGTCCCAGTGAAGCATCTGGTGGAGGTGTCGCAGCGTTTTGTGTCAGGGAGCCTCACTCACTAGACCTGGTGTAGGACCCGCCGTTGGAGGGCGCTAGTGCAGATTGTCTGGCCGATCACCTCTTGGTCGGCTGCTCCATGGTTGAGTGGGAAGTCTGTACGAAGCGATGAGGATTCCCCGCATGTGCTCCTGCTGGGAAGCGACTCTTTTTGTGAGAAGGGAACACATGCAATCAGTCTTCTGACTCGTTTGAAGCGGCCGCTATGACTTCCACAACTGTGCCTACCTCTTCAGCTTAGAGTGCCTTCGATTATTTCTTCGTCATATTACAGTTTCTACTTTCTGTTACGAACTTCAGCCTCTGTGCCTCGTTCTCATAGTTGGAAACCATTACCTGACTTCAAAACATTCCTTGTAGTCCATTCCCTTCTTTTGATCATTTCTTTCATATATTCTTGTCCCCTATGCGTACGATGTCCTCATTTCTGTAACACCGCATACCAAACGCTTCGGTTCTGTCCTGTCAGATTTTTCCAGAACCAAATAATTATTCACTTTGGCACAATATTCCCAGAAACGTCTTGCTCAAATGAAGACCAGGATTTGATATTATTTGTGGAATGCATCTTTATCTGTCTGCTACTTAAATCACCCTTGCTTTTTACGCCATACGTTATTTTGCTAGCTGTGTACCACAATTCCTTCATCTCGTCTGATAAAAGGTCTCAAAAGAGATCTCAAACCTGTCTCTAATATCATTTCTGAAGATGTACACTACTTTTTTTTTTCATGAGTTTCCTCTCACTCCATATTATTGGCTCATTACACGGTTTAGTGCGTTCTACAAGTTCTGTAATTCTTTCTGACTTTCTCTGACAACACTACTGTCATCTGCGAGTCTTATCATTGTAGTCCTTTAACCGGGAATATTAATTCCGATTCAGAAAGCTTCCATTACTTCCGTCGTTGTTTACTCGACGTAAAGCGTGAACAGCTGTGCGGAAACACTGAATCCATGCTCTATGTTTTTTTTTTTTAACTCGAGAACACCCCTTTTGATATTCCGTTACAAATATTTCCACTCGCTTTTGGTAAATATGTTATATGATCAGTCTTTCGCTGGAGCACCCTTGTAGTTGATATATATAACTGCCCTTGCATTCAATGTTTTGGGCTTCCGGATACGAAACGACCAATGATGACTCGTATTCACGATTATGTCTTTCATACTTTAACCAAACAACATTGACATCGATAATGTCGAGGCTCTAAAAACCACGATTTCTGTTACAGTTCCTCAAAATATATACTTCTTAACTGTTACAATGTCCTAAGACTTCAATTAAATGCTTGTTGTCTAAAACGGCATTCTCATTTCCAACAGGTGCGAGCGTTCACTCTGGACGAGTTCTTTCTTCTGTTGATGGAAAACCGTCTTCATGGAGAGGAAGAGCGTGGAGGTGGTGGGGTGAGTACCAAAGATTCGCTACTCTTCCGTTTTAGGAGTGGTCTGAAAGTAGTAGATGGATATTCCTTCTCCTTATTAATCTTAGCAGTGGAGTTGTTTTCTTGCACCCATTCAAGGAATTTCATGATGTATTTATTCTGCAGCTGTTGATGCTATGTGCCATTTTGTGTGTATGTGCGTATGGGGAGGGATACAATTAGTGTAAGGAAAGCGTAGCATGACTACTGTAAGCAGGGGAAAGTGAATGGAAGACATAGTAATAGTGCTCAGATCAAGGGCTTTACACACTACTAATCAGCTTCGAGCGCTGTATCAAAGAATTCTAAGAATTGAAGATAACAACAATAAGAACAACAACACCTACTACAACAAGATAAATCCCATTGTATTAGCTAACCAGGGACTCACTTCTAGGACGACACTAATAACAATGACAGTGCTAATGCTGTGAACACACTTACGCCATAATTACGGTAACGTGACATGCCATTACCGGCACAACTTGTTGCCAAGATTGTATTCATTTAGTCGCTAACAAATTATTTTTAGTGCTAATGGAGAGACTTGAGATCGCAGTTACTGTTACATTCTTACCAAACCCATTAAACCATCACACCAGTGACTGTTGGCATTCGTTCAGAATTTTTAATTTCTTCTCCAGGACGCTGCTGGCGCCTCGTCTGCCAGCTCGTCTAGTCTGGACACCGAGCCGTCCCGCTCTTCAGAGACACCACACCGGGTGGCGCGCCAGTGGCGTTGGCGCCCTCAGCCCACCACAAGGGGAAGACGCCACAAGGTACGTCCCCCAAACAGCTGCCGTTATCGTTAGAATCCTCAGTTGCAGTTGGGATTAAGGTATAGACAGAAAATCACTTGGTCTCACTGTTTGGTTGAAACGGTGAAGTAAAAGGGAAACAGCAGCATGGTATTGTTCGGTGCGAGACTTTCAGGAACTGTTCAGTATATTGAATTGAGGATACAGAATATATTGGAATTTCTTCACAGAATGTAAATGTTGCTTGCTGGTAAGATACTTGCTTGATCTTCATCCTCAACGTTTATTTGCAACACTGAACACTGACAATTACGTACGCTGCGGAATTAAGGTTCTACAGACTGTGACACGTAGTCAGGTGTTTTTCAGTAAAGTAGAGCAAGCATGGAGTTCTAACGGGACCTGTTGTATACAGCATTACCTGCAAGTATTAGACCGCAATGCATATTGCTTCCGAAACTTCGCTGTAGCGTTTGCTTACGGACGACGTCTGGACACTGCCTCACACGTTGTCCTCTGCACACAGATCTTCCAACGCCTGAGGAAGATGAGCTGTCTGGGCGCCAGAGACCAGGAGACGGAGGAGGCCGTGGAAGGGGAGCGGCAGAGCGGCGATTTGCTGTCCGACATTCTGCAGGTGAGGCTTTGCTAGAATGACTTTCCGACGCGTTATTAGAAACAACATGACTCGAGTAGTTTTTTTTCCTTTATGTTCTCATCGCAGCAATTTATATTTGCATGTATTGTATCAGTCTGCAAATTACTTTCTCCAGTTAGTGCTTTCCTCTTACTGCTTCATCTACATCTACGTCTGTGCTCCGCAATCCA
Organism: Schistocerca cancellata; assembly: GCF_023864275.1. NCBI lineage: Eukaryota > Metazoa > Arthropoda > Insecta > Orthoptera > Acrididae > Schistocerca > Schistocerca cancellata. Next base: position 748,870,340 of record NC_064630.1, read on the forward strand.
GCTTGCGGTTTGTGGAGTAGTAAACTTCCAGTAGGCTGTTGCTGCTAAATAAACTGTTCACCGCTCCTCACTCAACAGTAGTGAAAGTGTACAATATACATAAGGGAGGTGTAGAACTGCGTGATACGATGGTTAAGATATTCCTACCTAACATTGGAATTTGTTCCTTCTGCCTCAGAAAGCTATTTCATTTGATCAGTATGGTAAATGCCTATGCGAATCCCTTGTGTAGATGGCACTCTGTTCGAGAAAAGATCAAACTGTAGGCAACCTGATGTTGCTGCAGGTCTTTTCGAAACGGACAGGAACGATACACAGGAGAGAGTGCGACCATCACGTCAGGGTGATGAAAAGAACACAGAATTAAACGCACCTTGTCCTTTAAGTGATGTCTGCTTTGGTCGTGACGGTTAACGGCTTGCATAGTTACACAAATCGAGATTAAAAGTTATAGATGACGGAAATGTTGGACGTGTATTATTGTATTTCGTTTCATCATAGAGAATAATTGTTTTAAATTAACTAGGCAGTTTTCAGCAAGTGAACATGGCTGCATTAAAAAAAAAAAAAAAACACTTAACGAAATTATTGGCTGACAGTCATTAACTGATTATTAAAACTGTAATGAAAGGAGAAACCGTTTTTACTTGCATTAGCAGACACGTTGTCCTGTACCAATGATGCGAATTCTAATTACTTCAGAATTTCCAATTTTAATCTCTTTTTACGGAGAAATTTTCATAGTCTTCACTTCAGACACACAAGCATAGCGCCTATATATTTTGAAAGAGAAACATCTTTCACGTAAAAAAGCGAGGAAAAGAATTTCCTTGGAATAGATTAATAATAATTTCGCTAAGGCTGTAAAAACACAGGAATATTGCTACATTGGCGTATAGCCTACAAGTGCTAAATATTAAGTCCTCCAACATCTTCGACTACATGTTCTGTATCTAAATTCGTGTGTTCTTTTTCAGCAATGGCGCCTTCTCACTCTGGTCAAGTTCCTGTTGCTACTGGTGGGACCCGGACAGCAAGGGGAGGAAGTTCGAGATACTGATTGGGTGAGTACCGCGTAGTACAGCTTGATTTGGAAGTAGTTAATGATTACCCCATCTGTACCCGCCGGCAGTGGTTTGTTGCAATAAGCAGAATAACGACTCTTAGGTGCATAGTGTTCCTGTAGTATTAATCCTGGAGCAGAAAATATAATTCAGCATCAATTTGCACATTGGTATAACTAGGAAAAGTAGTCTCTTCTAGTGGATAAAATGTAGTGATACATTACTGTTACGGCAGTTATGTGTTGAACGAAACCAAAGTATTCTGATAGTATCCCCATAGTATTCACAGTTAACGTGATGTTAGAGTTCACCGTCGTCTTCGGTGACATCTGCATATACATCCATACTCTGCAAATTACTCTGAAGTGCATGGTAGAAGGTGCTTACCATTGCACAATTATCTTGCGATTCCTTTACGTACCATTCAAGTCTGGATCGCAGGATCAATGACTGCTCAATGCCCCTATGCGTGATGTAATTATTGCAATCCTTGACATCATCTTGTTTAGTACGCAATCAGGATCAGAATATTTTCTCTTTTATTTTAATTCTGGTTACTGCTATCTGTCTGCGAGACCATTCTCAGACCAAGGGTCCAGATGACGTGAGGAGTCAGTGTACGGAACTACTTGTGGTACCCACTGGTACCTGTCACGAGTTGCGGTTTTCAACATATTACTTTGTAATGTTGTGTAGCTCTGCATATAGAGCAGTTCAGCGCCTAACAGCACCGACTGATATAGTGAGGTCACCACAGAAACGTATCTCTGCGTGAAGCCGATCAAGCTGTGTCCTTTCGGCAGTTTGAATAATTCAACAGTATCTTTACGACATTCACGCTAGCTGATATCCGTTGAAGTTACAGTATTTTTCTGAATTTTTTATTTACCAACAACGCACCATATAATTTACTGTGTTGGTGGCGAAATATTGAAGGTTCTGTATTTCGTTTACAGGACGCCGGACACCCCCTTCCGTCCACCTCGGGGGCTGTCCCCATCTGAGTGGCCAGCACTTCTGAGCCACCGACACGCCCGATAAGTCTACAGGGGTGTCGACGTCGTCGTCGTAAGGGAGCGTCATGCGGAAGCGATCCGGACATCAGTCGCTTCGTCTCAGAAGCCGCCGCCATTACTACCTGTTTTCGCGGCTTCAGTTGTTGTAAAGGAGATGTGGGGCGGAGGGGTGGGGAAGAAGAAAGGATGAGAGAGAGACGAACGGCGGGGGAGGGGGGGGGGCTGCTAGGGGGCCAACACTGTCTTACTGTTAATAAACTGTAATGCAGACTTACTAGTGCGTTTCCTTTATTATCTGTCTCCTTTGTTGTTCTTTTATTTTATATTTCATGTTTTTACTAATAACTACTGCATGTTGGTATTGAGATGTCAGATTACTATTGCCCTAAAATGACTGTTTGGTGCTTCAAAGAACAAATCAACAGAAGTGTATCTTTCCCAAAACGCCTTACAAGAAAATTATCACCTGTCTGTTTCCTTTCACTAGACATATCTAGATCTGAACTTAATAGGATTAAAGAGCAGTTAATGCTGTAACAACCCAAGTTACAGGAAAGTTGTAACAAATTATTTCATGATACTGCAAAATTTTAACCATACATACACATCCCACACATACACATCTTACCACAATTGGTGACATCTACTGTAACTGTCTTCCAGTGGACCCATTTCCAGTATTAAGCATTACCCAGTGTAACTTTTCTATAATGAATCCATTTTCTTATATAAATGTTTTCCACTGCTTTTAACAATTTCCATTGTAACTCCTTGTCAGTGCAACTTTCAGTGTAACCATTTTCCAGTGTAATCATTTTTCAGTGCAAACATTTTCCAGTGTAACCTTTTCCAGTGTAGCTATTTTCCAGTGTACCCATTTTCCTGTGTAACTGTTTCCAGTGAAAGCGTTTCCAACGTAACTCTTTGTAAATGCAACACTTTCCAGCATAAATATTTTCTACTATGACTGTTTCCAAAGCCTCATTTTTTCAGTCAATTCATTTTCTAGAGTAACTTTAGTATCATAATCATTTTCCTGTTATTGTGGCTCAATGATACCACCTTCAACATCTGACATCATGATGACATGTGACTTAAAAGCCTAATGGCTCAAGACAGCAAGGATAAAATATGGAAATGAGTATTTAACATCACGAATTTAAGTGTCTTATTCATTTCCACAAGTCACTATAAAATAATTACACTGCAAATTAATATACAGAAATTACACTGAAAATCAGTTACATTAGAAGACTGTTATCCTGCAAAATTATTATACTTGAAATGGTTACACTGGAAAGCGGTTACACTAGAAATATTATACTGAAAAACAGTTACAAACGAAATATTTATAAAGAAAAATTTTGTACTAGCAAAATAGTTTGGAAATGGTTATGCTGAAAGTGGTTGCATTGAAAATCCGCTACATTCGAAAATTATTGCACCAGAAAATTTTTACATTGGGGATGGTTACATCTGAAAATGTTTACCCTGGGAAATTATTATAGTGGAAGCAGCTACACTGGAATGTGGTTACAATGGAAAACACACTGGAATACATTTTACAGAAAATGTTTATACTGAAAAATGCTTGCACTGGAAAATAGCTGCACTGGAAAATGGTTAAATAACAGAAATGTTACACTGGAAAACTACTGCACAGGAAAATGCTTACACTAGAAAATGCTTAAAGTGACAAATGATTACACAGGGAAATGGTTACACTGGGAATAGGTAATGGTTACATCTGATGATAGCTACACTGGGAAATCGTTACACTAGTAATGGTTAAAATTTAACCATAATAAACCTGATTTAATGAGATAATGGTTACCTCTGAAAGTAATTACACTGGCAAATTATTACAGTAGAAAACATCTAAAGGTGGAAAATGGTTGCAATGGAAAACTGTTAGACTAGAAAACTGTTTTCCAGGAAAATGCTTATACTGTAAAATACTTACAAAGGAAAGTGTTTACATAGGGAATGGTTACACTGGAATACATTTTCTCTGGAAAATACTTCCCCTGAAAAATCCTCTGCTGGAAAATGGTTACAATGGCTGTACTGGAAAATGGTTGAAGTGTTGAAATGCTTACAACAGAAATTGTTGACAGCGGATAATGTATATATGTGGCATGGTTACACTAGGTAATAATTTCAATGAAAAATGGCTACACCTCCAAATCGTTACAGTGGAAAACAGCTACACTGGAAAAAGGTACATTACGAATTACTTAAACTGGAAAATAGTTATAGTTGAAATGGATAAACTGGAAAATGGTTACAGAGGGAAATGGTTACACTAGAATGTAGATGCACTGGAAAGTGGTTATACTGTGTAAGGATAATTATAAAATTGTTATACTGTAAAACTGTAACTCTGGAATATGGTTGCTCACGAAAATTCTTCTACAGGAAACTGATTATACTGGAAAATTGTTCAGGTGGAAAATCAAAGAAGGCGAAAATGGTTTCATTGGAAACTGATTACTCTAGATAATGGTTCAAATTGGAAAATGGTACTCTCGAAAATGGTTACACTGGAAAATGGGTACACTCGCGGAAGGGTATACTGGGTATGGTTACACTAGGTAATGGTTACACTGGAAAATTGTTACACTGGCAAATTAGTTGAGTTGAAAACAGCTATAAACTGCAAAATGGTTACAATTGAAAATTGTAACACTGAAAACCTATTACACAGAAAAATGCTCACACTCGAAAATTCTTACACTGCAAAATGCTTACAATGGAAACTCGGAAATGGTTACACTGGAAAATGGTCAAAATGGAAAACTGTTACACTGGTAAAAGCTTCCATCGGAATCTGCTTAACACTAGAAAATGTTTGCAATGTGAAATGGTTACAGAGGAAAATGGTCACAGTGGAAAATGGTTACAGTGGAAAGTAGTTACAGTGAAAATTATCTACAGTCGGAAAATGTTACACAGAAAATTATGAAACTGGGAAATAGATTCACTGGAAAACAATTAGCTACACTGTATTATGCTTTAATTCCAAGGTAAGAATACAGATGCCTTACAAGTTGTCTATTTAATGACTTGCAGGGACAAAAAAGTTGATTTTAAGTATCTCCTGAAAGTACCAAAAGAGTTTAAAATTTTAAAATACTGTTCATTGAGGGATATAATCTTACGTGAAGGTTCAACGAAGTGAGGCAAGTTTGTAGTTACACACTATAAACATGTCTTGAGGCAGTGTAACGCACTTCGTGCAAATACCCAGAGTATATTCACACAGTATTTGAGATTGAGAGCACCTAGTGACTTGCAAAAAGTTTTATATATCATTTCAAATCTTTACGAAACTTATCGTCTCTCATCCTGCACAAAACGGTGTTCATGCAGTACATCTACCTCGTCAGGTCTAATCATGAAATTAATTTCTTCTTTACTACTAACTGTGTACCCAACATATTTCGCAGATGGAGTCCACGTATAGCACTGAGGGTGTATGGAAAACTATGTCATCATACGACACATTGTCGGAAAGAAATGGCTGTCACAAATACTATGATGGTCGAAAAACTAGGCTTTTCTTAAAACAGAGCACAAATAGTCGAGAACATACTCAAACATTGTCTCATAATGACAGCGGTTACTATCACCCAACAAACTTTAAACATTTTTTCTAACCTGTCCTAAATTTCTTCGCGACTGAATCTACATCAAGAATCCGTAAGCCACATGATGGTATGTGGTGGAGGGAACTTTTGGCGTCACTGATGAATCCTCCCGTCCACACCATGTTTCATATGCGAATGGCGTGTGTTAAGAATGATTGCCTGTAGACCTTTCTACCATCTCAAATTTCTCTAGTTTTCTCATTGTCATTTCGCGAGACGTATGTGAAAGGAAGTGGTATGTTGTCCGACGCTGCCCGGAATATAGTGTGTAGTAATGTCAATTACAAACCTCTCCGTGATGCGTATAGCCTCTCTTGTAGCATCTGCCAGTGGAGGCTCACGAGCAGCTCTGTAACGCTCGAACAGGACCGTAGAGGATTCCATTTAAACCAGCGCCACAGTGGCGGTCAGCTGAGGGCCAACAACCAATGTATTGCAGCTGATGAATAAAAGCTGGTATTCTGTCATCAGTAATCATCCCTGTACACAACCCCACCATCCTCTTCCTCACGTCCAGTAGAGAACCCACGTTCGAATCCCTTGACGGGCAGTGGAGTCCCGTGCCTGTTTAGGGAAATGACGGATCATCTACATATAACAGAAACAAATGGTCACCACAACAGTCAGGTTTATTATCGTAACCATTAACATAAGAGTTACCCACTGACATAAAAGAATGAACATTTAAGAACGGGAGAAGTGATTACAGTTGTAAAATTTAATCTTGGCACCCCTGGATAAACGCTATAAAAGAATAGTTACGAAAGCAATTCCAGGATATGACCAATGACTGTCAGAGAATTTAGTTGATTGCAAATGGAACACACAGAAATAGGAACGAGAACAAGAAAGCTCACCGAAATGCACAATGCCAGCAACCAGCTCGCTGCGAAATGCTCAAACTGTACAACTGGCTCCTCCATATGTGCTCACTGTACAAGTGGGGACACCTTACCAAACTAGTGTAACTAGTGTAGCGTCAAAGCTGCAGTCAATTGTGGTACTGGCTGTAGCCTTTGAGTTCGGCCCTCTCTTCGTCCTCACTCCTGGAATGGAGACAATCTCTTGTGTGACAGCAATGCTCATGTCATCAGTCGTCAACTGGCAGGATTTTAGTAGAAAGGTTAAACAAGCTGTCACTTTTGCGTCTTTCGAAATTGTTAACCAGTGCTGCAGTGGCGCAAAGATAAAACTGGGAGACGTCTCCCATTCCATGATACGATTCTGAAGCTGACAAATGAGGAAGATCCCACGTAGACACGCATGAATAAGCGGGCTCTCTATGATAACTAACGTCACGAATCAATTGAATCAATGGAAGGTCTTGTTTTAGTCATTTAAACAGAACTTTATTTTGTAGCGTGGTTGCCGGGACATCAGTGTTTCACACACTGATCTGTGGGAGGCGTCACCTACCTACAGTTTTATCCTTCTAAAAGGACTGCTTGAACAATGTTGCATTTTCTTCGGCAGATGCCTGTCCTGTTAACCGCCCAGAGTGCGTGGGATTGATCGGGGAGGCAATGGAACCTGAACGCTGCGGTGGCTACCTGAGCTCGAGAATCGGCCCTTTCGCCAGCTACAGATGGTTCAAATGGGTCTGAGCACTGTGGGACAAAACATCTGGGGTCATCAGTGCCCTAGAACTGAGAGCTGCTTAAACCTAACTAACCTAAGGACATCACACACATCCACGCCCAAGGCAGGTTTCGAACCTGCGACCGTTGCGCCTAGAAACGCTCGGCCACTCTGGTCGGCTCGATAGCTGCCTTGCAGCCTCCAAATTCTTCAGTCCTCTACCGTAGTGAAAGAGAAGGGAAATGAAGGCCGTTAATAGGCAGTGACTGATGATTATGAGTATGGTGTGCAATTGTGGAGCAGTGTAAAACAACAATTAAATTGTTAAAGTGAACAGCTCATAATATGCTGAAATACGTTGCATGACATTTTAAGAAAAACCCGCCACGTAACATTACACCCCGGTGAGAATAATATGAGTGCCGATGAAAGTATTGTAAGATCCATCAGCAGCAAAAGTTCATGAAGGACATTTGTAAATAGGTATAAGTACTATTTTTGTTTTCCCACAAATTCGTAGATGGCTAGTTTACATGTTACAATTCATTGGTCCATCCACACTCATGACATTAGAACACCAAACCACTCCCTCCATTTAACCACATTATAATACATAGAATATTATGTTGAACAAGGAGAATATCAATAATAGAAACACATATGTAATAAAACATATCCCTCCAAAATCAACAAGTTACAACCATCAAAAAATTATACTACACTGGTTGTATTGTATGGTTGTGTATCAGAACAAATTTGAAAAAGCATTGCATGCATATACAAAACAAATGAAAATGTAAAAGTGGCTCTAAAGTTTACCCTAAATTCTCACCGAATGAAAATTTAAAAGTGACTACTAACGCTTACCCTAAATTCTCATGCATTTCTACTACAGTATTGACTATGTGAAGTACATATCGGTAAATGAGTATCGTATTTGTGACATCAGTTTAGGCAGTCTCAAGGATAAATGACGAAAATATAACACATTCTCACCTTAAATATGAGAAATTTACAAGTGCTCACAATCTGTGACACCGCTGTTGTTATATGTTAGAATTAATACGTGAGTGACGAAGTAAAATATTACATCTCAACAGTAATCAGTTTTGCAGAACTGCTCATGCAGTGCATTAAAATTAGTGAATAAATGTTTCTCAGCCATAATGGTCAGCTTTTAAGATTGTCCCTGAAAAGTTCAGAAAAAATTACAAAACTCAAACCAACAGTCACTTCACAGGCCTCGAGCAATACACTGTTTGTCACCAGGATGCTTTCTACAGAGGGTTCCACACACACACACACACACACACACACACACACACACACACACACACACTGAAATTAACTGCACATTTTACATTTTTGGAGCCAGTAGCTAACTAATGGGCTGCTCTCTATCAGGACGGATTGTTATCCCTATATGCGGTAAGAATTGCATTGACTTGCAAGCAGATGTTATCTTCAGTGGATTAACAGTGAATTATGCTCCAGTAAACCTCTCAAAAACTTCTTTAAAATGCTAAATGTGCTCACCCACCGAACTGGTATAAATGACCAAGTCATCCGAATAGTGGTACACAAATTTATATTCTACATCGGAGAAAATCCCATCGAGCAATTGGGATAGTACTGCGGCACCCACAGACAGACGAAAAGGTACGCTTTTAAATTCATGGATGTTCCATTCGGTCGTAAACTCCATAATGCGTTTAGAATTTTTTGCTTGGGCAGTGTGACTGGACTAGTTAAATTCTGTAACCAACCGAATAAGACTGTAGATCGTAAAATCATCTTTCTATTTAAATACCGATAACCAAATATTGTTCGATATTTTCCATTTGACTTGAGTACCAAAGATATGCGAGCCGTGAATGGAGACTTGGAAGCTGAAGAATTCCCTGTTGTAGCACCTGTTATATTAATTCTTTCATTATCTTCATCCTAGGATTGGAGAAACGATGTGCGGGTCTTTGAACCGGAATATCATCTTATTATTAAAGATTATATACGATCAATGAAGCAACCCCTAATTTGTCCAAAGGTCTGAAAATTCTGAACGTAAGCTTGTTATTTCCATCTGCGTCTCAGGATATAAGTGCTCCAACTGTACATCTGAGCCCTCTTCTCTCTTCCCTTCTTCTCCTCGAACTCGTCCAATATTTATTGGCTATTACGTTGCCACATACTCCCTAATGATCGCAAAAGAGGAAACTTTCTTTTAGCCTGAAACTGAACGAAATCTTTTGACTGACCAGCCAGTCAGAAGACTAATCCTATGAGTAACGTCTGCCACTACAATACTATTAGTAGCCAGCTTGTCAACAACGCGCATTCTCACTTTCGAAGTAAAATCTTTTAACCTAAGCTTCACGAACACTACCCTTTTTAACTTTACGTTAGACTGATTGACAGCGTTGTATGTGTACCATCTGATGTCATTCCCTCTAATTAACGAAGTCCCTTTTTTCACAAAAATTAAACATAATATGTTGCAGAAATGGCACCCCCTGAATCTAACAATGTGCGAAAAGCAAGTTGCCGTTAATGGCGGCACGCACAAATGGTACGTTTTGTAGGCCACGTGTCATCCTCGTGCAGATGGCCTTGTGCTCCTCCCTTTTTTCTTGCAGCAGTTGTCTGGAGCTCTGGACCCCTTACCGTTTGTCGCAGTTCCTCCTTATGTGTCCCACTTCGTTACAGTACCGACACCGCCGGCCGTGGTGGCCGAGTGGTTCTAAGCGCTTCAGTCTGGAACCGCGCGACTGCTGCGGTCGCAGGTTCGAATCCTGCCTCGTGCATGGATGTGTTTGATGTCCTTAGGTTAGTTAGGTTTAAGTAGTTCTAAGTTCTAGGGGACTGATGACCTCAGATGTTAAGTCCCATAGTGCTCAGAGCCATTTTGAATACCGACACCTTACCCCTTCCTACCTTTAAGATATGCACATCCTATGTATCGACCACTCTAGCTAGCTTTTGGAACTCCACAACGAAAATCAGAAATCTAACAACTTCCCCAACCGAATCCAATGATAAATCATCTCATTCCTCCAATCATCCATGCATTGGGTTCTGTATGTCGGCAAATGGTTTATCTGACTTCACACGCTCCTGTACAAGACGACAGACTACCCAGTTATGCAAGTCTAAGGCTCCAAGATCTCCACTTACGGTTTATCATACATATGGATCACAATGTTCAGTGTGTCTGTCATACTGGGGCCACCCTGGAGACGCCCCACGGGGTATCGTACAGTCTCTTCCGAAACATAGGCGACTCATAGAGGCAACAGCCCAGTCGCTGAAGGCGAGAGCGTCCATCGGTCATGTGTGACGGCTCAGAAGTAGTTAACTTTCCTCTTCATTCCACACACATGCCCGTCTCCAGTCACGTGACCCACTCCTCATCTCTGTGTCAGTGATGGTGTTGTGGGGTGGTGCCAACCTCTGTAACGGTGACTGTGTCGTTTTTTTGTAAACACACCGCGAAGCTACGTCTGACAGGTACATTGAAACTTTTGAAACATACATAAACTATTCAGTCACTGATGGTACCTCAGGTAATACAAACTGTAGTGTCATTAGAATGAAATTTTCAATCTACAGAGGAGTGTGCGCTGATATGAAACTTCCTGGCCGATTAAAATTGTGTGCAGAACCGAGTTTCGAACTCCGGATCTTTACCTTCCTCGAAAAAGTACAGCCAAACACGAATATGTATTAATCATTAAGTCAAATCACTGAACATAACGTAGTTATATCAGTATATTCCTATTTCTTACATCTGTGCAGTGGGGTCTGACCGCATTGCCATCCGCACCGCCCCCAATAGTCAGCCCGCACGCTATTCGTTTGTTTCCTTTGTCTACTGTTTTCTTGTACAGAGAACTTTTGATACAAAGCGTTATAAATACGGATTATTCGCTGAATAGGAAGCTAGTTCACTTTCAGAAGCAGACTGAAGAATGAATTTATCAGGAAGAACAGGCGCACAAAATTCATCATTTAAGGAAGAAACCGAAAATTTCAACTTTTTTATTTCATAAGATGTCACTGTCTTGTATATACGTACACTCAGCTTAAATAAAACTTTCTTAAGCGTTGCATGTGACTTGATTATTTTGATGTACTCAGTTCTTTTTACTTGCGGTAAAAGTAAAGGTAGCTCAAGATAGCCTTAGCGCCCACTCCCTGAGGTTTTTCTGTATCCTCTACTGCACCTTTTGTGATAGGTACATAGACAGTTGTTTACACGCCCTTTAGAATCGTAAAATATCGGCGAGCACGAAGTGAAGGTTTCAGTGTGAATACTGATATTGTATTCGGTATTCCCAGTCTAGTAATGCATGTCTGTAGCTACTGATCACTCAGATAATAAACATTATCTTTGTTTGTCCCACTAAAGAGCGGAAACAGTGATTATAATTTATGTCGTCTTGGATTTACTGATTAATATATTTTGATTTACAATGTAAAATTCTTGCCTGGAGTACTATTTTCTTTCGAAGATTAGGACTTCATTTGTGTATAACAGTGCTATTAGCACATGAATTGTTAGTTCCCTCTCTTGGTTTTCTACCACAGTTCTAGTTCTTTCATTTAGGTGTTCGTTGCGCTGTATTTTTTGCTGAATATGTCCTCCCGTTGTATTTCATCTGATTCGTTGTGGCAGGAATTGATTGTTGAGGAGTCGACTCTTCAATTTTTGTGCAAGTTGCAATAATTTTCAAAATTTTTTACATCCTGGAAAGAAAGCATTATATCATGACCCTCTGCCTGTTACGACCTGTGTATTTTATTATTTTCGTGATTTTGTGATTGTTATATTTTTTTCTCCACTCAAAAGTCTATTTCACGCTGTTGTACGATTACATTCAATGTTATTTATTACGAATTCTTGTGACACTATGTGTGATGTTTATATTTTCGTGTCATGGGTACGGGCGATTCATTGCAGCCATTTTGGTATTCAGTTTGAGCTGCATTTTCGGGGTCATTATGATATCATTGGTCAGATCGATACATCGAATCTAAAACTCTTGTTTATCCGTCAATGATGTTTGCAGCTGTGTGGCATCTATTACTCTGATGTGAACATGATGAAACCAAAAAGAATTAAATTCAGTTTAAATAGAGAAAACAACTCTGACACATTAAAGTTAAATGATAAACCCCTACATTGTATAAGAAACACAAAATAAGTAAGGAATAATGAAGAAGGACAAGTGATATGTAATAAACAAACGAAGACTGAAACAAAGATGATAATGCGCAACAGCCAGTTGTTTGTTATTATTATTTACGACTGCTATTTACACTCAGTTTTTTGCTGTAGGATTGTTTCCTGAGAAGTAAAAGCAGAAAAAATGGGCACGCTCGTGATATTGCAGGCAGGGCGCATTAAAATACTAACGAAAAGTTCTAACGCCTTAACTGTGATTAAATATTTAAAACAGTCATGTGAGTTCATCTACCTATCTGTTGTGCACTCGAATACATTAATTTATAGAGGGATCAAGGCCTACGTCTTTAACAGTGGATGCTAAAAATTACAGAGTTGCTCTGTTGCTCAGTGTGCCGTTTAATAAAAGACGAAAGAATTAATGCAGCAGTGTTACTTTGTCACATACGTCACGAAAGTAATGATTTTTGCAGGAAAATCGTACACTCAAGGAGCAGATACTAATATCTCGCAGTCTCCCTCAGCTCGACATCTCAGCTGTCCTAGCAGATCCAGGATTTCAGAGCTGCAGCAGGGAAGACTTGACGATGTAGCAACGATGCATCAGCTTAATCGTAGTCCCTGGATCCGCTGCACGTGCGTGGACAGTAGCAAGTATGGAGAAACTCAACGGTACGTTATTATCTTTTTGGATTATTAGACTAATTAGTTCCACGTATGAACAAACATTGTACGTTAGGTAAAGCCGATTGAGGCACTGCATGCGTATAGTCTCTGGCATCAGTTTGGGAAGAATAGGTGTTTATGCCGGTCGAAGAATTTCTTGTTTTTAAGATCTGGAATTACCAGGCTCTTATCTTGAGCCTTTGTTGTCCTCTTTAAACATATATGTATGGATTCATATGGTATATGTATGGTTTTTACATATGACCGATTTTCGTATTCTTTAAGTTGAAAGTCCTATGTCAGGGACAGAATATCCTTAGACGGCCAAGTTTTTTATTGTAATATTAATACATGTTTCCAACTCCTATACATTAACTCACTTCGTGGAATTCCAAAACGTGAGGCGGAATGCGAAAGGGGATCTCTTGTCGAAGTAGTAAAATTTTCAATACAAGAAAAGTATTCAATAACGTTTAAAACTTCCATCTTCTTTTTTAGTATGAAAATAGTTTGGTTAATTCTGCAATATATATAAAAAGTTGTTTGAATACAACAGTAGTAAATAATATCATTAAGAGCACTCGAGTCAGTTCTGTATGAACTGTCCTCTTGTCGGTATGGGGAAATAACACTTACTTGACAAGAGGCTGTGGCTGAAAATCTCGCAGCTGTGTATATTGCCGATATCCAGTAGTTCGTAACATAGAATAAAAATAATAACACTTTGCCTAAAGAAAAAGCGCAGGTTACACTAATTTTCATTAATTTGGGGCCACTTTACCTTATTTTGCGCTGCAGTGCGCTACAGGTCTGAAGGGGTTAACTACATAATATGTAATGTTAATTTAAAAACATCTGTGCCATTTAGCGAAGAACATTTTAATGGTAATATATGTGCAGAATTTGTTTCTTAAATATGTTATTGAAATTTGTTTCTGAAATTTGTCAAAATACACAATGGTAATAAAGTGAAACATTTAAACACGTTATCTCAAAACATCTCTTTTACACGATTCACTAACAATTGCCACCTAGAATAACTCCAAAAGTATGATAGTAGCTGAAAAGTTTGTTGGACAAATGTTGCATGGAACAACGGGGGCCTTATATAACGATTGCTTTTTTTGTTGCTAGGTGTGGTGGCTTCGGACATATGAAGGTCAACTTCGTTCTTTTAAGTGGAATGTTACACTTAAATACTTATTTTCTGATAGCGGCTATCGAGACGAATCCAAATGTGTGTAATTCTAAGATCTTTGAAGGTTAATGAAGTTCAAAAAGGTGGCATGGACTTCCATTTACTGAAGGCGTTCGAAGTGATGACCATTGGTATCAGTCCAGAGGTGCAATCTTATTATCATGAATTGTGTGGTATTCCTTATCACTTCGGCAATTATCGAAGCACATGCTGTGACATTTCTCCCTGGCATATCGTACAAATAGCAAATATTCGCCGAATGCTGCATATCGATTTAACGTGCCATTGACACGTAAACACCAGTCGACGGTTTCGCAATACAACACTAATAGGAACGGGAAGACTAGTATCTTCGAATCAAACGAATGTGAATGATGTATTCCTTCGAAGAACAAGTCGATATGTTTCTCATTACGGAGAATGCCAAGGAAATTCAGTGAAAGCTAGAGACTTCTACCCTGAAAGATATCCTCAACGTACTTACCCTCCACGTCGAACATTTAAATATGTGTATGATAAATTGAGAACTACTGGATCTTTAACGCATCGGAAACATATGCGGCAAAGTAAAGTTACTAACCAGGAAACTGTAATTCGTACTCTTGCCACTGTGGTTCGAGATCCTTGTGTTAGTTCGCTTCATATTGCAAGGGAATGTGGCATGAGCCAAAGTAGTGGTGTTCGCGTTCTGCATCGCCATAAATATCATCCTTACCATATCAGTCTCCACCAAGAATTAACTGGTACGGATTGTATGTTTCGCATTGAGTTCTGTCGATGGGTTTAACTTCAGATTCAGAAGGATACCACATTTATTAATTTGATTCTGTTAGCTGACGGGACTACATTCACGAACCATAGAAATGATAATTTGCATAACATGCGTTAATGGGCAACTGAAAAGCCATGTTGGCTGCGGCAAGTTACACAGCAAAAACCGTGGTCGTTGAATTTATGGTATGGGATTCTGGAGGACAGAATTATAGGCCCATATTTCATCGAAGGAAATGTTAATGGTAGGAAGTACACCACATTCCACCACGGAACATTACGTCTGTTATTGGAAGAAATATCTTTAGGAACAAGGAGCAGAATGAGGTATCAACACGATGTGTGTACGGCACATTTTTCACTAATGGCTAGAAATGAGTAGCAGAGACAATTCCCAAATCGTTGCATTGGGCGCGGAAGAGATGGGTCGTGGCCGGCTCCTTCACCAAACTTGACGCCTGTGTATTTTTTCTTGTAGGGATTCGTGAAAGACACTGTTTATAAAGACGTTCCAATTTTGTGCCGATGTGAAAAGAATATCACTCGATCCATGATAAGAAGATTGCAGCACTGCATTGATACCAAGTCATCACTTCGAACTCCTTCTGTAAATGGACGTTCATACCACCTTTTTGACCTTCGATGACCTTCAAAGTCCTTATTGTTACACGTCATTGGATTCGTATTGATAGTGGCTGAGTACCGAACTGTACCATCAGATTTTAATAAACCTAGTTGACCTTCATATCTCTGAAGCGACCCCACCTAGCAACAAAAAGCCTACGTTATATTATGGCATCCGTTTTCCCATGCAACTTTTGTCCAACGAACTTTTCAGCTCCTATCATAGTCTCGGAGTTATTCTTGGTGCCAATAGTTAGTGCCTCACCCTGTATGTAATATTCAGTCTGTCGTAACTCAGTCAAATTCAGGGTTGGAAATTATTTCTTTTACAGTGTGTTCAGAATTTAATGATAAACGTAAAAATTGCAATAACTCAAAATCGAAAATTTTCGACAAGAGGTCCCTTTTCGCTAACCGTCCGACATACGTTTCTTGTTCCTTGTAATTTTTCCTCCAAGCTATTCTTCAACGTGTGTATGGCGGCTTAGTTGTCAGTACACAGTTCTCTCGGTCGATTCAAACCCGAAATTCCAGAATCTTATCCAAAGCGCCGAATGCAATACATAGCTGATAGGACAGACGGTGCCACGGTATTCTGCTTCAGCTGGTGAAGTTGTCACAAGTCGTTCCCTTCTACCGAATCAGGCAGTGGGTCATCCTCTTGTGGTAAGAACTCCACTTGTCCAGAGTCTAGCTGTGGTATCGCCTTCATAACCAGAAGAAGCCCAGGCAAGCATTGTTTAGCCTCCATGGAAGAACATACTTCAATTCATAGCTTAATTCTTCCGACACTTTGTGAGTCTGTGGTTTCGTTAGTATGTTAGCTAGTTGACTTGATCTTCCGACATTTTTCAAATTTATAGTCGTTTTATTGTATTGCTGAAGATACTTTCGTTGGATTTAATTGTGTTTCTTGCTCCTTGTGATTCTATCTTGATATGTATTCGTTAATGAATGTATAGCAGCTTCTCTCAGTTGATTCACACCTGAAATTACAAGTCTGTGTCAAAGACATCGTAAGTTAGTGCGGATGGGTAGGAAGATCAAACCTGTAATGTTCGGATACAGTATAACTTGTGTCCTCTTTGACACAGTCAAATCGTTTAAATATCTGGGCGTAAAGTTGCAGAGCGTACTGTGGCGAAAGAAACATATGAAACCTGTGGTAGGGAAGGAGAATGGTCGATTTCGGTTTATTGTGAGAATTTGTGGAAAGAGTGATTTACCTGTAAAAGAAACAGCGTATAGGACGCTAGTGCTACCTATTCCTGAGTGCTGCTCGAGTGTTTGGGAACCGTACCTGGTCCGAATCAAGGACGACATCGAAGCAATTTAGAGGCGGCCTTCTGGATTTGTTACAGTTAGGTTCGAACAACATCCAAGTGTTACACAGATGCTTCGGGAACTTAAACGGGAATCCCTGGAGGGAGTGTGACTTTCTCTTCGCGAAACACCATTGAGAAAATTTAGACAACCGACATTTGAAGATGACTGTAGACCGATGCTACTGCCGCCAAAGTATATTGCACGTAAGGAACACGAAGATACTTGAAATTAGGGCTCATACGGGGAAGTACAGGCAATCGTTTTTCACTTGCTCTGTTGGCGAATGCAACTTGACGAGAAATGACAAGTAGTGATACAGTGTTACCTGTTCCACGCACCTTACGGTGAATTACGGAGTATCTATGGGTGGCTCTGAGCACTATGGGACTTAACATCTATGGTCATCAGTCCCCTAGAACTTAGAACTACTTAAACCTAACTAACCTAAGGACAGCACACACAGAAATGACAAGTAGTGATACAGTGTTACCTGTTCCACGCACCGTACGGTGAATTACGGTGTATCTATGGGTGGCTCTGAGCACTATGGGACTTAACATCTATGGTCATCAGTCCCCTAGAACTTAGAACTACTTAAACCTAACTAACCTAAGGACAGCACACAACACCCAGCCATCACGAGGCAGAGAAAATCACTGACCCCGCCGGGAATCGAACCCGGGAACCCGGGCGTGGGAAGTGAGAACGCTACCGCACGACCACGAGATGCGGGCACGGAGTATCTATGTAGCTATAGATGAATATCCAAGTTATAGGGATATATCGTAGGGGGAGACCAAGAGATGAATACACTAAGCATATTCAGAAGGATGTAGGTTGCAGTAGGTACTGGGAGATGAAGAAGCTTACACAGGATAGAGTAGCATTGAGAGCTGGAGCAAACCTGTCTCAGGACTGAAGACCACAACAACAACAACAAAAACAACAACAGATGCATCGAAGAGAGGGTAGCTCGGTATCCTGCTGTTGAAGTTGTTAAAGGACGCTCCTTTCGAGCATACCAGAAAACGGGTTCCTCTCGCTCCACTGGTGGAGCATCTGGTCGGGATATCACCTCGGTAATCATAATAAGAATATGCAAGGAGAGTTGAGCCTCTATCAAACAGTGTACCACAGTTCCTAATTCTTTTAGACATTGAAAAATGTTTTAATTGTTTTCCAGTGACTAACCACTGGTTTACTGGTGCTTGGAAATGATATTGTTACAAGGTACAGTAGACTTCCAATAGCTTCTGGATAGTGATGTTCTTCCAAATGGTTCATCACTGGCAAGGCTATGCGATGCTGCCTTTAAAAATAATAGCTCGATGCGATTATAGGGTCGAGTCGCATACATCTGCTTTCATGCAGAGCAGCTAACTCGCTGCAAATATCAATCTCTAGCTGTGATCCAACAATCAAATAGTATGTGCATTAGGTAAAATCGCGAATTAATGAAATACACTGGCATGTGAAGTTAAATATAAATGAATTATTTATAAAAATGGTGCTATTCTGACTTATTCAACTGGTATAGACGCCAGAGAATTATGTTGAGTAATGTATATTCATTAAAGAAAATGTCAAATAAAATGAAGATGGTCCTACGGAATTCAGTTAATATAAAGGCGGAAAATAATCTTAACAAATTGAAATAAATTTGTGTTGAGAGTGTTACATGTATAGTATCAGAATCCCCAAGCTAATCAGTCATCCGCAACGCCCGGAAACTGAAGATCATTTTGTGATAACAATACACGAAATATTCACCTGCTCAAAACAGTTCAGTGTTCAACTTGATTATTAATGATTTAACACACGTGAGATAACGAGTGCTGGCCGGTGTGGCCGATCGGTTCTAGGTGCTTCAGTCTGGAACCGCGTGACCGCTACGGTCGCAGGTTCAAATCCTGCTTCGAGCATGGATGTGTGTGATGTCCTTAAGTTAGTTAGGTTTAAGTAGTTCTAAACTCTAGGGGTCTGATGACCTCAGATAGTCTAAAAAATTGGCTCTGAGCACTATGGGACTTAACAGCTATGGTCATCAGTCCCCTAGAACTTAGAACTACTTAAACCTAACTAACCTAAGGACAGCACACAACACCCAGCCATCACGAGGCAGAGAAAATCCCTGACCCCGCCGGGAATCGAACCCGGGAACCCGGGCGTGGGAAGCGAGAACGCTACCGCACGACCACGAGATGCGGGCTCAGATAGTCTCATAGTGCTCAGAGTCATCTGAAACTTTTTTTTTTTTTTTGAGATAACGAGTAGAAACTCATAATCTGCCTAGGCTCAATTTCGCAATGCTGTAGGAGAAAGACTACTGCAGCGGCCGCTCATCACCTGGATCTACACGATCAAATGTCACGTGATACCACAAACAGGTCTGTTTACTTCAAGAACTGGGCACAATACGACTTCTTCGAGATCCAAACGAAAACCGTTCCCTTGAGCATCACTTGAAAAAGGGTTCTTCACTTGACCCTTTCCTGGTTTTCCATTGGTTCAATGTAATCAGCAGCAATAATGTTCTACGGACATGATTTAACTCGACCATTTCCTAAATAAAACGAACAAATTACTATACTTAAATAAAGAAATGTTACACACTTTCGATCAAACTCAGACCATCAACAAGAAATATAAATAAAGATTTATACATACATAAATAATCCATCATTCTTGCGCAACTCTTCTCACTTTAAATGTGGGTCCCAAACACAAGAGAATTATTTAAGAATGGGTCGCACTAGTGTCCTATATGTGGTCTCCTTTACAGATGAACCACACGGTCTTGAAATACTTCCAAGTGACCAAGGTCGACCATTCGTCTTCCCTACAACAGTCCTTACATGATCGATCCGTTTCACGTCGCTTTGCAGCGTTACGCCTAGATATTCAATCCAGTTGACTGTGTCCAGCAGAATACTACTAATGCGGTTTTCGAAAAATTTGTGTATATTATTCTAATCATCTGCGCTAATCGACATTTTTCGATATGTAGAGATAATTCTCATTCATCACACAAACTAGAATTTTTTTCCAAGTCACCCTGTATCCTTTGGTCACTCTACGACGACGCCTTCCCCTACACCCCAGCATCATTAGGAAGCAGTAGCAGATTGCTGCTCAATCGGACTGCCAGACCATTTATCTACTATATATAGAAAAAAGCAGCGGTCCTATATTACTTCCCTGGGACACTCCTTATGATACCTTTGTCTCTGATGAACATTTGCCGTCGAGGACGACCTGCTGGGTTCTGCTGCTAGGAAGTCCTCGGGTCGGTCAAAATGTTTGTGAAGTCATTCCTTATGCTCGGACCTTAACAGCTTGCAATGGGCACATACCGTGTCAAATGCTTCCACGCCCACAGCAAACGCATCTAACAGCTTTATAGAGTCAAAGTGGAATCGCGTTGCGGTCGCATGCTGCAGAACTCCAATTCCAATGTGCACGGCGTGTTACGAGACGCCTGTGCCTGCAGAAGTCTACGTAACATATTTAAGTGGTTAACGTTGCATGATCGCAGCTTAATTAAGTGCGAGACACGCTGTTGGAAATGTGAAATGCTGGTACATTTTTAAACGGTATAAACACCAGAATCTCGAACGCTAGCATGCAAACGTGCATGGATTGTGTTGAAATGGTAATTGATGTCGGTTTGTGGAATGGATTTCCATCCCTGTCGCACTTGGTCGGTCACTACAGGGACCGTCAATGGTGTTTGTGGATGGCACGGGAGTCGTCCGATTACATCGCATATGCGCCCGATTTGAGACAGGTCAGGTGGTCGAGGAGACCAAGGCAACATGTCGACACTCTGCAGAGAATGTTGGGCTGCAGCCGCAGTACTTGGGTATGTGTTTTCCTGTTGGTGGAGTGCTATTCACGAATGGCAGCGGCCGGCCGGAATTGTCGAGCGGTTCTACGCACTACAGTCTAGAACAGCGTGACCGCTACGGTCGCAGGTTCGAATCCTGCCTCGGGCATGGATGTGTGTGATGTCCTTAGGTTAGTTAGCTTTAAGTAGTTCTAAGTTCTAGGGGACTGATGACCTTAGAAGTTAAGTCCCATAGTGCTCAGAGCCATTTGAACCATTTTGAACCAAGAATGGCAGCACAACAGGCATAATAACATGACTGACGTACAGATGTGCGCACAGGGTGCGTCGGACAACCACGAGAGTGCATCTGCTCTCATACAGAATCACACCGCAGGCCCTAACTCCAGGTGTAGACTGGTCTCTAGCACGAGACAGTTGGTTGCAGGTCCTCAAAAGGACCAATACACAGCCAAAACTTACACCGAGGCAGAAAAAGCTTTCATCAGAAAACCCCACATATCTCCATCTTGCCCTTCATTTACCTCTTGCTTGACCCCGCTAAATTGCAGGGCCTGCGTTCTGCGTATGCACGCTACAGGGCGACTGGTTCGGAGTCGTCAGTCAAGTAACCAATTTGCAACAGTTCGTTGTGTCAGTCTGGTGCCAACTGCTGCTCAGATTGCTACTGCAGTTGATGTACGACGCGCCAGAGCCATACGCTGTACCGACGTTCTCCCCTCTCGCTCTCGGTAGTGCCACGTGGCCTTCAGGAGCCTCGTCTTCTTGCAGCCGCACGTTCTCATGACCACCACAGCCAGCAATCATGTAGAGTAGCTGCATTTCTGCCAAGCCTTTCTGTAATATCACAGAAGAAACATCCAGCTTCTCGTAGCTCTAGTACATCATCTTGATCAAACTCAGTAAGGTGCTGGTAATGACGTCTTTTTCGCCTTAAAGGCATTTTTGACTAACAACAACTCACAACGTCCAGTCTCAAAATAACGCTCACGACGGTTACAGTGAGTGTTTGAATCGAATCTGATTTAAACTCCCCTAGTGGCGCTGGTAGCACCACTCTTACGCGACTGGCGTGAAATTTGAATAGAGGTGTTCACAAACGAAAGATGGAGGGGATGGTCGGAAAGGGGTTGGGGGCAGGAGATGGACAGACGGTGGGGGAGGAGGAGATGGACGCAGAGAGAGGGGGGAGTAGATGGACTTAAAGGAGGGGAGGAGGAGATGTTGAGACCAGCAAGGAACCTATGGACAGAGGGAAAGGAGCAGATATGTAGTGGGAGGAACCTAAGGATAGTGAGAGAGAGACAGAGGGAACCACGAGATGGATTAATAGATGACTGGAATTAAAATATACCCGCACAACGCTGGTACATTCTCTATACTCGTAGAGCTGACGTTCTTAAAGGGATAATTCGACAGCATATTGGTTTCCACCACACTGTAGGCTGCGTATCTGGAAGAGGCGGTAGTGCGGTGAACAGTTATTTATGACAAACGTGTAGCAGCTGCTCTTTCGGGTAAGCCAGTCATAAAATATACGCCGAACGACGTGGGACGGTATAATTTTTGTTTCACCTTTCACCGTTGTCGAATAAAAACTGCCGTCATCTTCATCTCGCTTCCTTTTTCCAGTCTCGCTTAGCTGGAAATGAAGAAGTGTGTTTATCGTCGAAATGAACAGACCAGTGTGATAATTGGTCTTCGAGGATTTTCTAGTCGCATACCAGTGAGAGATGGAAACAGACGGAAGATGTTTGGTTCTAAAACTTCCTGACAGGTTAAAATTGTGTGCTGAACCGAGACTCCAATTCGGGACCTTTTCCTTTCACGGGCAAGTGCTTTAACGACAGAGCACTTGCCCGCAAAGGCAAACGTCCAGAGTTCGAGTCGCTTTCCGGCACACAATTTTAATCTGATAAGAAGTTTCATATTAGCACACACTCCGCTGCAGAGTGAAAATCTCATCTTGAGTTCTGTGCGGTGAAAGAATTATCGAGGGCGAAAGGTTATTTTAATCGTATGGTGATTTTGTCTTCTAATACTGAAAGAACAGTTAGAGTATCTTAGTCTGTTTCCTAAAGAACCCGTGCTGTAGCACAGCCAGGACCATAGCCGCAGGTAGGGTGGCTTCACTGATATCTAGGAGCAGCAAAGTGCAAATTAGTCACATGGTACTATTACGTTTGCTATTGCGAACTGGAAGATGCGAGTAAAGAAGTAGTGCTGGTATCATCCGATTTCCTAAGTGAGTCTGGTGGTATGATCCATTTCGTTAATCTGGTCGGTTCACAGTTTTATGCAACTAAATAATGTAATCTTGAACTATGTACTTCACTCGTCACTATTGTTGGATAAATGCAGTACGTCACTTGCAATGCGTTTTCTCTAATATACCCGACGCTTCGTGCAATACACTTGGGAAACATCGAATCCTATTTGTCAATCAGAAATGCAGCAACTTCTGCCTCTAAGGAATGGTGTAGCATTTCTTTCCGGTTGACGTTTGTTAGAAAAGTGATTTGTCTTATTCTGCACCAGTAATCAGTACGTAAAGAAGACCTGTGAGGCTGTAGAGTATGGAATTTTGACAATAGTAAACAATGCGAAATATGTAATTCAGCAGAATAGGTGACACAATTTTGCTGATTCACAGTCCAATCTCGATGATCGTGTAGGCACTGAAATCGTAATCCATGATGTTACCGGGTCACAATGGGAACAAGTACTGGTAGACGTTGGGGTGTCGTTGTGTTGTTTACCTTAGCCCAAGATGTCATAGTTCTATGAGTGGTGACCTACAAAAAAGGAAGCATCTCATAACGTAACGCAAATTTATTTAAAAGAGGTGGTGGTATCCCACAGAGGTAGGTGAAATAATAATTAATATGGGTTGCCCAATCAAGCGTGAAAATATGCGTACCACGCCAAGCATATGGATATATTAAATAGAAGTAGAGTGTCGAATGATTAGAGTGATTAAGTTGGTTAAGGGTACGAGTTTACAGGAATGAGATTAGTTAAAATATGTTATATTCGGTCGTGCAACTCAGTGGTACGGTACGGTGTGCAAGCAGGTCGGTGGACCGTCGAGTTAAGCAACGTGAGGAACAGTTAAATTATAACGAAAGATAGACCGTTAGCTGCTTACAGGCGTTGATAAATATCAACAGGGACACTAAAAATGTGTGTCCCGACCGAGAGCTGCAAGATCAACAGTGATATTTGTACAGATACCAGCTTCATGAAGAACAGTGTGTCACTGACCAGCGGAGGATGTGACAAGAAGCAGCTCGCAGTACGCCAGAGGGTCAACACGAAGGCCGTTAATCGGGTCAGTTACGGTAGCTGAGCAACAACAGAATCTTCCACCAAGCTACCGGGGAGGAAGAACCACAAACAACAGCGGCAGAAAGCCGTATTTAAGGACCGGCGACCAGCTTGTCATTATCGACTGTCGTGGGGCATTGGAGTGACGCAGAGCTCGGGCCACTCGGCGCCCCCGTCAGTTCGGAGTCGTCACTGTCTTCGCAGTCATCATAACAATCACCATTGTGAACCGGGTCGTCTGCTAGGAGGCGCCAGAGTGACGCCACAGCTGTAGTCATCCCCGTCACTATCGTCGGATACCGGCAGCAGGCAGCCACTTGTAACGATTGTCATCGCCTGAGGTGCGTTGTGGTAACTCACCGTTGCTATCGTCCTGGGATGCTTGCTGCCTCCACATATACTGTGACTGGGGCCGGAGCCGGGGACCCTGGTCGGCCAATGTCAGACAGACGCCGACGGGAATGGTCGCTGAGACAGGGCACTGACCTACCCACTGCCGCCTCCGCCACGCCCTCCAGCTGCGATCATAGCAGAGGCCCGCGTCCCGTGGTTCCAGTCGCCGCGGCCGCGGTATGCTCGAGCAAGACCGTAGCGGATTCCAGTTAAGCCAGCACAGCTACAGTCCGTAGCAGCGGGCGTGGGTGTGAAAGTCTGACGTTCACCTGAGGGCCAACAACCAATGTATTGCAGTTGATCAATGAATGTTGCTATTTCGTCATCAGGAATTTTCCGTGGACACACTCCCAACATCCTCTAAGTCACGCCCAGCAGAAAAACCACGTTCGAATCCGTTGACGGGCAATAGAGTCTCTTGTCTGTTTATGGAAACGAGGATCATCTACGTACAACAGAAACATATGGCCATCACAGTAGTCAGGTTTATTATCGTAAACATTAACATATGACTCACCCACTGACACAAAACAATGAACTTTTAAGAACGGGATATGGAATTACAGTCGTAAAATTTAATCTTGACAGAGGTGGATGTTCGCGACTAAAGCGTAGTTAAGAAAGCAATTCGCGGGTAAGAGAATTTAGTTGTTCGCAAAAACAACACAATAAAATAGTAGCGATCACAAGACAGCTAAGCAAAATATACAATGCAAGGAACTACCTCACTGCAAAACGTTAAAACTGTACAACTGGCTCCTGAAGAGGAAGAATAAGTTCGCAATCCTACTGCATGAGTCTTTGTATTGAAGGCTCATCTTACCAAACTGGTGGAACTATTGTAGAGTGAAAGCTGCAGTCCGTGGTGGTGCTGGCAGTACCAATATTGTAGTGGGACAAAGAAGAAACAGGAAGACTTCTCCCATTCCATGATGCGATTCTGGAGCTGACAAATGAGTGACCTTCCACGTAGACACGCATAAAAACGCGCAATCTATGAAAACTAAGGCCACGAAACTATGGAAAGACTGTTTTAGACATTTAAACAGATCATTATTCTGTAGCGTGCTTGCTGCGACATCGGTGCTACACACATTGACCTCTGGGAAACGACATCTGGCTAATGTTTCACCCTTCTAAAATGACTGTTTGAACAAAGTTGTATTTTATTTGGCAGTTGCCTATCCTGAGAACCGTCCAGAGTGCGTGGGATTGATCGAAGAGGCGAGGGAAACTGAATTCTGCGGTGCCTACGTGAGCCTGAGACTCGGCCATGGCGACACTGATCGTTCGTTTTAAGAAAACTGTGTTTCTCCAGCTAGCTTGTAGCCACTAAATTCTGCAGTCCTTTCCCATAGTGTAAGAGGAGGGAAATGAGGGTAGTAAATAGCAGTAACTGATGATTCTGAGTTCTGCAGTTGTGGAGCAGTGTAAGGTAACAACAACATCGATAAAGTGAACATCATATCATCATCATCAGTTATCTGCTATATTAGCAGGTCCTTTGCCTCTCCATTTTCTGCGATCCATTGCTTCCTTCTTAAGGCTGCTGTATGTTGTACCGTCCATCATGTCATCCAGTATCTGGAATCTCTTCCTTCCTCGCTTCCTTTTCCCTTCTACATAACCTTCTAAAACTGTTTGTATCAGTCCATCATTCTTTCTTAATATATGCCCAATCCAATTTCTTTTTCTTCTCTTAATTACATCTAGTAACTGTCTTTTATCTCCCACTCTTCTCAGTACCTCTTCATTTTTTACTCTGTCCATCCAACTTATTCTTTCCATCTTCCGCCATGTCCAGATCTCAAAAGCCTCCAGCCTTTCACTGTCTTTTTTCCTCATAGTCCAGGTTTCAGCGCCATATAGAAGAACACTCCATACAAGACATTTTATGAGACTCTTTCTGAGTTCTCTGTCCAGACCGCTGCAGAAGATTCTCGTTTTCTTACAAAACGCCTCTTTTGCCATTGCTATCCTTGTTTTAATTTCTGTGGTGCACTTCCAGTCGGTGTCTATCCTGCTTCCAAGATACTTAAAATTTTGCACCTGTTCTAGTGTTTCTCCAATCAGCACAATTTTTATTTCCTTATTTCCTCCTATTGCCAATACTTTTGTTTTATTTGTGTTAATTTTCATTCCATATTTTTTTCCGTTAGTTGCAATGGTGTCCACCTAATCCTGTAATTCTTTTTCCCCTGTGGCTAGAAGGATCATGTCATCAGCAAATCTCAAGCATTCTACTCTTCTTCCTCCAATTTCTACTCCTTCGTCATCTAATGAGCATTGGTCAATCATATTTTCCAAGTACAGGTTGAAAAGAGTAGGTGATAAACAGCATCCTTGTCTTACTCCTTTCCCTAGTCTGTTCCAGTTTGTACTTTCTCCTCTCACTTTAACTGAAACTTTTTGATTAAGGTGTAATGAGTTTATAAGTCTTCTGGTTTTCCAGTCCACTCTCTTTTCCCTCATAATAGTCGCCAGCTTGTCCCAAACCACATTGTCAAATGCCTTTTCTAAATCGATGAAGCACATATATAGGTCTCTTCCTTTTTCAATAAACCTTTCTCCCAAGATTCGTAGGAGCCCTATTGCATCTCTGGTGCCCGTATTCAGTCTAAAGCCAAACTGCTCCTCGCCGAGATTCTCCTCTATTACTTTTTCAAGTCTTTTATTAATTATTCTTAACATCACTTTGGCTGCATGTGAAATGAGGCTGATTGTCCTGTGCTCGCTGCATTTCTTGGTTCCTTGTTTTTTCGGTAATGGAATCATTACTGTTGTCAAAAAGTCCTCAGGCCATTCACCACTGTCATATATTTTATTACATAACCTCAATATTTCTCTTATTCCATTGTGGTTCAAACATTTTAGTATTTCTCCCGGTATTGTATCTGTACCTACTGCTTTGCCATTTTTCATTGCAGCAATGGCAGACTTTACTTCTTCCATTATGATGGTCGGTCCTTTCTCTTCATCACTTACACTGTTGTGTGATTCAAGTTCCAGAGTTTCTGGTTTGCTATTTGTGTCATATAGCTCTTTTATATATTCTTCCCATCTCTGGAGGATATCGTCACGATCTTTGTACACTACCTCTTCGTCTTTACTCGAAATTTCCATAGTAGCACTTCCTGCTCTGTTTTGTTCCCATGTCATAGTCTTTACTCTGTTGTATAGTAAGTCGTATCTTCCCGTCCTGTCCAGTTCTTCAATTTCATCACATTCCTCTTTTAGCCATTTTTTCCTAGCCTGGTCTGTTTCTCTTCGCAGTTCGTTATTTAACCTTCGGTATATCTTTCTTGCATCTTCAGTGTTCTAGTTTTTCAGTTTTCTTCTCTCCTCCATCTTGGAAATCATTTCTTGTGTGACCCATGGTTTTTTGACCTTTTCCCTTTTACATATCCTATATTCTGCTGTCCTGCTTTAATGATTCCTTCTTTCAGCATATTCCAGTACTCGTTGGCATTATCAGGTGCTTCTTTGTCTCGTAATGTGTTTAGAAAGTCCCGAGACAGCATTTCTGTAATTTGTTCTTTGCTGGACCTTATCTTCTCTAGATCCCACTTCTTCACCATTGTCGCCTTTTTCAGTTTTTTCATTCTTATTTCTATTTCTGCCATAAGTAAGTTGTGGTCACTATTAATATCTGCAGCTGGTAACGTGTGCACCTTCTTGATTCCATTCCTGTATCTTTCTTCTGCCAGTATAAAATCGATTTGATTTCTGTATTTATCCCCTGGTGATTTCCAAGTGTAGAGCCTCCTCTTATGGTTCTTGAACCATGTGTTTGCCGCTATCAGATGCCTTTCCCCGCAGAAGTCAATTAACCATTCACCTCTGTCATTTCTCTTTCCAAGACCATGACTGCCTACTATGTTTCCCTCTTTCCCTTCTCCCACAATGGCGTTCCAGTCTCCCATTACTATTTTGCAGCATTTTTTATTTTCGTCCATTATTCTCTCTATTACATTGTACGTTTCCTCTACAATTTGGTCATCATGATCTGAAGTTGGCATATACACCTGGACAAACAGTAAATCTTTTTGTGCTCCTTTCAGCCTTACACCAATAACCCGGTCATTTGCATAGTCTACATATTCCACACATTTAGCCAATTCTTTTGTCATAATCATTTCTACTCCATTAATTCCTTTTACTTCTCCTCCTGAGTAGTAGAATACATATTCATCTGACTGCAACTCTCCATGTCCATTCCATCTTACCTCAGCAACTCCTACGAGGTCCATATGATTCTTTTCCATCTCTCTTTTAAGGTTTTCTAGTTTTCCTGCTTGTAGCAGAGTTCTGACATTCCAGGTACCAATTCTCGTTTTGATTTTTTGCCTCCTTTCAAGTTGTCCCCCCCGGAGATCCGAATGGGGGACTATTTTACCTCCGGACACTGATTTAACATGAGAGGAAGCAATTTTTTGTGCATAAAATGGAGACTGCATTATGCAGGGAAGATAATCTGTGGTGGGATTCCGTTGCCTTCCGCAGTTCTGGAGGCCGCCCCTAACATGGGATACAGACGCCTTTTGCAGCCGCCTGCTCCGGGTCAGACGCTGCATGAGAAGTATAAGTTGGAAAATGAAAGACCCCTAGCCCTCGAAACCTAATAGCGTCAGGGTCGGAAAAGAACAAGAGCTGGCCGAGGGTGGCCAGATACGAAAGATAAAAGTGAGGAGCCTGGCGTAAGTAAGTGGAAGCAATGCCAGGACTCAGCTCGGGGCCCCGTGGTCGCCAGCCACGTATCACTAGGTGTGACTCCCTGGGTAGTGACATCATATAATATTCTGAAATATGTTACATGACATTTTAAGAGAAGACCCGCCACGTATCATCACGCCCTGGTGGGAATAAAATGAGTGCCGATGAAAGTATTGTAAGATTCATCAACAGGACATTTGTAAATGGGCAAATGTACTATTCTTGTTTTCCCACAAATTCTTAGATGGCTAGTACACTTATTCTGAATTCCCTTGATAGTTAATTGCTCCATCCACACTCATGACGTTACAACACCAAACCACTCCCTCCATTTTAACCATACTCTAATACATAAATTATTACGCTGAACAATGGGAAAATCATTAATAGAAACACATATGTAGTAAAAAACATCGACTGATGAAGGAATGACGATTACAGAAACGCGTGTTCAAAACCAACAAGATACAACCAGCAAAAAATTATACTACACGTGTGGTTTTGTATGGTTGTGTGCCAGAACAAATTTGTAAAAGCCTCGAAAGTGTATACAAAACAAATGAAAATGTAAAAGTGACTACTGACGCTTACCCTAAATACTCATGCATTCCTCCTACTGTATGGACAATGAAAAGTACATTTTGGGAAATGAGTATCGTTTTTGTGACATCATTTTAGCCAGTCTCAAGCACAAATGACGAAAATATAACACATTCTCACCTTAAACATGAAAAATGTACAAGTGCTCACAAATTGTGACACCACTAACGTCATATTTTAGAATTAATATGTGAGTGACGAAATAAAATATGACATCTCAACAGCAAGCAGTTTTACACAACCGCTGATGCAGTGCATTAAAATTAGTGAATGAATGTTTCTCAGCCCTAATGGCCAGTCTTTAACATTGTCCCTGAAAAGTACCGAAAAATATTGCAAAAAACAAAGCACCACTTCACAGACCTCGATCAATACACAGTTTGTCACCTGGATAGTTTCTACAGTGGGTTCGACACACACACACACACACACACACACACACACACACACACACAAACGCGCGTGCGCGCGCGGGGGGGATAAGAGCGGAAACGACATGTCCAGTGTTTATACTTTCACCAGCTTTCCTCAGGGCAGCACGTCACAATTCACATGTCCAGATTAATAACGTGTCAAAATGATACACCTTGACGATAATGACTGAGCTGACTAACGTAAAGTTTATGTTATAAGTCTGCTCCTTGCTGCAACTAGTCCTCTTCCACACACTAACTGTTACAGCACAGCAAATTTCGGGAGTTCTCTGCTCTAATATCTGACCACTCATCAATAAGTTTGTGAGCATGGGGTAAGTGTTCGTCACAAATGATATGTAGTAATGGTAAGTGTCACTAAAATGTTCATTATACCACATAAGCAATAATGAATGATGGTGTCGTTTGTGGAAGTATCGTGCATGTATCTAAACAGCATAAGTCACTTTTTAAAAGGAAACTTGCAACAAGTGTTCACCTCGGAGGGACAAACAGTATTTACTAGCGTAGCGTGACCTAGACCGTGTCTCATTGTCTGTGGAAAGTCTTGTATAGATCTCCCACAGAGGTTGGTTAATTGTTCATATCAACTGACACCCTGCTTGGTAGTTCACCTTGCCGAAGCAAATTCGATGACGTATACAGTGTCACCTCGTACTCTGCAAGACGTATGTTTTGGCGGTTGCCTTAAGTAGGTCGGGCGTGACGTAATGTTTTGTAGTGCCATCTCAGTGCATGTGATATCACGAGTTCTATAGGGCAGCGTTGAGACAAATTAACACGGGCCGATAAAGAAAGTGTCTCCTTAGAGACCATCGCAGCTGCGGGTGAGTACGGCCATGAACGCAATGGAAGCCGCTCATCGGGGAAGCCCCGTCTCAGCCAGGCAATTGCTGGAAGACGTGTTGCTTTCGGTGGGTCAGCTGTGTGTGCAGAGACCCACGCTTTCTTATTCCGTGCAATCGTGTGTCTCGTGTCGGTCACAAAAATCCTCCCACAGTGGTATAAAATGAAATTAGACAAAGAATAATAAAGTTCCTCATAAAACCGTTTCATACAGAAGCCTGATTTACATAAAATCAAAAAAATCTGTGTCTATTGGAGACAAAGGCGGCACAAATAACGGATCAGTGGACTCAAAGTTTTAATAATGAAATAAGCGCCGTGGCTCTTAGGCCATCAAAACGGCAGCAACTGTTTTTGAAGATTCAGTAACGAGATTGAGCTCCTCATCCTTCCGCATAAAGTACACATTACTAATTTATGACTCCTAGACCTGTTTAAAATTCAAAATTGTTAATGCTTTCGTGGGCACTTGTTGACAAACTGCTTATTGGCTTCTGTTTCGGGTCCTTCGGCTGATGTTTGTTTGATGATCGTCGTTACGTATCGCCAGCACGAGTAGCTGGCATTGTCAGAGTTTCACACTCCATTGCTGGTGGTGGATTGGGATCGAACTCGAGGCCGCTTCCAAGGACTTTTCCGTGGGCATTCCGGTGCGGTTCTACCCTTGCTACTGCAACGGTCGTTCGCTGCAGCACGGGTAGCCAGGATTCGTTCACGTTGAGGCTTTCTTCTTTCTTGTAGAAATTCTCATGTCTGTATATTTCTCGTGTTTGTGCATATCTACAGCTTCTCTGAAGAAGCGGGTGTGACAGGGAGTTGCACATCGCCGAATGTTACTGTGCGGTCCGTCTCATACAGTGCGTGCTCTGTCACGACCGGTTTCTCCACCTGCCCCAACTTGCAATACCGCGTCTGTTCTGGTTAATTGTCCAGTCATTCCCATATAAACTTTTCCGCTTGTACAAGGTATTCTGTATATTCCCGACATTGCAAATAGGGTACTTTTCTCCTTTGCCGATCTGAGACAATCTTTGATCTTCTTTGTCGGTTTATAAATAGCCTCTACGCAGTGTTATCACATAATATGGCCGATTCTTTCCGTCAGTCTGGTAGTATATGGCGAATTTCTGTTCGAGATGCATCACTTCGCCGAATGTTTTACTATGTGGTACTTCTTGTGTACCTGGTTGAGTATCCATTGCTCCTCAGAACTCTTTCCAGAAATTGCATCTCGCATCTGAGGTGCTGCGACTCACATATTCGTCTCGCTTGCCTTACGAGCGTATTACTCATGCCTCTTTCTGGGTGTGGTGGCGATTAACAGTTTGTGCAGGTATTGGACCGTGTGTGTCATTATTCGAAAACGCTGTCTCCCCGGTTTTCACGATACCTTGTGACCAGCACATGTAGAAAGGGTTGCTGTTTGTCATTATCTAGCTCGGACGGCACTCTTCATTTAGGCACATTAGGGAAGGCCGATACATGGGTGGCATATGAAGAAGGAAATTTGCTTGAAACAAAAATTGTATATAAAGGTCAGAGAAAGAAGATGAAGATAAGTAGGGAGATTCGATATTGCGAGGCAAATTTGACAGAGCATTGAAATATTTGAGTCGAAATATGATCCCTGAAGTACATGACATTCACTAGAAATTACTGAGATCCTCTGGAGAATAAGCAATGTCAAAACTATTCCACCTGTGGTGCACAACGTTCAGCAGACTTCAAGAACAAAGTAAAACTTTCCGTTCCAAAGACTGCGGATGCTGACGGGTGTAAATATTACCTAATTATCACCCTAATCAATCATGTTGGCGAAATTATGACGCAAAATATTTACAGAAGAATCAGAAGAGTGGTAGACCTCGACTTTCTGAAAGGTCACTTTGGTTTACGGGGTATTGTAGTAAAATGTGAGGCAGTAATCAACCTATGTCTGGTTTTAGAGAATATATTAAGAACAGGAAACGAACGTTTACAATATATGTAGATTTAGATAAATCTTTTGACAAATGTTACAGGAATATATCCTTTAGTAGGGATAGAATATAGTTAGCGAAATCTAAAGACGAACAAAATCTGTTGAACGGAATGGGTAGTGTGTTGGATAGAGGTTGTTTGATGAACGTAAACAAATATAAAAGAAAAATGTTGAAAGTTAGTCGAATTAAGTCAGGCGTCGCTGAATGAATTAGATTACTAAGCGAAACACTAAAAGTAGTAGCTGAGTTTAGTTATTTGGGCTGCAAAATAACTGATAGTGACCGAATTAGAAAGGGTATAAAACGTAGACTGGCCACAGTAAGAAAATCATTTGTCTGAAGAGGGAATTTTATAACATCAAATGTACATTTAAACATTAGGAAACCCTCTCTGAAGACATTTGCCCTGGAGTGTAGCCTTGCACGGCGGTGAAACATTGTCGACAGGTATTTCAGACAAGAGGATGATAGTAGTTTTAGGAAGACCATAGGTAATTCGTGTACATCATTGATATCATAGTATTCAGAACACGTGAGATCTCTGTGTTTATAACAGACGATCAAAAAGTTCTACATGTTGTGCAGAAAGTATATTTCTTTCCACAGCTGCGTTGTGGGCAAGGATGGCAATTTTTAAAAGTTCTGAATATTCGTCACCTGAACGATTGTTCATTAAATCACACCATCTGTCAGATACAGTTTTTATATAAAAATGTTGATCTGGTTTCCGCTTTGAGCCGTTCATTTAGAAACCTTTTGGGTGATCAAGTAATTCACTGTCATCTACAAAGTGAGATTTAAGACCTTCATAAATTTGCAAAATTCTTTCAATTGCAGTTATGAGAGATAGCCACATTGTCTACTATGAAAAACTATTTTCTTATTCTCAATTCCTACAAAATTTCGAAATTCAACCAAGTTTTGTGCTCTCACAGTATAAACAGAAAAATGAGAGAATAATTTCCGGACAAAAACTTCCACATACATCTTTAGAATGTCTGAAGCACTCCTACCAGCATTATGAATAATGTGGCATGAACAGCCACTACCTAAAATGTTGACCCCAATTCATTCCCCAGTTTACTGAACACATTGTTGGAACCGGATCGTTCTAGTCTTCCAGAGGTGGCCTTGGCATTATCACTGTCAAATGCAACACACTTCTGTGACAATTGTTTTTCTGAAGCAGTTCCAGTGTATATTTCACAACTGTGATATATCGTTTCGAAGATTTTGTATGTGAATAAGTTTAATCTACATAACACCCCCCTTCCCTTTGCACAACTGTGAGATATCGTGTCGAAGATTTTGTATGTGAATAAGTTTAATCTACATAACACCCCCCTTCCCTTTGCCCAGAGAAAAGAACTGTGGGTAACTCGTATCTATTTACGAAATTTCAGTCACCAACTTTCTCTTCCGAATGCGAAAATATTTTGTTGAGCCCAACCTACATAGGTAGGACTGTTCATCAAAATAAAATAAGAGAAATCAGAGCTCGAACAGAAAGGTTTAGATGTTCGTTTCTCCCGCGCGCTGTTCGGGAGTGGAATGGTAGAGAGATAGTATGATTGTGGTTCGATGAACCCTCTGCCAAGCACTTAAATGTGAATTGCAGAGTAATCGTGTAGATGTAGATGTACATCGAAAAATTAGCGAAACGATTTAAGGATTAAATCTTTTTCTACAGGCAGAATCTCATTGTGTCTTACATTTAGAGTAGGTATGACAAATTAAAAAAAATATCTTTTGGGTTTAAAAATTACAAATAATTCCTTAATAAACCAATAATGATAGTAGTAGTAGCAAAAGTAGTAGTAGTAGTAGTAGTAGTAGTACCTTTATTCATCTGTAGATATCTTTTTACAAGGACATAGGACATGTCAAAGTATTTACAAGTTTAGGCCAATTTAAGATAAGCTAACTCGTATACACAAACATTTACAGACTTCTAGTTAGAGACAATCATAAGATTTACTCCTGGTACACGATACATTTTTTACAAATACTTATTAAATAATGTAGTGCCACACTGCTCACTCATATCTCATTATCAGTCACTGCACACACTACACATACATTGTTTCTAACACTTCACTCACTCCACACACAAACATCCACACACACACTGGTGATTTCTTTGCCATCTTCTGTACGGCAATTTCCCATTTGCTATCCTGAAAAGATTAGGTGGCATTCCTCTGTAATGAGTGAGATCTTGAGCTCAGAAAGAGAAAGAGATGTTAGTATCGTGCTATGCATAGCTTGGGGGTAAGTTTTTCTAGAAAAGGAAAAAAGAGGGAAAAACAATATAGTGTGATGGTGTTATGTGGAATGCTGTATGTTCTATAATCATGAATATTATTTATATACATAACTTTTTTTTACCAATCCCATATTCTGTTTTATCTAAGTAATCCTTAAATGTATAAAATGTTCTTTTTAGTTGCCTTTTAAATTAAGTGTATTTTTGCAACTTCTTTAATCTCTTTTGGTAATTTATCATACAGTTTCATTTCTTGGTAGAAAATGCTGTTTTCAGTTTTATGTTTATCTTTTTCTTGGTAAATGTAAGTTGAGTCTAGCTCTTGTTCCACGGTCATGGACATAGCTGTTTGTGCAATAATTACCGACGTCATTTTTGTAGTGTGCAACTGACTGGTAAATGTATTCACACGTGGCAGTTGAAATCTGAACAGATCTTTACTATGAGCTCGACTACTATTTTTGGTTATTATTTTTATGGTTCCTTTCTGGAGTTTGAAAATTGTGTTCATATTTTGTGCATTTGTTCCCCAAACAGGAATGCCATAGCTAGGAACTGACTGTGCATATGAGCAGTATGTAACTAAAAGACACTGCATGTTACACATTGATGATAGGATTCTAAGAGCGTAACATGCTGATGACATTTTGTTTGCAAGTACCTTTGTGTGTTCACACCACTTCAAATGAGAATCAATATTTATTCCTAGAAATTCTGCGTTTGTTACACAGTCTGCAGTGGTTCCATCTACATTCAATTTAACATTGCCATTTTGCCTCTTGACCAATCGTAAACTTCCTTGAGAGCTTCATTTGCTTTCTCTGCAAGTAGTTCTTTTGTTTTCTCAGTGACTATTATATTGCTGTCATCAGCGAAGAGAAATTTTTTACTTTGATGTATATCAGAGATAGTACTGGTCCTAATATGGTACCCCTGTGTGAAACACGTATAATAATGTATTTTTGTTCTGATAAGTGTTTCACTAAATGCTTACTTCTATTTGAAGCATGTGTTATCTCTACTCTTTGTACCCTCTCTGCTAGGTATGATCGAAACCAGTCATTAGCTACAGAACATGGTAGTGAAGGCACTGGTACACTGTGAGAAAATCGATCCCCTAAAACTTCCCCCTTTCAATGAGGAAACAAATAGATGAACGAGGTACTATTCACTCTGCATTACAAAAGAAAAATGATCAGATTCTGGGTAAATGTAACGGCAACTCTATAGCTTCTGTAGCATCAAATATAACTGCTGTGTACGCAGTAACTGATGTTTGTCTCTGCTGATGATTGTCTCTGCGGTCGTGAAAACACATCGAAGTTTATCGACCCTCCAGCATCACCGAATGAAAGAAAAAAAATGAGTAGAACTGATGGAATAGATGAAAATGTGAATCAGTAGAGGATAAATATAGCTAACAGCTACAGCTATTTTATAATACTGAACTTTTTCAGTTGGCTATTGGATGTCGTTGTATACTGTGTCTTGATACTCTACAGAGAAACGGAAATACTGTCTCTGGTCTGAATTTTCGAAGAGATAAAAAAATGGTTCAAATGGCTCTGAGCATTATGGGACTTAACATCTATGGTCATCAGTCCCCTAGAACTTAGAACTACTTAAACGTAACTAACCTAAGGACATCACACAACACCCAGCCATCACGAGGCAGAGAAAATCCCTGACCCCGCCGGGAATCGAATCCGGGAACCCGGGCGTGGGAAGCGAGAACGCTACCGCACGACCACGAGATGCGGGCTCGAAGAGATATGTGTACATGTATTCAGGGACATATGCGGTGCCACTGCAAGGACCTGGGTGGACGCCGCAACTCAGAAGGAGGCATTGTGTTTGAGTAAAGAGTAAGACGTAACCACATACCCAGAACAAAAGTGTAATGTGGGACGTGTGTGTTGAACGTTTTACGGCCTCTTCACACCAGGTTATTTATTGTTTTCTTTTCCGATTTGAAATTTGTACTCTAGTTTAACTTGTTTCATATAAATTCATGTTTTGCTCTCAGTTGTACTTTGCCTTGCATGTATGGTTCGGTATATTACATTAAAACTAGGAAGTTAAAATTGATAATTCACTTCAAATCCTTCGTTTTCACAGTAACAAAGAAGCTACAAGTAATAATTGGAAAAAAATTAAGAGAAAATTAATTCTGACATTAATGGGATAAACAAAATGTAGTCTATATCTTCGACTTATTTACGAATCCAGAACATTTTTGCCCATGGGAGCTATGGAGTGCAATTCATACAATTCCTAGCTGAGTGAGGTACGTGGGACATTCTACGTATTGTAGCATTCGACCAACGTCGTAATCATCCATGTAACAGTTGCTGCTGGACACTGGCTGCAAAGTACCATCCGAGCTATGAACCCGTGTCTGATAAAAAGAGTCTGCTCTGCCTCTATTTCGTGTGTCTGAGAGCTCAGATGAACCCAGCTAACTATCAACGATGGAAATTGTTTGATTGATAATAACTGTTTATTTGCTTGCTAGGCGCAAGTTAATGGATTGCGCTGTTTCTACATGCGCATTCAGTACCTATCACGATGTGGGATAAATTTTCCAAGTACTAGTAGTGAATTCAAGGTCCAGTTCCAATATTTCATTTATAATTCATTGAGCAATAAGTCAATATCACGAAATAATATTGGAGAACAACGTGTTTCCACGTGAAACAAACACTGACACAATTACTCCACGCACAACAAGGGTGGCAAGACGACACTGGTAGGAAATGGACAAATACAGCTTAAGATATAAAGCAACGCACCACAAAGGAATTATCGCTGGTAACTGGGGCTCATTGGAAGTGGGGCTGATCACTGAAGACACTTCTACTCCTGTCAATGAGGTTCCAGGCCGACGACCTGTCTGGCGACGCACCTGACAGCAGTAGGTAGGATACCAACCTGGCGGTCGCCTCCTTATACTCCGACAAACCTGAGTGATGGCCCGGTAGCCTCGTTTGCCATTTATTTCCATAGCAGGACTTCTTTGGTTGTCATCCGCAGCATCCATACAGTACAGCAGTATGTCGCCTGACCTTACATTTCAGCAAGACAATCCCCCCCTCCGCCACGCAGCTCGCACCGAAAGTTTATACTGTTTGTCACAGTGATGGCAACCCCTACCTTGGCCAAAATAAAGGGTGGTCCATTGATCGTGCCCGGGCCAAATATCTCACGAAATAAGGGTCAAACGAAAAAACTTCAAAGAACGAAACTTGTGTAGCTTGAAGGGGGGAAACCCGATGGCGCTATGGTTGGCACACTAGATGGCGCTGTCATAGGTGAAACGGATATCAACTGCGTTTTTTTAAATAGGAACCCACATTTTTTATTACATATTCGCGTAATACGTAAAGAAATAAGGAATAAAAAAGGAATAAAATGCCTCCGGCCAGAGCACATAAAGCATATATATAGCTAGAAAAAATTCTAGTACCATGCTTATTGACATTTATGGATACTTCTAGATGTACTCAAACCCAGTATAGAAACTGAAATTATACGGTCTTGGCGAGTTGTGAACCCACGATCCTCCATGGAACAGTTTAGCATCTTAACCACTATAGTGCTGCTCAGCTTCATTTGTGGCAGTATCTAACTCTTCAGGTAAAATTCTTACAGAAAAAAAACTACCTGGGTTAGTGAGAATACCCCGTTTGGGTCTCGTCTTTTTCATTCCATTCAACAATCTTGTAATCTTTCTTCACTTTCACTCAGGGTAGCAATATCATTCACAAATATTGTCACTGATATCTTTGCAATCTGGAATTTTAATTCCGCACTTGAACCTTTCT
The DNA here is from genome assembly GCF_023864275.1 of Schistocerca cancellata. Taxonomy (NCBI): domain Eukaryota; kingdom Metazoa; phylum Arthropoda; class Insecta; order Orthoptera; family Acrididae; genus Schistocerca; species Schistocerca cancellata. Next base: position 748,909,647 of record NC_064630.1, read on the forward strand.
TTCGATTTCGTGACTGTTTCTTCGCTACATAGATTGAAAAAGATGGGCAAAAAGCAGCATCACTGTCTTACAAACTTTTAAATCTGGGCGCGTCCTTTTTGATCGTCCCTTCTGATTATTTCATCTTGGTTGTCGTATATACTGTATACCATCCGTCGTTCCCCATGGCATATTACAATTGTCCTCAGGATGTCTAACATCTAGCCCCATTTCACACTGTCGAACGCTTTTTCCTAGATCAGCAATTCCTGATACCGAATCTTGATTTTCCTTCAGTCTTGTTTCCATTATCAAGCGCTACGTGAGAACTGCGTCTCTAGTGCCTTTGCCTTTCCTAAAACCAAACTTATCGTTATCCAAGTGACCTTCAATTTTCTGTTTAATTCTTCTGTATATAAACCCTGTCAGTAGGTGGCGTATACGAGATGTCACGCTCATTGAGCGGCAGTTCTCGCACATATCAGCCATTGTTATCTTCGGAAGTGTGTGGATGTAACTCTCCTGAAAGTCTGATGGTACGTCACGAACTTCTCACATTCTACACATCAACTTGAATTGTCGCCGGGTTGTTACTAATGCAATTATTTTAGAAATTCCGATGAAATGTTATCCATCTTTCCTGCCTTCTTTGATCTCAAGCCTTCCAGAGTTCTTTCAAAGTCTAACTGGAATACTGGATCCTCTATGTCTTCCATATCGATTCCAATTCCTTCTTCTATCACGTCGTGACACAGGTCTCCTCCTTATGGAGGCCTTCGATGTAAACTCCCCAACACCCGTGGCAGACTTAATTACCCCCACTGCTTTAAATTCCACTGAAGGTTTGTTTGACTTTTCTATATGCTGTGTGAGAATTTCGGATTATCACCTCTTTTTCAGTTTCTTCACGTTTTTCATTCAGCTATTTTGCCTTGACATCCCTTCACTTCCTGTTGGTTACATTTCTAAGTGTTTTATATTGCTATATTCCTGTCTTGCCATGAGCGTTTTTGTACTTCTTTCTTCCGACGATCAGTTGAAGTATTTCTTTTGTTACCCAGGATTTCTTCATAATTACCTTTCTTGTACCTATATCTGGCTGTCCATCATCTGTGTTCGCCGTTTTTATAGATATCCACTCCTTTGCAGCTGAACTGCCTGCTGTGGCCCTCCTTACTGCAGTATCTACATCCAAGGCGAGCTTCAAACGTGTTTCATGATTCCTCAATAGTTCAGTATCCCGTTTCCATGCACAGTGTTTTTCCAGATGATTGTCGTAAGCTTCAGTCTACTCTTCTTCATTACTAAATGGTGAGATAAGTCCATCTTTGCACTTGTGTAAACTTACAACTCATATCCGATTTCAGAATCTCTATCTGACTATGTTGTAATCCAACTAGAATCTTCTCCGCCTTTTCGGGTTTTTCAAGCATTCCTCCTCTTCCTTTAGTGGTTACTGAACACAGCAATCGCTATTATCATATGAAATTAATGACGGCATTCAATTAATTTTTCTCCTCTCTCGTTCACGTTGTCAAGCCCATTATCACCCGTAACCCATTCCTCACGTTCTTCACCTGCAACTGTGTTCGAATCCCTCACGATTATCAGATTTTCATCCCCCTTTACTTACTAAACTACCCGTCCAATATCCCCATATTTCTCTGTGTCATATTGTGTTTGCACGATGGCGTGTATATCTGAACTGTTATATCTGTCTTGGTTTTCTGCTAAATTTAATGAAGGCAACCGTATCACTGAACCATTCACAGTAGTTCACCCACTGCTCTACTTTAAAATTCATAATGAATGCTACTCCCGTTATAGCAGTTTTCGCTGCTGTTGATATTACCCTGTATTCATATAATGAGAAAACTTTATCTTCTTCTAACCCCCACTATTCTTGACTGATCCTTTGCATTTCCGTTTTTACATTTTCCAGCTTTCGTCTTACATTCAAACTTCTGGCATTCTGCACTCAGACTCGTAGAATGTTAAAGCTTCTTTGGTTATTCCGTCATTTTTTCTAGGTGATTTCCCCATTTCAGTCCCCTTCCAGAAATCCCAATGGGGTATTAAATCGAAATATTTTGCTAAAGGAGAGCTCATCATGACACTTTTTTAATTACAAGCCAGGCTAAATCTCTTCACAGAAGTTTCAAGTTATCGGAGTTTGTAAGGGCTGGTAGTGTTACATTACCAAAAAAAGGGAAAGAGGTAATTAAATGACATTTATTTAAAAAGGTAACAAAGCCTAGCTCTTAAATAATGCGTGCAACAGAGCTAAAGATTGGTTAAGTGGATCGGATTATCGGCAGATGAGAAAAGTGATCACTAAAACAGCTCTGTCACTTTAAACATACGTTACCAACGTAATAATTTTTGCACAAACATCTTACACCCAAGTCCAGAGGTGTTGTGAGCATAATTTATCACCATCGTCCTCAGCTCAACGTCTCACTCATCCTGGCGGAATGCTCACTCAGGTGTTGAGAGGGGTAGAAGCGAGGAACAGAAGATGTAACAGTGGTGCGTCAGTGTGAACGTGGTCCTCCAGTCCGCTGTCAGCGAAATATATGGAAATACAAAACGGTATGTAATTATTTTTAAGTTAATTTGTTTCTAGTATTTACAAACACAAGTGCTCTGCACGTTACATGTAACCGACTGTGGTAGTGCACTGTTTATCAAGACACTGGTGTCGGATTCGGGAGGTCACGCTGATGTAGGTTTTCCTGGTTTTCACTTTTGGCAAATGCAGGCTAATTCCTTGACCAAGGCCACGGCCAACCATCTGTTCCCTCCTCGTTGGAGGCAAGTTTATAAATATTCACTCGGTATTAGTGTTCTGTATCTCAGGGGATAGGAAAGGAACCCTTATAAGATCACTTTGTCGTCCGTCTGTCTGTCTGTCTGTCTGTCTCTCTGAACCCTTTTTCTCAGGACCGGGTGGAATTACAAAGATGAAATTTATATCAAAACCAAACTTTGTAGTCCCTTGATGGTGTAATAAATTTAAGGTTCTAAGTAACAGCAATCAAAGGATATTGTCATTCATGTCACATATTTTGGTTTTCGCTAACTGATTCATCAAAGCTACTGGGACCTACCCGCTGACCTAGAACTATGAAATTTTGCAGACAGCTGCGTTTCTCAGAAAACGTAATGCAAAAAGTCTAAAGTTGTTAATTTGTAATTGGATCACACGAAAAAAATTTTTGTTACTCATTATCCGTCTGACTATATTCTGTCTATTAAAACCCCTTTTTAACAGAAGAGGGTAGACTATAAAGTTGAAATTTATGTCACACTGAACATCTACAGACCCTCGGTGGCCTAAAAATTTTAACGTTTTAAGTCAATGTAATAAAACGATATGGCCATTTACGTCACATTGTTTGATACTTGCAGACACTCGTGAATACGTAAAGAGGAGGCCCTACTTCCCCTTGAACTCGAATCATGAAATTTGGTAACACAGAAGTTTTCACAGTACATGTAAGGGAAAAAAATCCGAAAATTTTTAATCTGTAGTTAACATCAAGAAACACTTTTTCTTCAATCTTTATCCATTTGTGTCTCTGATAGTCTGTTAAGACCATCTTTCCTCGGAAATTACGATAGCAATCGTGAAACAGATTGAAACTCAAAATTAAAACATACTCGAAATCTCGGTATCGCCGGGAACAATATCTTGTATCGATATCGATAAAAGCCTAAATATTCGTGTTTCTCGATTACCAGTATGGTTGAACTATCTGCATACATAATTATGTTTGTACAGAACCCTCATATGGGCATTCCTATTCGCAATTGGCTAGTTTTTTTTTTATATCACTTGCATTTTTCTCATGTTAAGTTGACAAATTCTACATTACTGTAAGACCGCGCTTGGATTGTTAAATTATTAATCATTTTATTGATTTTATATGTTACACCTCCTTACTATTAACTGACATCACATGTTCGTCATATTTTACGAGGGGTGTCCAGAAAGTAAGTTCCGAATGGTCGCGAAATGGAGACGACTATGAAAATCCCATAAAGCTTTGCACACATGTGTTGGGCAGTGTCTCTAGTATGACTCTAGATAGCATCACGTCGCTCTTCTCGTTTCTGAGCTCACAGTGAGCTGGTAAATTTGTCTAGAAAATAGTGTCTCCCGCCAAGTCCGAGGGCCTGGTGAGAAATTTCGCCTGAAGCTATGCAGCCAACATTACATAAGTGTCGTGCGGTTTCTTCTGCAAAACAATTCTCAGCCGCATTCTGCAGGGGGCATGAAGATGCTCCTGCATCGTTTTCAATTGGAAATGTTTGATTACCCACAGTACAGACGGAATTGTCTCCTTCTGAGTTTCATATCTGCTCTCATGAACCGCTGGCTATGAAGACAACATTTTGGAACAGACAACGAGCTGTAGGCTGGCGTGAAGAATTGGCAGAAAGCACCGGCGGCTGTCTTCTATGATGAGGGTATTGTAAAGCTGGTACAACGCTACGACAAATGTCTAAGTCAGAACGGCGACTACGTAGAGAAGTAGCTGGAAGGTGTAGCTAACTGTTACAAATAAAACATTTATGATTTTCACTGTGGTTTCCATTACGCGATCAGTCGGAACTTACTTTCTGGACAGCCACCGTATTTCGCTTTATAAGATTCCACATCATGCTCAAGCGTTGTGAGTGGCTACAGACATTCACCACTGAGGTTGTCAGATGATCAGATGGTAGGTGTATTCTATTGTGTACAAGAGTCAATGTTCCTGTATTTTAAAATTTCCACTAGAACGTCAGTTAGAAGCTTTTCATAATTCATACAGAATTCGTTTGGTCATTTACATGATGGCTTCTCTGTGAATAATACGTAATTTAATGACATACACATTCAGAATCCCCTGCATTTTGGTGTTTTGGTTCTGAATTGTTATACAATTCCAAACATTCGTGATTCCAAAAGCCTGCTTAACACGACCAGTAAACAATTGCGGCATGGTTTGTAATTCACAGCGATGTTGTTTAGTAACGATCGCTGGCAACGTTCACAACAATGCACAGTCAGTGGAAGGGGCATGTGTCGTTGCCTAGCAATATTGCGATTTCTGCCGAAGCTATATCGGTGTCGTTACGAAATCGTGCGCTTACTAAAACAGAGAAGTAGCTATCGATATTCTTTTGTGAAGTGATAGACCTTTTCTTACAGCACAAGAGCAGCTGTCAAAACCTCATTGTGAGCTTGTGAGCTTCGCAAGAAGTCTTAGCTCCAGTTCTGAGTGCAAGAGAGGACCCAAGTGCTAACAGGTATGATCCACGGCCTTGCTGTCCCTCAGTATTCGCCTTGCAGCACGTAATGTAGTGTAATTACAGTTACCATAACGTAGACCTTCTGTTTGAGCCAGTAGGTAGAGAATTAGCGTGGCACACTGAGGCTTTGTTTCCCAATGCTGATGCGAGTTGCCGACACCTGTTTGCTGAACTGCTCTCCTTATAAGAGGTAAAGCTCTCTGTGAGATTTTTATAGAGCAGCAATTACTGTCAGCTTACTACGTAGTTCAGAAACTTCGTTGAATCTATTTGTGTGACATGGTAACTGCATATTGTGATGGTGTATATGTCGTGGATTCGTGTATTCCAGAGTGTGTCAGAAGCTTAATGGGATAACGTAGTGATTCCTGTACAACATGTCATTTTGCAATGATCAAGTGACATATGCGTTAGGATGCATAATCAACATGACGTCAGAACCATGAAAAAATATTAACTATTAATGAAAGAGAAATTTTTAATCATGTGAGTTAGCAAGGGAGAAAAAATTAGCACCAATTACGAATACGACCCTCAGTCAGGGATTAATAATATAGTACAGGCACCAGAGAGATACCGAAACGTATCGCAGAGAAAGCTGTACAGCGGTAAAAGGTGTTTCTTTCTAGAGCGTAACGGTATTACTTCTGACCCATAGCACGGACTGAAAAAAGAAACCAGCGAAAATGCGAAATCGAACATCGGTATAGAGCAAATCGAAATGTTCTACAAGAGTTGATGTCGCAGCAAGTCATTACTATTACGTCACTGGTGAAAGCTGCCTATACAGTTGCATTGCAAATTCCTCTCGATCTGTTTCATGTTGCCAAATTACCATCAAATTTTTCCCGTGTCGGTTACATATCGATACTATCCGATATTACTCTTCATCGCGTATTGTCATTTTCTGCCATCTTTGAAGTGGTAGTCGAGTTGAACTATGCGTGCTGGTGCGTTGTGTCATGCTGAATACACAGAACTGCTCAATCCCTGGGATTTTCAACATAATTTCCGGTAAATTTATTACGCCGCACGTGTAAGACTTTTGCCCACACGGTGGTGAGCACTTAATATGAACTAGTGTCGAATTTCTGCTGCGAAATTCAGCGCGCTCTGCTCGTCAATGAGATCTATAACGCTGTTGACATTGGTGCAGGTTCGCGTCGTGTTCCTTGACTTCAGGAAGGCGTTTTTCTCGGTCCAGCGCTGCTGGTTAGTGCGAAAAGTGTGATCTTCCTGAGCATCGGGCCAGAGTGGTGACAGGTTTCCGCACTTCCTCTCAGATCGAACTTAACATGTTGATCTTAACGGAAAGAAATCTACAGGCGTAAAGGTAATTTCTGGAGTAGATTGAAATGTGACAGGACATACTGTGACTGCTTTCAGTGTATATAAGTCATGGAATAGAAAGCGTCCGGATCTCTTGAAGACTGTTGGCAGATGGTGCAGATGTCTATAGGAAAGTACCAACGCCAGAAGACGGTATCGATTAGAAATGATGACTCATAGAAAGATGACGAATCTGTTGTCTCTGGCAATTGACGCCGAAAGTAGATAAATGTAACACATTGCGCAACTATAGAAAAAGAAATCCATACTAATGATGACAAATTGCTGAAAACAACATGTACCGTAAAATATTTAGGAGTAACTATCCACAGCGACCTCATGTGGAAACGACTACTTGAAACTAATGTAAGGAATAACAGACGCCAGAGTGAGATTCATAGGAAGAATATTGAGCGAATGTAACTCATCTAAGAAACAAACGGCTTCCAAGGCGCTTCTTCTCCCGACCCTTGTCCATCATCAGTGTGCTGACAGCTACACCACCTCGCTCGGTACTATCTGCGAACATATTTCATAATTTGTGCAAAACGAAGCTGCAGCTCCTGGTTTTCGTTACGTGTTCATTTTCAAATACGGGGAACGCTAATGACACACTTCATTCCTACTGCACATATTCCAACAACAGTTAATACCTTTAAATTCTGTCTTTCTGCCTTTTATGCACGCTTACAGAATGCGGAATTCATACCATCACACAATGGACCTTTTTCTTTCTTACAAGGAAAATTTGGGCTCGAACGCTCAGAACCGATCGAAACCATGCTTAGAGTTAACACTCGGCCATAAGAACAACAGCGGGCTGTGTCATTTCCATGGAAAACTGCTAGCGCCATCAGATGGTCACGTGCAGTAGCTCCACTAACAAGTGCTCGACTTTTGTGAACACTACAGCTGCAGTGCGAATGAGTCTCTTGGCGTGTTCTCTTGCGCGTTGCTGTGTATACTGTGCACAGGAATATCATGAAGAGAATTAATCCTACGAATGTGATCGAAATATTAGGGAGAATGTTGCAACGTACTGAAGACGGAAAGGAAATCGTGGTCGAGGACAGAGAGTTCACGGATGTATTATATAACATAATAATTCAGAAACATAGTGGGGACGACACAGAAACACATGACACCACTGTTGATAGGTCTACTGATTTTGAGGAGGAGGAAGAACCTGATCCTGTGGGTGGGTGTTGAAGCAGTAGCCGATGTTCATCCCCAGAGCAACAGGAACAGTCCACTCAATGTCAGCACGAACTGTCTCCACCCACACAATCAAGCCCCAGTGTATTAGAATATACTGATGACAGCGTACTGAAGAAAACTGAGGAAGACTATTAAAATCGTGGCTACCGTTCACATAGCAAACTAATGAGGTGCTCTAAGTGCAAGGAAAGTAAATAAAATTGAAGGGTAATCCTAAATTATGTGTCTTCTAAAAAGAAGCAGGATCTCGTTTTAAAGGAAACAGACTAACGTCATTATAAACTATAAAAGAGCATGTAATATTGTAATTTGATAGCTCATGGTCATATGGGTCTGCAGTTCACTACTGGGATCTACAGATGCGGGCTCTAGAAGCGTTTAAAATGGTTGGCGTGGTCAATTTGAAAGCTTCTGCTTCTTTTATCGACAGTCTTCAGGCTGGATATGGCGTTTAATCCAGGTATATTACTACATTTGTCACCTGTAAGGACACAGACTACGATAATAGCATACGTCAGAAAGCATAACAGTTTATGGAGGAAGTGAACATGTTTATGGCAGAGCAGGATGGAGAAAGAAGGTGTCAGCAACAGTGACCAGAGTCATGTCCTGTGTGAAATGTCTTCATTATCAACACTGTCTCACAAAGCAGAGAAAATTACCACTAGTGTGTTGTAATCTGTACGTAGCTCTATCCAAAGCTACACAATTGGTGTGGCTTCATCAATGACAGGCAGGCTAGCAAACAAATTACATCTGTTTTCAAGAGCGACAAGGCACTTTTGGCCCACGTATTTCAAAGAAACTAGAAACAACCTGCCCACAATACATTTGTGTGGAGGCAAGCAAAAGTGGAAGAATGACAAAAAAAACACATGAAACGTTTTATAACTTCAGATCTCGGCGAACATGTGGCAAGTGAAAAGAGCCTAATGCTGTGTTATTCCTGGTCAGGTCATACAGATAATAGTCCCCTAGATGCATGTATTCCATACAAAGGCGTTGTGCTGAAGATATTGCCACGAAAACAACAGAATGTTGCCAATCCCTTGATGTTTACTTCTTTTGGGATTTTAAACTCTGTATCAGTAGAACGGCTAATGCTGTAACATTAGACCGTGGCAAACCCCAAGTTTAAAAAACGTGATCGTTATTTCGTCATCAAACTTCACTCTGTGACTTACTATCAATTTTCTGCACCAAAGTATACTCTTATGTTGGAATACGCTTGGCGAATGGCAGGTTATGACACTGAAATACCCATATCATCACACGCAAATGTAATTAGTGTGGTATTAGGCTGGATGAATGCGAAAGTGGTTCTGAATGTAAAAACACGGCTTTAGTGTGGTGTGTACAGTGTGTACACTCCAACATTTTACTTCATGCAAATCCCGCATCTGCACTTTGAGGACTAATACAAGCACGAACAGTGTAAACATTTCAATAAAATCATATTTTTACATTCTAAATAACTTTCACATACAACCAGTCGAGAATTAAAAGCCACACTAGTTATGTTTCGATGGGTACGTTTTGCGCTATTACAATTATTGTAAACAGAGGGTTTATCGCTCTGTTGATTGAAAATGTAAAGATTCGCTGACGTCATTGAATTAAATGTAATTTCTGTCCTATGTTATTGTTATCTTATTACTTTGATTCCCCCTATTACAATGTAACTTTTTTTAATGTTACTTTAAGCATGGTAATGTGTGGTACCGAGCGTTTCAAGTAAAAGGTATTTGTTATTAGTACTGATTGGATTTATTGAGCCCATCTGTAGTGATTGGATCTACATACTCTTATCCATCTGCAGTTTACTCTACTGCTTAGGTTTTTCGTTGCCATTTAGCCCAGACGTAAGAGCAGTTCACTGCCTCTCAAGTACAGTGATCAAGTTTGTAGTGTATTCAGAAGGCGTAGCAACGCAGCTACTCATACGGCAGTTGGAATAAAGTAAACGGTGACTCACAAGGCGAGCTTCCCATTGCACCCCCCTTCCCCCCTCAGACTGAGTGGTAAGATGACCCATTGGACAGCTCGTAAAAAACTGAACACAGATCAAGCATGAAAAGAGGAATAAGTTTTACTGAACTGTGAAAAGAAGCAAAATACAAGCATTGAACTGTCCTACGACATGAAATTATGAAATTGAATATACGCAAATTTCATGGAGCAGTGGCGTCGTGGTTAGTAGGTAACTGTGTTGGACTATAAAGCGAGCGTGCTGTGTTCAAAGCTCATTCATGCTACTTTTTTTTTTCACCGTTCGCTCTATTCAAATTTGTATCTGCGTCATGGTGTAACGTCAGTTTGCAACAACGAGGTCTTAGAAAGGGACCTACAATAACAGTTGATTATACAAAACTATTCTATTAGCAGTCGAAAAGAAATTGCTTTCGAATAGGAACCGCAAACATTTGATGACTAGGTGACAAAGTAACAAAATCCTGCACCGGAAAATACGTCTGGCGCGGCATACACAACGTTAGTGGATGTACGTATGTCACGTGATAGGAATGTCATACTGACGCACCTAATTCGTACACCTGGTTAAGTGAGTGAGACCTATCAACCGTGATGTCATGTGTTTCTGTGTCGTCCCCATTATGTTTCTCAATTATGCTTGCCATATGTAGGTATTTGTATGAATGTGATCACACCCAAAGGAAATGATGAAAACATAACAGCTTTTCACATGAGCTGCGACACATGAACGGAACAGTTTCACAATCACACAGTTTCTCTGTGCTCTCTCATTACAAATGTTTTTAACCTTTTGAAGTTGCGTACCGTGCTCAAGTTTTGACACTTGAATTTCTTTTTTGTAACATAGTCCACAGCCATTTATTTGGTGTTTTCTTTACTATGAGACTTTTACATGATATCTCGCCTACTCTCTCTATTCATCGCGTTTACTTGCGACGGTAACTTATTCTTACCACATGACACATATTCTATAACCACTGATAGTGTGACAACTGCCAAGATTACAGAAAGAGGACAATCATTTAAATGACCGGACGGACAGTTCGTAACGCTGTGAAAAAAAAAAGTCCCGATGATGCTTTGAACCCGGCGGGTTCGGTTTGCAGCGTATCACCATGGCCTCTCAACCACCATGCCGCGGCTGTTCAACTTTGTTCGGTATTGCACTAGTCGAACTTGGACCATTCACGCTTTCTATTTTGCTTTTTTTCACAGTTTGGTATTCCATAAACCTGTTTTAATGCTTAAGCTGTGTTCACTTTTCGACAGGATACTCGCTGGGCCTTTTTAAGACAAATTCTGAGGGGGGTGCGATGGGACTTTCCCCTGTCAGTAACAAGCGGGAAAAAGAGCCCCGCGACGGTAGGGAACTCGCCGTGTGAACTGAACTACGCAAATCGGAGTGCCCGAACCCACGTAGATACGTGCCCGGCAGTAAACCCAGAACGTGGCTTCCCAGGTGGCTAACCACTGATCGCACGGCAGCTCTCGGCACGAAGCGGCTGCTCGACTCCGCCACAGTACTGGCCCGCTGGCCCGCTCTGCCTACTGCCGCTCAGAAGTAAACACTGTGGTCAGGGGTCTGCCCATATGGCGCCACGTGCTCGCTCTTCATGGCAGATTTCTCAGCTACACCGCTGTTATATCGATGCCAGCTCATCTGCCTTCATAGTGACGTGCGCTGGCGCGGATACTGAAATGTCTTTGGCCCCAGAACAGCTAGCAAAAGTAGTTATAGGATTCCCACATTCTGTAACCGTTATGCGACATGTAACCCAGAAGTTGAGACCTGAACGGACAATCATTTTCTGCAGTACCTCGACGCTTTATGTATGACTGCAGATTGTGACTCTTAACGTGCGTTTACACCTGTACGCCTTGCAGCTGGTCGCCGTGCGGCTGTAGCGTGTCTTTTCCTTAACATGTGCGTGAGAGTGAGTCCATGGTTTTTTCGTTCCTGCAACAACAGAGTTTTTAACTGTTTTCCGTACCACGGTGGATCAGCGTCACATCTTTTAAAAGTGCAGAAATTGCCGTCCATACTACTCCTTTCAATTTGAACCACGTCTTCTCTACACTTAAATAGTCAGTTTGGAAGTAGTGGAAACCTTCTCTTGGAAATGCGTCAAACGAATTTTTGTCTGCTATTTTAAACATATATTTTGCGTTAGTTTTTTGTTGCTTTGGACGTTACGGTATACAATCTTGCTACAAGGGCGTTTTGATCACTTATCTCTGTATCCGCCATCATGCTACTTATTTGCTTAGGAGTGTTTTATCCTAAGACGTTATGTGTGTTTTCGCAACCATTTGCATTTGAATTAAGTGTTCAAAATAACTATCGGAAAAAGCATTCAGTACGATTTCGGGTGACGTTTCATGCTTACCACCGAATTTAAACATTTATTTCCGCCAACATAACGAGGGTAGGTTGAAGTCGCCACCAACTATAATTGTATGAACGAGGCACCTTCTTGAAACGATTTTTCAGCAACTCCAACATAATGGAGAGTGATGGGATGGGGGAATGTGGGGGGAGGAAATATCGGCAAAAGTAACCAGTTATTAATTTATTCCCGTCGTCAAGTATAGCCTCTATTCATACTAAATCATATGAAATATATACTTCGATTTCACTACTCAGAGAACTACTTCTGTCAGTAATAAACACTCCACCACCTACTGTATTTAACCTATCATTTTTGAGCACAGTTACCTGCCTTGTAAAATTTCGGCTGAACATATCTCCGGCTTTAGCCAACTTTTAGTACCTGAGAATTCGACCTTCACTGCTTTCCAACACAGCAACGAAAATTTACAAATACAGTACCGATGTTTTCCAGGTGTACTCTCGTCCTGTCTTTGATCTGCAAGCTTTTAGACTGACACCGTTTCTGTAGGTTTCCGAGATCCTCTAGACTAAAAAGTCCCCTAGGGGCCCCCCACACAGAACCGCTACCTGTGTAGCCGCATCCTGTGTGTAGTGGACCCCTGACCCACTAATTGGAAGCCGAAAATACACCACCCTATGTTGCAAATCGATGAATCTGCGCCCTTAATGGCCGCAGAAGCGTCTGAACCTCTGATTCAGGTCCTGTCGACGATGCTACAGATGATGATCTCCACTTTCACTTCGCAAGCAAAACTTGCAGCCTTTATAACTACATCTAGTCGCCCAGAAACAGAGAGAACCTCTGCTGATCAAAAGCGACACACATCGTTAGTGCCAACATGGGTCACTCCCTTTAGTTAGCTGCAACCTGTGCTCTTCATGGCATTAGTAAACACCCTTTCCACATCTGAAATGGCCCCTTCCGGTATACACACGGAGTGCACACTGGATTTCTTCCCCTCCTTGTAAGCCATACCCAAAGTGGACCCATTACGCGCCAAACATTGGAACAGCCAACTACCAGTAATCCCGCCTTCTGTGACACTCCAGATCTTGCAGGCCGAGAAACTACCCTGAAAGAGGGTGAGTGACTACACCTTATTCATTAAAATTGTCATACACACATAACGTCCGAATCCTGTTCATAAGATGAACCGGAGAGTCCCTCCGATCGGCTACCCAGAAAGTCTTCCACTGACTTCTATACCTAGGAGCGAGCTCTTAATCGAGCACAGGCGAGGGTTCAGCATCAGTGAGGGCACTATTGCAGTGCCCCGTTGAATCTTCTCTAAAACTTTGAGCCGCGCTCCTTGGAATATCAGTGTGAACTTACTTGAATGCCGGATACAGGCTCAGCTTCTCCGCAGCTCCGGCGTCTTCTGCTTGCATCAAACTCTTCTCCGAAGATTCTATATTTTGAGGAACGTGAAAATTTATCTACTATTCCAAAATCCTATTATCTAGTCAAAATAAAGACTCTCTCAAAATTCAGTTGCTGTTAACATATTCTATATTCAAAATTCAATACACCATTTCACTGCCACATTAAACAGTAAGCCCACACTTTCTTAGGGCATTCGCACACGACTGAATTCAACCAAATTAAATAACATTTTTTCTCAACGATACAATACTAATATACATGTCCGTCTGCTCGAGACCAAGTCACTATTAATAATTCCGTTGTCTCTCCGCAACACACAACAATCACCAATGTTTTTCGTGCATGAAATTCGTCCATGGAATTCTGGGCCGGAAGTTTTTCTTTTCTGTTTGCTGCAACCGATCGCGTCACTTGTTGACCCTGTTTTGCTCTTCTTTCTCGGTTAACCTGCACAAATAACGTTCTGCTTCAGTGTGTATCTGTTTGTGCTACAACCCACTACAAAATAAAGTGTGTTCGGAGCGGTTGGAACACAAGTGACTCCACAGTTTCGCAAAAGTCTCTGGGCACTACACTATCCAGGCCGGCCACAGTAGAGGAGTGATCGGCGTACACGTGGGACATACTGGACGTCCGTTACATCTCAAATTCCAGCCCCTCACGATGACGCCCGTTGTTACCAGCCTCAAGCTGTGTGACCAACACCACTTGGAGCTGTGAGCGATGAGTGCCAAACTCAGCTCACACCTGTACACAGCAGTCATAGTCAGTATCCATTCCATAAAACGACGGAGATATACTCTAGACAATTACGAAAACACGACACTGTGCCTGGTAAATACACAAACATGTATGAAATTTAAGAGTTAAATCTAAACAGCACAGGGGAAATTCAAAATAAGTCGCTTCTTATAAGAAGCTGTATGAACCCACAATCCAAAAGGTGTACTTCTGTGTGCTGCTGCGAAAGCAGCTCAACTGAGGGTTCTGATAACTGTAGCTCGCTCTTCAAGCAAAACCAAACAACTGTCGCGATGCAAACAATGGTATCATGCACTCTGCACCTGCATTTGTTAGAGTTCAGTCTAGTAGCTTATATTTCAGATATAACGTTGCAAGAATATTGTTCTGAAATGAACACAAGACTTAAAGTAATTGCGCGTGTTTGATGGCTAATACGAGATCCTAGTACTTTGCGAGTTTCATCTTTAAACACAATCGTAGGAAACATGTTAGCAGACGTGAGAGAGAACAAATATACTGAGGAAAAAGATCGCAACACCAAAAAATTAATAATGACGAGTAATGAAACTTCTGGAATGTATTTATCTAGGTAGCGAATGTAGACGATTAACATTGCAAGATCACAGATTAATGTAAGCGCTATATAAGCCATAGGAAATGTCGACTGCTGATACATTAATAAGCTGCGTGACCACCAGTATGTTAAATGCAAGCATGAAAATGTGCAAGCATTCTGATGTACAGGTAGGGATGTTAGTTGTGGGATGGAGTTCCGTACCTGCTGTACTTGGACGGTCTGTACAGGGAGGGTTAACGCTGTTTCTTGATGGCGCTGGAGTTGTCGTCCGATGATGTTTCATATGTGCTGGATTGGAGACAGATGTTTACACCCTGTAGAGCCTGTTAAAATACAACAGCGGTAAGTGTGCGAACGTTATCCTGTTGGAAAATGCACCCTACAACGCTGTTCATGTAAGGCAGCACAACAGGTCAAATCATCAGACTGATCATTTGAAATTAGGTTTCGTAGGACAACTACGAGAGTGCTCCTGCTATCATAAATATCGCACCAGAGACCATAACTTCACGAGCATGTCCATTGTGCCTAGCACGCAGACACGTTGTTTGCGTGTCCACAACACATGGCCAACACTTGGCCATCACTGGCACCGAAGCAGAACTAGAGTTCATTAGAAAATGTAACAGTCCTCCACCCTGCTTTCCAATGAGCTCTGTTTTGACACCAATGAAGTCAGAATTGGTGGTGACATGGGGTCAGTGGAATACACGCTGCAGGGCGTGTTGTTGAGATCTCTCCTTGGAGTAATCGATTTCTAACTGATCGTTGTGTCACTGTTGAGCCAACTGCTGCTCGTATTGCTGCTGCAGGTGCAGTACACTGCGCCACAGTCATGCGCCGAACACCATGATCTTCCCTCTCGGTAGTGCCACGTGGCTGTCCGCAGGCCAGTCTTCTTCTAACTGTACATTCTCGTCACCAGTGTTTCCAGCAGTCTTGTAAACTAAACCTGCCAAAACTTTTTGTAATATGGGGAAAGGACCATCCAGCTTCTCATGCCAACATCGTTCAAACTCTAAGCCTTTTAGACTTAAGGTGTTATCGACTAGCATCAACTCACCTTGTCTATTCTGAAAGGTAACTAATGCTTACGAACGTTAGAGCACCTTTAGAGCATGCATTAATAGCAAACCCAATTTGCATCCTCGTAGTGGCGCTACTAGCGACTAATGCGAAACTTGAATAGACTTCATCCTTCAAATGTACAACTACTCCTACAAACTTTCTTTTATTCGCACAACTCGTTATTGGTGTTGCAGTTTTTTTCCGTCAGAGTAAAATGTTGTGGAGACTAGTCACGGTCAGGCAAGGTGGTACTCCGATAGACTTTCTTGGTCTTCGTTTGCGGACTTACACTCGGGATGGTATGACCAGCAGTGTTTTACAATACTTTTTGGATATGATTACCCCATTTGGTAGGACAGATGTAATATTTTTTTAATTTTTTGTGTTTCCTTCTAAAAGAAATAGTTATGTATGGTGCTGTACAAAAGTCATAGGGATTACGTCGCGCTATGAGGTGACTTTTAACAAAGATGAAACTGAAGGTATTACTTGTAGGAACTTGCTTGTAGATCAGTAGTAAACTGTAACAGTTTCTTCCTTCGAAGTCATATTTTTCGCCGTTTTGAGTGCAACAAATCGTATCCTAAACAACAATGTTCAGTTAACAGCATGTTTTCTTACTGAGAGAACAAATATAAAACGGAAAGTTCCTAGCAGATTAAAACTGTGTGCCGCACCAGGACTCGAATCTGGGGCTTTTGACTTTTACTCAACCGACTGAACTACCCAAGCGCGGCTTTAGTTCTACCAGTAGCTCACCTGGTACATTCCAAATTAAAAAGACGTTCTCTCGCTCATCTTGTGGCTCTAATGCCAGTGGAACCAAGGACATTGCGGACCCATGCCGTAGTCGTGGGCTGGAGGATTGTTTCCAGAACGAATTTTCACTATGGAGCGGAGTATGCATTGATCTTAAACTAACATCGGAAAAGTAGGAGATGTTACATGTATTAAGACTGAACAGTAGTTCAAAATATTGGAGTACGTAGATTTTATAGTTATTGGAACATAGATCTGTGTGCTCGTGTGTTAATACTGAAAAATAGTTCACTTTTAACTGCATATAGATATCTGCTGGGAAACTGTGAACTGTCTGTGCGACAGCAGAGAACCAGTTAATGGTATGTGGTGGCTTCAGTGCAGATTTCCTAAGGATTTCTGATAGGAAGAATGATCTGTAAACCTTGTCTGGATCCTACAGTTTGATCTCCGTAATTAACCTTCCAACATGAGTCTACCCATTCCACTACAACCGCATTTGAGTCGCCCACGACTTCCTTTACGTACTGAATTAATCGTTGAGTGTCCTCATATACTTTCTCTGTCTCTTCATCTTCGGCTTTCGACGACGTTATGTATACCTGACCTATCTTTGTCGGTGTTAGTCTGCTGTGGACTCTGATGTGAACAACGGTATCACTGAACAGGTCACAGTAACTTATTCTCTCCCCTGCGTTCCTATTTCTAACGAATCTTACTCTCTTTATACCATTTCCTCTCGCTGATGCAATTACCCTCTACTCATCTAACAAAAAAATCTTGTCTTCTTTCTATTTTACTTCGCCAGCTCCCAGTATACAGGGTGTATCAAAAAGAATATACGTATTACAAAGTATTATTTTGTCCAACCTAGCGATCTCTGCTCCTCGGCTCGGCTATTGGAGAAACGAATACATAGGATAGTTTATATTAATAGCCGCTAGATATCAGTTGTCTTCTGTTTTGCTTGGTAACAGTCATATGTTTAAAATGACTACACCACAGCAGAAATCATTTTGTGTTCTCGACTTTCCGAAGTGCAATTCCGTGTTTACAGTGCGAAGACGTTCAGGATGAGATACCAAATTGATCCTCCGAATAGATGGAATATTCGCAGATGGTATCGACAATTTCTAAATGCAGGATGTGTACGTAAAGGAAAGAGTCCTGGCCGCCCTCGGGTTCCTCAATAAAATGTTACACGCATTCTAAAACAATTTGGCGTGTTTTTAAACAACAGTTGGCTATGAAGCCGTTCAAGTTACATCTGTTAGAAGCTCTGCGTCCTGACGACAAACGCAAACATGTGCCATTTTGTAACGAGATTCTTGATGCTATTGACAATGATAACACTTTCGCACAAGGCATCGTGTTCAGTGGTGAAGCGACTTTTCATGTTAGTGGTCAGGTAACAGACACAATGTTCATATCTGGAGCCTTCAGAACCCATATGCAGCCATTGAACATGTATGAGATACGCCCAAAGTCAATGTGTTTTGTGCAACATCCCGATTATCTGTTTATGGCCTATTCTTCTTTGATGGAAACACAGTTAACGGTCAGCAATATCTCGTTGTGGTTCAAAACTGGTTGTATCCGAAGCTGCAGGAAGACTACTTCATTTTTCAACAATACGGGGCACCCCTTCACTGGAGTCGCCAAGTGCTTGAATATCTGAATGAAACTCTACCGAACCGTTGGAATGGTCGTCAAGGAGCTGGAGACTTAGCATGTCTCAGCTGGGCTTCTCGGTCACCGGATATGACACCCTCTGACTTCTTGCTGTGGGGTTTCGTTAAAGACAAAATTTATGTACCACCACTCCCACAGAACCTGTATGAGCTGAAGTACCGCATCCGTACTGCCGTAACATTAGTGACGGAGTATGGGAGGAATTTAAGTATGCATGTGATATTGTTCGTGTCGTTGATGGAGGACATATTGAACATCTGTAATTTGAACGTGAGAGGTTCGTAAATATGTGTGGAAAGCATCGTATTCGTATGTCTTAAAGTTTAAAAAAATTTGTATTCGAAATACGTATATGCTTTTTGAAACACCCTGTATTAGTTCTGAACCTTAGTATTTTCCATTTCAGAATATTTATCTTACCAACCATACTGAAAACTCTTGACATTCCACGTCCCGTCTCGTAGAACTTCATGTTTTCATTGGTTATTCAGTCTTTTTCTCACATACACTCCACTCTTGGCAGTCCCCTCCCGGAGATATGAATGCGGGACAATTCAGGGATCCTGTACCAATAGAGAGGTCGTCTTATCACTTTTCAATGACAGGCCACATGTCCTGTAGGTACGAATTAAGTGCCTTTATGAAGTGGTTCCTATTGCCTTCTGCATCCTCATGGGATTGGTCATTGCTGTTCCTTCCGTCTTTAGGGGCAGTTTGACACCCCAAGGGCAAGAGAGAGCGCTGAATCTCTGTCCACTCTTCCGCCCTCTTTGGCGATGGGTCGGCTGAATGAGGGTGCCTTCTCACGTCGGAAGTCCTCGGCCTCCACTTCTGATGACTTTTATTCAAGTTTAAGCCGTGGCTGGGTTCGAACCCGGTACCTAGTATGTTCTGATTACCAACCAAAGACGTTGCCCAGTGAGCGTGAGTGTACAAGGCAGAAAATATATAAAATAAATAGCAGTATCATTTGACTGAATTGATTTAGAAGTTTAAAATTTTTACACTGCCAACGGATTACAGACCTTAATACGTGACGTAAATTTGAAGTTGATTCGTCAACTGATTCCTGAGAAAAAAGTTTCTTAAGGATCGGGCCGACAGACACACAGATAGAGTCGCAGATGGACAACTAATCTGTCTTGTAAGTGTTCCGTTATTGCAGATTGAGGCACGGAAGCATAACTATAAATGTTCAGCATGTATCCACATCCAGTTTAGAAATTAATCAGTGACGTGAATGCAACATGACTCGTTCCAAATTATTACTATCTGTCGCACAAAATGAACCATGTAATTTGAACTAACTAACTCTCTTGCTAAGTTTGGGAGCTAGGAGTGGAGGAAGGGAAATTATCGACAATGGTATGTGACCCACTCGGAAGGGTAAATATTAGAAGACGTGCAATATGGAACTTTTCACTGACAGACACGTAAGATAACTACACCTGGTCAGTTTTCATACCCAATCATACCGCGGGCTATGTACATATCAAGTTGTGTCAATGAACTTTTTTTTTTTTTGGGATCACTAATTATGGACAAGCTGTACTCTGGTACGAAGTTACATAGGCTTAGACTTGTCATGTAACGCCATATATGTGATTTTCGTGTCAGTTATGACGTTACAAGAATAAGGACATTTATTTATTTGTCAAGTAAAGACCAGCTGCCTGTTGTTACATAGCAGATTGTACATTGTGTGATTTTATATTTTATATCATAGAAATTCAGTATTATTACTATTACAGTTTTCCTTTATCGAAAATTTTACGAGAGGATAAAATAAAAGAAAAAATAAGAAGGAAGCATATATGTACAATAGGTAAAGATGTATATACTCAATATATTTACATTTAAGGTTAGCTTAGATAATGATAATAAATAAGATACATAATAGATTGTGGATGTATTTTAAAGTAAAATGAAAAGCGTATTTTATATATGAAACAAGGGATGGCAGTTTGACTTAGATATGATGTGACATTTCTTTCCTTTATATCTTCTACATGCATTTTTACATGTGTCACATATGTTGTGTCGTCAGTGGTAATACTTTATTTATTGTATTGGTTATTTAGGTTATAATGTGTTGCCCAGCAGAATGTAACAGCGGGGATAGCGAGTTGATTTAAACTGCCATGATCAGTTACATCAGGTGCGAGGGCTCGGTAAAAGCTTGGTGCCCGTCACATCTGATGCATCGAGAGACGAAGAAATGTCGCATATTCGGATAGTATTGCATACTATGAAATGGTATGCCAAACAGCTACATAGGGAGTTACATTTCCAGACTGATTTGATTTAGTGCTGCAGAACCTTCGCTTAGTTTTGCTATGTTTGTATGTTTATCTCGTCTTCACTTCTTGTGTGTGATACAGCATCCAATCCCGTATCTGCGGTCGTGTCTGTGTCGAACACTATGTCTTGGTGAAGTGTCAGATGCGGAGCCTGGCTTATTCTAGCGTATACTCTCTCCTACTTATATGCCGCATGTAGTGATAGCGATACTTCGTCTGCAATATTGTTTATAGAGTTTGTCATCTTGTCTGCATATTAACTGTCTATGGTGCCCGGTTTCCATTCCCGGCCGTGTTGGGGATTTTCTCTGCAAGGGGACTGGGTGTTTGTGTTGTCCTCATCATTTCATCATCATCGCCATCATCATTCGTGACAGTGGCTAGATTGAACTGAGACAAAAATTGGACTGTGAAAAGATTGGAACTTTGTACAGGCGCTGACGACCACGCAATTGGACGCCCCACAAACCGAACGTCATATTTACTGTCCTATTTTCTGGTTTCCTAAACTGGCGAATACGTGTCTTAGGGCATCGCAGACGAGCACTATGTGTTCAGGTGTGCCATTCTCACTACAGCCACAAGTGTGAGTTTATTTTACGCCAAACCTGTATGAGGCCGTGGTCTGTGAGATGGTGCTCCATGCAACGTTTTGGATTTGTGGTACTTCAAATTTATCCGCTCCCCTATTCTAGGGAAGAATGAGTAAGCTCGTCTTCCCTTTTCATTTGTGTTCCATTCTGTCTGCCCTGCTGCCTTGTATCAGTTCTCCACTTGTTTCATTTCCGTTCTTCGGTTTTGTCTTGTCCAGTTATTTCTCTTATTCTGTCGCCTCGTCCCCCCTTGAGCCAGCAGGCAGCTGCTCTGTGGCGATTTGTACTATCCATAGGGGAGCTGCCAGTACCACGCACAGTGCCTCAGTCGAGGTCTTGCCGAAAACGCCCGAGATTCTGAGTAGAACACTCCTCCAGCCGTGCCTCACAATGGTTTTAAGTGTACCTAAGCATGATCGATGTTTCTATGTACTAGGACTAAAAAAAGTTGTTGACTCAAAGAGTGCTAAGTAATATGTCCTCATTGTCTGAAGGGTAGTCTGTGTGTTATCTTGTCCAGTATTGCAAGTTTATGCATGAGCTTTGTCTCTCTTTTAAATGTCAGCCTGTCATGTTCGTTAAAGCGTAAATGTCCGTAAATATAAATGCCAAGGTATCTTGTCACAGTTTTCCTTTTTATAGATACATTGTTTAACTTTATAGTTGGATATCTTTTCAGTATGCCTCTTATAAATACGTAAACAATTTTGTTTGTTTGGTGTTGTGAGCTTGTAGTTTGTGCACCATTCACCGATGAACGCGTGCAGCTGCGTGTCTTTACTCCCTACTTAATACTTGGCGCCTGCAGATAATGTTATGTATTGTCTGTGTTATTTCTATGGCCCTGTTTACTGCGTTTTTGAGCGATCTACGCTGTCGAAAACTAAAATGATGTGGGCTAAGGCCGGAGAGCTGCGGTGCGACTGAAGTCTGTCGCACAGCACCCTCTCCTGTATCTTTGCCAGAATATTAATGAGGCATTTGGTCTGTCAGGTCTTCTTCCTCTGCTTTCTTGATTATAACTGCATTTTCCCTCTTCCATACATTCGGTGAGCGTCCTTCCAGGAGAACATCATTCAGAATGTCTGTCAGGTATGGTTTATGGGTGGATGCTATCCAGGCCCGGAGCCTTTTTGTTCTTTAGTTTGTGTAATGCCAGTGCGACTTCCCCATGAGCAAATGGGATGGTGATACCTTCGTTTACGTATTTGTCAAATTTTGTCTCCGAAAGCCGGTGTGAAGTTGGTTGTCCTGAATGTGGTCATTGTCAGGAAGTAGTTTGTTGAGGAGATACTCCGCTGTGCATCTCCAGTCTCTTGTGGTAGTATCATCTGGTTTCTTCAGTGTTGATAATACTGTACGAGTCTTTGTACGTTTAGTCTGCAGTTTTAACAGCTTCCCCCCCGCCCTCCACCCTCAAATGTTTAGTCCTAACATATGTGTATTATGTGTCCCAGTGGTCTATCCTGGCCTTATTTGGTTTGTCCTCGTACCAAGTTTTAACGTCACGATAATATGGAAATATAATTTATATTTCCTGTGCTCCCGTGCTCTCTTCGACTTTTGGTAATATCGTCGTTCATCACGAGCGTCTTTCCTTAGTCTTGTTAACAGTGCTGACCATGATGCCTCTTATGTAGGTGCGTCGCGTGCTGCAGGTATTGCTGCAGCTGTATTTGGTTTGTCCTCGTACCAAGTGTTAACGTCACGATAATATTGAAATCTAATTTTTATTTCCCGTGCTCCCGTGCTCTCTTCGACTTTTGGTAATATCGTCGTTTATCACGAGCGTCTTTCCTTAGTCTTGTTAACAGTGCTGACCATGATGCCTCTTATGTAGGTGCGTCGCGTGCTGCAGGTATTGCTGTAGCTTAGTGTTCTCTGTAAGACGTGTGTAAGAACGCGAGGTCTGTAATCTATCCTCTCTTGGGTGAGACATAAGGGAAACTCTTGAGTCCCGTGTCTCAGTTTTTGTCAGTTTGCTTTACGTAGCAGACACCTTGGGTATAGGAATCTATCTGTACCTGAGCCTGTGTTCGTTTTAGTGTGTATATAATTGTTGCGTTAGAACCACGGAGTACTCCCATATCGAGCTCCCTCCAGTTCGCTAGATGTATTAACGATAGTCTTTTTTCCAGAGAAATGTCTATATTGCTGCCTACTCCAGTACTTCCGTGGTAACGTGCCGTCTGGCCTGATTTGTTTGCAGAGAGAAGATTACATTCGCTTATATCGTCGACTATTATTTGTCCTCTGGAAAGTGCCAGGAGTTGACATATCATTTAAGTCTGTTAAGATAAGTATTGGTCTGCCATTTGCAAACCGAGCAATTTCCTTTATTACTTCAGCAAAAGGTTCTATGTCAAATGAGGACTTGGCTTATATTGATAAGATGATGCAATGTAACCTTGCCTGAAGTTATTTCGACTGTAACGGTATGTTGTGCTCATATTTTCGTTATTTGTGTTACTGTAATGCTATTTTTACTGCAGTGATTGCAGCCTAGGCCTTGTTCGTGCCTGTGATTTGCATGTACTGCCTCGGAATGTCTTGAAATCTTCAGTCTCGTGTGTACGGTTCGTCTAGACAGAATACGTATGCGCATTCCTTTTCAACCAGCCTACAAGTTCTGCGGCCACTGTCGTGCTACCCACACAGTTTAGCTGTAAGACCTGCACAATAGAAATTTGGTAAAAACAAGCAACTTTGGCCATTCTGTGTATAATAGAGGCACACGCGTCCATGTGCCCTTAGCAGGTCGTTGTAGACACTGTCAAGGTTAACGTCTTCATTTCTTCGTTGACATGATTAAGTAGAAGATTAGAGTTCGAGTTTATCTGTTGGTAGGTTTTCGGCTCGTAGAATCATTCTGTTTGTTTGTTAGTCATTGGGTAGCATATAGTGTCGCCAATGGGTGATTCAAACTTGTTACCAGTCTTAGTGCAGTTTGAAAAACTCCTTTCTTTTCCAGTAGACGTGGGCGCTAGTACTCCTCCATGTCCTGGTAGTATAGTTTTGTTTCTTACTTCATGGTTTTTTAATTCTGTCTGATATATTTTGTCGTGGTGTTTATCTCTCGATATAGTTTCGGTTTAGGTAAATGTGATGTCTCGTCGCTGTAAGATAGTTGTGATTTTTCAGTGTGAGCTTTTTGAGCGTCAAGTTCTTCTCAGAACTCATGTGGTGTGTGGTCAGTTTCTGTTGTTTGAAGTTTTCTATCTGCGCTTGTTTTCATTGATAACTTTGTTTTCAACCTGTGTTTTCTTTACGTGCGTATTGCCATCGTAGACGAAAAGTACGATTTGCATGTATGGTTTACATTTCGATTTGTAATATTCATACTTTTTGGAAGTTGTAGCTTCACTATACAGTATCCTATTCTCTGGCGAGGGAAGAATTAATTTACTTTTGCGTTTCCTCTCTGTGTCCATGTGTACTAGAGTTATGCCTGTTGTGTGTTGTGAATGGGCTTGTTGTCGTTGTTATCTACTTCTGTGGCGTGAGTTGTGCTGTGTGTAACGACTAACTCATGATCCTGTTCTTGGTGTGCATGACCATATACGTGGAGTCTATCATCATCTTTATGTATTTCTATCGTGCGGAGTGTGTTGTTTTTAAGTTCTTCTTTACTCAGGGCTACCTCTTCCAGTTTTTCTTCTGTGAGGAAGGTTGCCTTTTTGAGTGTTGCCCACTGGAAAAGTACTTGTTAGATGTGCCTCGCCACACTGCAGTCCATGACGCCGTAGAAACACGCATCGGCGATGTAATCTGTTAGTCTAAAATATTTTTCTTTCACAATGTTGCAACTATTGATGAGACCAACGTTCATTGGAGAGTCTGTGGTCAGCAGAAGCCCAAGTTGTTGCCTACAGGCCACTACACGTCGCCACGCTTTTTGCTTTCGTTCCTGGTAATTTGTGATTGCTTCTGCTAGGTGAGATCCTAGAGTTTATGTTCGTGTTTTGTTGAGAGGAAGTCTGCACATTTCCGTAGCTGATACTTGTATTCATATCCCTACCTAGATGCTCTATGAGTGTTGTGTCACTGCTTTTGTTTTGGTGTGTGCTAGTTTACAATATTGGAGACATCATATCCCGTTTTTTTTTCTATTTGGCTTTTGTAGACTCTTTCACAAGTAGGGCATATTAATCTCCCAGTTTTGTTTCATGTTTATTTCCCATTCTTGCAAGGAACACATTCAATAGCTGTATCTTCATGACACTTGTATTTTTTAATACCGGGTTTCGCACAAACCTTCCCTGTCACTTCTTACCGACGAATGTCCAAAATCCCAACAGTTGAGGCACTTTTGTTCTGACACATAGTCCCTGATGCGTAAGGATTCAAATTGTATATACACCCTATCCCTCTGTAATAACAGTAATCTGGCCGTTGATGTCACCTCGATAATATTAGTTACCGTTATTTTCCCTTTCGGAACTGTTTTGATTTGTATTTTGATTTTTTGTTGAATTTCCTCTTTTGTGATAAAGCCGCTGAGATTTATTTCAAACAGTTCTGCTAGAAAGTCTTGATCTGTGGGGTTGGAATGCTGTGTACTGACAGGAGTGGTCTCAGTGCTCTGGGATCTTCGTATCGAATGTCCTCTAAGTCTGATATTTTTTAACTAATCTTCGTCTTGTCGGCTCGTCTCTCAGTTTCAAGAATTACTGCGTTTGTTGTATTTCTTATCGCTTTAACTTTCATTTATCAAGGCTAGGATTTATTGCTTTGCTTAAGGTTTCCTTTATGGCTTTAGCATCTTGGTTGTTCTCTGATTTAAAAAAGAGGACAATTACTTGTTTATTTTTGTCCAATTCAATTTGTTCTTCAACCCTGTTTTTCGGCTTTTTGACAGGACCACCTGCTGAGACTGCAGCAAGAGTCACTGGTGTTGTCCTCATTTCAGTGCGTAGTTTTTTACTTTCTCTCTCTATGGATCAGATCTCTATTTACAAACGTTGAATTCTGTCTGTTCCGTCAGAGGTATCTGCTGTTGCTAATTCTCTACACAGTCTTTCGTAACACAACAATACACACAGTCGCCGAGCGGAGAAAATCTTCGGTACGCCTGAGGATGGGTCCCGGTCCCCATTGGTTAGCAATCAGTCGTTCTGACCCTGCAGTCGGTGTTTCACGAAATACTAAAATATTTTGAGTGAATATTGATAGATACGTTTCCAGCATTCTGCTGTACTTCCAAAATAACATTGGTGGATTGTCACGTACAAGCTGTGTGAATGGCTTAGAGAACAAAATCGATATCGAATAACGTATTTGTGAAGCGAAAGAGTCACATCTGTTCAGTTTCTGATTTATACTGGCATGGTATGGTTACAAGAAGTATGACTGATGCACGACATTAAAAACTCAAGAAGGGGCGACCGTCTACGTATGAATTTTGCAGCGAAAGAGACGGTAAATGTGACCCCGTAGTGTACACAATTACCTCTATTTCGAGTTAATACTTCTTGAATATGAACTTGTTATTGTCGGAAAAGGGATTTTATCGTGGAAGAAGCAAGCCTTTGTAAACAGTTATGACTCACATACTTGTGGCTCAGGTAAGGGAAACGCTGAAACGCGCTGGGTTGCAACTTTAAAATAGTTTTCCAAATCTTATGGCTGCCGTCCCATCCAGGTCTCTCTTGACAGCAGTGGAGTCTTGTCTCATGTCTAGGACGACAGTGATAAACTCTGTACGGGCTTATTCCGCCATGATGAAACAAAATTTTGACGATGATGGAAAAATAAAACGACCAATCGAAAGTTATTCACGAAAATGGTTCTGACGTATTTGACAGTATAATACGGACACCGGTAGTGTCGTTGCTAAGCTCACAGGGTAGGTAACTTTCCGAGGTGTTAGTATGGACCAAAACAAGAAATAATGACTCAGAAAGATGAGCTCTGAATTGTGTACCCTAAGACCTATGAAAACTTGCTCATCTTTGATGCTATGAATCATATCTTTCCTACTGAACTAGTAGTAGCTGCTGAGGTAAGCAATTTAGAGCCCACAAGACTTTTCTTGGTTTCGTCCAAGCTACCTCCTGAAAAAATATGAAAACCAATGAGCTTGCAGTAGAAAGTATGTGTTTCACAGAATCATACATGAGCAAGTCCTCATGACTCTTACGGTATGCATTTGGATCTCATATTTACGAGTCGTTCTTTTCATACTACTGTGTCTGCGGATTTCTTACAGCACAGTATTACCAACAACGGTACCAGTGTATGTATTCGACGGTCGGAGGTATCAGAACTGTTTTCGTACATAACTTCCGACAGCAGTCGTTTCCTGACCAGCGTTTCTTACGTCTATTTCACACAGATCGCTTCAGAAGTTAGAGGAAAAGTAACTACATGCTAGCAAACATATGAACATTGGCAAATGTGATCTGTAGTATTTCCATGTTCACAAAAACACTGTTGGCGGCTTGCCTTTGCACTCTAGCGACGAGTTGTCGGATCGGCAGCTTAATTTCAAGGAGGAAAGCGTAAAAATTTTGAAAATGTTACATACTGGAAAACTTCCAACAATGTATTTCTTTGGAATTATATTTTTTCTAGTGAATAGGTTTAACAAATTTAAGATGCATTTTTCTTTTTCTCCAATCATGGAGATAGATTTGATGTATAAAATGGTGATGCAATTCTTAGGAATATTTGGATTTTGAACGGGAGACTGAAGAGCAACATACACTCCTGGAAATTGAAATAAGAACACCGTGAATTCATTGTCCCAGGAAGGGGAAACTTTATTGACACATTCCTGGGGTCAGATACATCACATGATCACACTGACAGAACCACAGGCACATAGACACAGGCAACAGAGCATGCACAATGTCGGCACTAGTACAGTGTATATCCACCTTTCGCAGCAATGCAGGCTGCTATTCTCCCATGGAGACGATCGTAGAGATGCTGGATGTAGTCCTGTGGAACGGCTTGCCATGCCATTTCCACCTGGCGCCTCAGTTGGACCAGCGTTCGTGCTGGACGTGCAGACCGCGTGAGACGACGCTTCATCCAGTCCCAAACATGCTCAATGGGGGACAGATCCGGAGATCTTGCTGGCCAGGGTAGTTGACTTACACCTTCTAGAGCACGTTGGGTGGCACGGGATACGTGCGGACGTGCATTGTCCTGTTGGAACAGCAAGTTCCCTTGCCGGTCTAGGAATGGTAGAACGATGGGTTCGATGACGGTTTGGATGTACCGTGCACTATTCAGTGTCCCCTCGAAGATCACCAGTGGTGTACGGCCAGTGTAGGAGATCGCTCCCCACACCATGATGCCGGGTGTTGGCCCTGTGTGCCTCGGTCGTATGCAGTCCTGATTGTGGCGCTCACCTGCACGGCGCCAAACACGCATACGACCATCATTGGCACCAAGGCAGAAGCGACTCTCATCGCTGAAGACGACACGTCTCCATTCGTCCCTCCACTCACGCCTGTCGCGACACCACTGGAGGCGGGCTGCACGATGTTGGGGCGTGAGCGGAAGACGGCCTAACGGTGTGCGGGACCGTAGCCCAGCTTCATGGAGACGGTTGCGAATGGTCCTCGCCGATACCCCAGGAGCAACAGTGTCCCTAATTTGCTGGGAAGTGGCGGTGCGGTCCCCTACGGCACTGCGTAGGATCCTACGCTCTTGGCGTGCATCCGTGCGTCGCTGTGGTCCGGTCCCAGGTCGACGGGTACGTGCACCTTCCGCCGACCACTGGCGACAACATCGATGTACTGTGGAGACCTCACGCCCCACGTGTTGAGCAATTCGGCGGTACGTCCACCCGGCCTCCCGCATGCCCACTATACGCCCTCGCTCAAAGTCCGTCAACTGCACATACGGTTCACGTCCACGCTGTCGCGGCATGCTACCAGTGTTAAAGACTGCGATGGAGCTCCGTATGCCACGGCAAACTGGCTGACACTGACGGCGGCGGTGCACAAATGCTGCGCAGCTAGCGCCATTCGACGGCCAACACCGCGGTTCCTGGTGTGTCCGCTGTGCCGTGCGTGTGATCATTGCTTGTACAGCCCTCTCGCAGTGTCCGGAGCAAGTATGGTGGGTCTGACACATCGGTGTCAATGTGTTCTTTTTTCCATTTCCAGGAGTGTATAAGAATGAAAGCAAGACACGTGAAAAACAATCGCAATAAAGAAATTCTGACATTGGTCGTCAGAACGGAATGACTTTTTCCTGTCTCTAGCTGTAATTTTTATCCCTGTAGAATGTCTGGATGACATCTCACGTGGTGTCCTCTTTGCAGAGATGTTTGCACGTGTGAAGAAGTGGTTCTGCCGTCCTTCTGCAGAACAGGGCATGGGGGAGGAGACCCGCGTGCGGAACTCCATCGTCCACGTGGCGGCCAGCTCGCAGGTCAGTTACGTCCTAATACGATGCTCGTGAAACCAAAACACGGCGAAACGATCGTTACTCATTTATTTTAAACCGTGAGACATACACTGTAATGTAATGAAAAGACCTGGCTGGACAAAAAGAGCTCAAACGGAAGTTATCTATGACTTTTGCTACGAATAACTACACCGTAACGACGATGCCCAGCACAGCGTGGGGTCATAAAATGTCCCAGTGAAGCATCTGGTGGAGGCGTCGCAGCGTTTTGTGTCAGGTGAGCCTCACTCACGTGACCTGGTGTAGGACCCGCCGTTGGAGGGCGCCAGTGCAGATTGTCTGGCCGAACAGCTCTTGGTCGGCTGCTCCATGGTTGAGTGGGAATCCTGCACCAAGAGATGAGGATCCCCCGCATGTGCTCCTGCTGGATAGCGACTCCTTTTGTGAGGGGGGAAGACATGTAATCACTCTTCTGACTCGTTTGAAGCGGCCGCTACGACTTGCACAACTGTGCCTACCTCTTCAGCTTAGTGTACCACATACTCCCACCGCCTTCGATTATTTGTTCGCCATATTACAGCTTCTACTTTCTGTTATGAACTTCAGCCTCTGTGCCTCGCTCTCATACATTGGAAACCATTACCTGACTTCAAAACATGTCTTGTAGTCCATTCCCCTCTTTTGATCATTTCTTTCATATATTCTTGCCCCGTATGCGCACAATGTCTTCATTACTTACCTTATCAGCCTCCTCAATTTTCTGCGTACCTCTGTAACACCACATACCAAACGCTTCGGTTCTGTCCTTGTCAGATTTTTCCAGAGCCCAACAATTAGTCACTTTGACACAATATTCCCAGAAACGTCTTGTGCAAATAAAGACCAGGATTTGATATTAGTTGAGGAATGCATCTTCATCTGCTGCCCTAGTTTGCTTCTTAATCACCCTTGCTTTTTACGTCATACGTTATTTTGCTAGCAATGTACCACAATTCCTTCATCTCGTCTGATAAATGGTCTGAAAGCTGATCTCAAACTTATCTCTAATATCATTTCTGAAGAGGTACACTACTTTCTTCTTTCATGAGTTTCCTCTCACCCCATATTATTTGCTCATTTAAAAGTTTAGTGCGTTTTACAAGTTCTGTAATTCTTCCCGACTTTCTCTGACGACATTACTGTCATCTGCGAATCTTATAATTGCTGCCCTTTAACCCGGAAAGTTAATTCCGATCCAGAAAGCTTCCACTACTTCCGTCGTTGCTTACACGACGTAAAGGCAGAACGGCTGTGCGGAAACACTGCATCCGTGCTTTATGCCTTTTTTTTAACTCGAGAACACCCCTTTTGATATTCTGTTACAATTATTCCCTCTCGCTTTTGGTAAATATGTTATATCACCAGTCTTTCGAAAGAGCACCCATGTAGTTGATATGTATAACTGTCCTTGCATTCAACGTTTTCGGCTTGCGGATACGAAACGACCAATGCTGACTCGTATCCATGAACATGTCTTGCATATTTTAACCAGACAATATAGACACCGATACTGTCGAGGCTCTGAAAAGCAAGATTTCTGTTATAGTGCCTCACAATCTATACTTGTGAACTATTACAACGTCATAACACTTCAATTGAATGCTTGTTGTCTGAAACGGCATTCTCTTTTCCAACAGGTGCGAGCGTTCACTCTGGACGAGTTCTTTCTTCTGTTGATGGAAAACCGCCTGCATGGAGAGGAAGAGCGTGGAGGTGCTGGGGTGAGTACCAAAGATTCGCTACTCTTCCGTGGTCTGAAGACAATTTCTGCATATTCCTTCTCCTTATTTATGGTAGTACTGGAGTTGCCATCTTGCACTCATTCAAGGAATTTATTTCCTGATGTATTTATTCTGCACCTGATGATGATAGGCGCCATTTTGTGTGTACGTGCGTGTGGGGATGGATAAAAATTGTGTAAGCGTAGCTGTGGACCTGGGTAAGCAGGTTAAAGTGAATGGAACACATAGTAGTTATGCATGGATCAAGAGTCTTACACACTACTGATTAGCTACGAGAGCTGTATCAAACAAATCTGTGGGCTGAAGATAACAACAACAATAATAACAACAAGAACTACATCAACAACATATATCACATTGAATTAGCTAACCACTGACTCACTACTAGGACGACACTAATAATAATGACAGTGCTATAGCTTTAGACGCTACTACACCACAATAACTTTAACCTGACAGGCCATTACAGACACAACTTGTTACCAAGTTTGTATTCATTTAGTCACTAACAAATTATTTTCAGAGCTAACGTAGAGACTTGAGTTCACCGTTACCGTCAAATCCTCATCAGACCCATTAAGCCATCACACCACTGCCTGTTGGCATTTGTTCAGAATTTTTAATTTCTTCTCCAGGACGCTGCTGGCGCCTCATCTGGCAGCTCGTCTAGTCTGGACACCGAGCCGTCCCGCTCTTCAGAGACACCACACCGGGTGGCGCGCCAGTGGCGTTGGCGCCCTCAGCCCACCGGAAGGGGAAGACGCCACAAGGTACATCCCCCAAAACAGCTGCCATTATCGTTCGAATCCACAGCTGCAGTTGCGATTAAGGCATAGGCAGAGAACCACACGGTCTTACTGTTTAGTAGGAACGGTGAAGTAAAAGAGGAATAGCAGCATGGTATTGTTGGGTGCGAGACCTTCATATATTGAGTATATTGCATCGACGATACAAATTATATTCGAATTTATTTACTTGCTAATAATATAGTTGCTAGATCTTCATCTTCAACGTTTATTTGCAACACTGAACACTGACAATTACGTACGCTACGGGATTAAGCTTCTACACACTGTGACACGCATTCAGATGTTTTTCAGTAAAGAGGAGGAGGCATGTATTCCTTGCAGGACGTGTTCTGTACAGCATTATCTGCAAGTATTACACCGCATCGCCTATCGCGTGCGAAACTGCGCTGTAGTGTTTACTTACACAAGACGTTCAGACACTGCCTCACACGTTGTCCTCTGTACACAGATCTTCCAACGCCTGAGGAAGATGAGCTGCCTGGGCGCCAGAGACCAGGAGACGGAGGAGGCCGTGCAGGAGGAGGGGCAGAGCGGCGATGTGCTGTCCGACATTCTGCAGGTGAGGCCTCCCGTGTAACGTCATTCACCAGAGCGGAGAACAGAACAGTGGGAACTGAGGCCAACCTGATTGCATTTAATACGGCTACTAGTTACTAAAAGCCATCACCATTTACTGTAACTCCACCAAGGCTTTGCCAGAATGACATTCCGTCCCGTAATTAGAAACAACACGCTTCCAGTAGTATTTTTTCCTTAATGTTCTCATCGCAGCAATTTATATTCGCATGTGTAGTATAAATCTGCGAATTACTTTCTCCAAATAGCGCTTGCGTCCCGAGACACTTTTGTCCCCCTGTTACATCACCATTTACATCTGTGCTCCGCGAGTGCACTTGCAGTAGGCTGTTGCTGCCAAGTTTAATGTACACCGCCCCTCACTCAACAGCAATGATACAGTACGGTATACAGAAGAGAGCTGTAGAACTGCGTGATACGACGGTTACGATATACCGATCTAACTTCAAAATTAGTTCCTTCTACCTCAGAAAGATATTTCATTTTATCAGTATGGTAAATGCCTATGCGTGGCTCTTGTGTAGATGGCACTCTGTTAGAGAAAAGATCAAACTGTAGGCAACCTGATGTTGCTGCAGGTATTTTCGAAACGGACAGGAACGATACACAGGAGAGAGTGCGACCGTCACGTCAGGGTGATGAGAAGAACAGAGAATTAAACGCACCTCGTCCTATAAGTGATGTCTGCTTTGGTCGTGACGGTCACCGGCTTGCATAGTTACACAAATTTAGATGGAACCTGTATTAAAAGTTATAGATGACGGAAATGTAGGACGTGTATTTTGTATATCCTTTCATCATGGAGAATAATTGTTTTAAATTTTTCCAGGCAGTTTTCAGAAATTGAAAGTTTCTGCTTTAAATAAACAGTTAACGAAATTATTGGCTGCCACATTAAAAAAAAAAAAACAGTTAACGAAATTATTGGCTGCCAATCATTAACTGATTAATAAGGTTGTTATGAAAGTAGAAACCGTTTTACTTGTGTTACCAGACACCTTGTCCTGTCTCCGTAATGCGGATTCTATTCACTTCAGAATTGTAAGTTTAAATCTCTATTTACTGAGAAATTTTCATATTTTTCACTTCAGACACACAAACTTAACTTTTATATACTTTGAAACAGAAACATCTTTCACGTAAAAAACCGAGGAAAAGAATTTCCTTAGAAAAGGTTAATATTACCTTTGCTAAGGCTGTAAAACACACGAATATTCTACGATGGAATATATCCTACATGTGCTATGTATTAGATCGTCCTACCTCTTCGACTACATGTTCCGTATCTAAATTCGTGTGTTCTTTTTCAGGAATGGCGCCTTCTCACTCTGGTCAAGTTCCTGTTGTTACTGGTGGGACACGGACAGCAAGGGGAGGAAGTTCGAGATACCGATGGGGTGAGTACCGCAGAGTTCAGCTTGCTTGTGATAGTGGCTACGAATTCGTTATACGATTCCCTTGTTTGTACCCGCCGGCAGTGGTATGTTGCAGTAAGCAGAATAACTACCATTACGTCCACAGTGTTCCAGTAGTATTAAACCTGGAGCTGAAAATATAGCTCAGTGTCAATTTCCACGTTGGTATAACTAAGAAAAGTAGTCGCTTCTATTGGATAAAATGTACTGATACATTAATGTTGCGGACGTTATGTTTTGAACCAAACTAAAGTATTCTGTTACTATCCCCATAGTATTCACAGTTGACCTGATGTCCTAGTTCACCGTCGCCTTCGGTGACATCTGCATATACGTCCATACTCTGCAAATTACGCTGACGTGCATAGTAGAAGGTGCTTACCATTGCACCATTATCTTACGATCCCTTTACGTACCATTCACGTCTAGAACGCAGGATCAATGACTGCTCAATGCCCCTATGCGCGATGTAATTATTGCAGTCCTTGACATCATTTTGTTTAGTACGCAGTCAGGATCACAATTTTTTATTATTTTATTTTAAATTCTGGTTACTGCTATCTGTCTGCGAGACCATTCTCAGACCAAGGGCCCAGATGACGTCAGGAGTCTGTGTACGGAGTTGTTTGTGGTACCGACTGGTACCTGTCACGAGTTGCAGTTTTCAACATATTATTTCCTAATGTTGTATAGCTCTGCAGATAGAATAGTTCAGTGTCTAACAGCCCCGAGTGATGGTGAGGTCACCACACAAATGTCTCTCAGCCGTGAAGCCGATCAAGCTGTGTCCTTTCGGCAGTTTGAATATTTGAACAGCATCCTTGCGACATTCACGCTAGCTGATATCTGTAGAAGTTACCGTATTTTTCTGAATTTTTTACTTTCCAACAATACACCATATAATTTACTGTGTTCG
Organism: Schistocerca cancellata; assembly: GCF_023864275.1. Lineage (NCBI taxonomy): Eukaryota > Metazoa > Arthropoda > Insecta > Orthoptera > Acrididae > Schistocerca > Schistocerca cancellata. Next base: position 748,944,836 of record NC_064630.1, read on the forward strand.
TGGCGAAATATTGAAGGTTCTGTATTTCGTTTACAGGACGCCGTAGACCCCCTTCCGTCCACCTCGGGGGCTGTCCCCATCTGAGTGGCCAGTACTTCTGAGCCACCGACACGCCCGATACGTCTGCAGGGGTGTCGACGTCGTCGTCGTAAGGGAGCGCCATGCGGAAGCGAACCGGACACCAGTCGCTTTGTTTCAGAAGCCGCTGCCATTACCACCTGTTTACGCGGCTTCAGTTGTTGTAAAGAAGATGTGGGGAGCATGGGTGGGGAAGAAGAAAGGGTGAGAGAGGGGCGAACGGTGGGGGAGTGGGGGGATTGTAGGGGGCCAACACTGGCTTACTGTTTAATAAACTGTAATGCAGACATACTACCGCCTTTCCCTTAT